>NC_045431.1:70055625-70430000 GCF_902635505.1 Sarcophilus harrisii
AGGGACCTGTATGTGCACGAATGTTTGTGGCAGCCCTTTGTGTAGTGGCTAGAAACTGGAAACTGAATGGATGTCCATCAGTTGGAGAATGGCTGAATAAATTGTGGTATATGAATATTATGGAATATTACTGTTCTGTAAGAAATGACCAACAGGATGATTTCAGAAAGGCCTGGAGAGACTTACACGAACTGATGCTGAGTGAAATGAGCAGGACCAGGAGATCATTATATACTTCAACAACAATACTATATGATGACCAGTTCTGATGGACCAGGCCCTCCTCAGCAACGAGATCAACCAAATCATTTCTAATGGAGCAGTAATGAACTGAACTAGCTATGCCCAGAAAAAGAACTCTGGGAGATGACTAAAAACCATTACATTGACTTCCCAATCCCTATATTTATGCTCACATGCATTTTTGATTTCCTTCACAAGCTAATTGTACAATATTTCAGAGTCTGATTCTTTTTCTACAGCAAAATAACGTTTTGGTCAGGTATACTTATTGTGTATCTAATTTATATTTTAATATATTTAACATCTACTAGTCATCCTGCCATCTAGGGAGGGGGTGGGGGGGTAAGAGGTGAAAAATTGGAACAAGAGGTTTGGCAATTGTTAATGCTGTAAAGTTACCCATGTATATATCCTGTAAATAAAAGGCTATTAAATAAAAAAAAAAATTTAAAAAAAATAAATAAATAAAATCAAAAAAAAATAAAGTTAATGTTTCTAGTACAATATTGAATAATAGTAGTGATAATGGGCATCTTTTGCTCCAAGTCATTATTAATCAGAGAAATGCAAATTAAGACAACTCTAAGATACCACTATACACCTGTCAGATTGGCTAAGATGACAGGAAAAAATAATGATGATTGTTGGAGGGGATGCGGAAAACTGGGACATTGATGCATTGTTGGTGGAGTTGTGAACGAATCCAACCATTCTGGAGAGTAGTTTGGAACTATGCTCAAAAAGTTATCAAACTGTGCATACCCTTTGATCCAGCAGTGTTACTACTGGGCTTATATCCCAAAGAGATTATAAAGAAGGGAAAGGGACCTGTATGTGCACGAATGTTTGTGGCAGCCCTTTGTGTAGTGGCTAGAAACTGGAAACTGAATGGATGTCCATCAGTTGGAGAATGGCTGAATAAATTGTGGTATATGAATATTATGGAATATTACTGTTCTGTAAGAAATGACCAACAGGATGATTTCAGAAAGGCCTGGAGAGACTTACACGAACTGATGCTGAGTGAAATGAGCAGGACCAGGAGATCATTATATACTTCAACAACAATACTATATGATGACCAGTTCTGATGGACCAGGCCATCCTCAGCAATGAGATCAACCAAATCATTTCCCATGGAGCAGTAATGAACTGAACCAGCTACGCCCATAGAAAGAACTCTGGGTGATGACTAAAAACCATTACATTGAATTCCCAATCCCTATATTTATGCCCACATGCATTTTTGATTTCCTTCACAAGCTAATTGTACAATATTTCAGAGTCTGATTCTTTTTGTACAGCAAAATAACGTTTTGATCATGTATACTTATTGTGTATCTAATTTATATTTTAATATATTTAACATCTACTGGTCATCCTGCCATCTGGGGGAGGGGGTGGGGGGTGAGGTGAAAAATTGGAACAAGAAGTTTGGCAATTGTTAATGCTGTAAAGTTACCCATGCATATATCTTGTAAATAAAAGGCTATTAAATTAAAAAAAAAAGATAATGGGCATCTTTGTTTAACTCTTGATCTTAATGGGAAAGCTTCTAGCTTATTTCCATCACATATAATGCTTATTGATGATTTTAGATAGAAACTAATTGTCATTTTAAGGAAAAATCCATTTATTCCTATGTTCTCTAGTCTTTTTTTTTTCAAATAGGAATGGATGTTGTATTTTGTCAAAAAGTTTTTCTGCATTTATTGGGATAATCATATGATTTCTGTTGGTATTATTATTGATATGGTCAATTGTGCTGATAGTTTTCCTGATATTGAACCAGCCCTGTATTTCTAATAAATCCCACTTGATCATAGTGTATTATTCTTGTGATAAGTTGTAATTTCTTTGCTAATATTTTCTTTAAAATTTTGTCATCAATTTTAATTAGAGAAATTGATCTATAAGTGTCTTTCTCTGTTTTGGCTCTTCCTGGTTTAGGTAGCAGCACCATATTTGTGTCAAAAATGGAATTTGATAGGACCCCCTCTTTGTCTATTTTTCCAAATAATTTATATATTGGCACTAATTGTTCTTCAAATGCTTGGTATAATGTACTTATAAATCCAATTGGCCCTAGAGATATTTTCTTAAGGAGTTCATTGATCACTTGTTGAATTTCTTTTTCTAAAATGGGGTAAAGTATTTTATTTCCTCTTCTGTTAATGTGTGCAATTTGTATTTTTTATAAAAATTCTTCCATTTCACTTTGTCAGATTCATTGGTATACAGTTGAATAAAATAGCTCCCAAATTTATTGCTTTAATTTCCTCTTCATTAGTAGTGATCATTTCCTTTTCATTGTTGATACTGGTAATTTGGTTTTCTTTTTTTTTTTAATTAAATTAACCAAAATTTTGTCTAATTTATCAATTTTTTCCATAAAATCAGCTGTTAGCCTTATTTATTAGTTCAATAATTTTCTTACTTTCATTTGTACTAATCTCTTCTGATTTTTAGAATTTTCAATTTGACATTTAATTGGGGATTTTTAATTTCTTCTTTTTCTAGCTTTTTATTTGCATGCCCACTCCATTGAGCTGCCATTTATTTTATCCATGTAAGCATTCAAAGATATAAAATTTCCCTTAAGAACTGCTTTCACTGCATCCCATAATTTTTGACATGTTATCTCATTGTTGTTCTCTGATGAAATTGTTTCTATGACTTGTGATTTGACTCATTCTTTAGGATTAGATTATTTAGTTTCTAATTAATTTTTAATCTGTCTTTCCATGTCCTTTTATTACATGTTATTTTTATTATATCATGATCTCAAAAGGATACATTTAAAATCTCTGCCTTTCTTTTTTGATTGTGAGGCTTTTATGGTCAATTTTTGTATACATACCATATACCAATGAAAAAAAAAGATACATGCCTTTCTATCCTCATTCAATTTTTCTCCAAAGGTATATTATATCTAACTTTCCTAAAATTCTATTCAACCCCTTAACTTCTTTCTTATTAATTTTGTGGTTAGATTGTGTCTTCTGAGAATGACCCTAATATAGTTTTGCTATTTCTTCCTGTAACTCACTTAACTTCTCTAAACATTTGGATGCTATCCCACTTGGTACATATATATTTAGTATTGATATTACTTCATTATCTATGGTACCTTTTCACAAGATGTAGTTTCCTTTCTTATCTCTTAATTAGATCTATTTTTGCTTTTGCTTTGTCTGAGATCAGCATTGGTAACCTTGCTTTTTTTTTTTTTTACTTCAGCTGAAGCATAATAAGAGTCCATTACAGCCTTTTACCCTTGCTCTGTTTTATCTCTTTACTTCAAATGTGCTTCTTGTAAACAATGTATTATCCAATTCTAGTCTAATCTACTCTGGTATATGCTTCCATTTTACAAGAGATATTATCCCATTAACTTTCATAGTTATGATTACTAACTGTATTTCTCTCCCCTCCATACTATTTTCTCTTCTTTCACCCTGTCTCTTCTCACCATGTTTTGCTTCTGATCATTCCTTTCCTAATCTGCTCTCCCATCTCCTTTTTCTTTTTCCTTTCCTCTCTTACTTCCTTAAAGGGTAAGATAAATTTCTCTACCCAAATGTTACCCCCTTCCTTCTTTTCCTCTACTGTAATAGGTCTTTTATACCTTTTCATGTGATGTAATTTATCTTATTCCACTTTCCCCTTTCCTCTTCTTTTTTTTCCCTTTCCTCTTCTCCAGGCATTTTTTTCACCTCTTAATTTAAAAAATATCACATTAAAATTAATTATATCCATGTCTTCTATGTATACTCCTCTAACTGCCCTAATGGAGATAGAGTTCTCAAGAATTACAAGTATCATCTTTCCATGTAGCAATGTAAACAATTTAACCTTAATGAAGAACATTATTTTTTTCTTTCCTGTTTACCTTTTGATGCTTCTCTTGAGTTTTGTACTTGAAGATCAAGTTTTCTGTTAACTTTGGTCTTTTCACCAGGATAGTTTGAAAGTCCCCCATTTTATTGAATATCCATCTTTTCCCCTGAAACATAATGCTCAATTTTGATGGATAGTTGATTCTGGGTATTAATTCAAACTCTATTGCTTTCCAGAAATATCATATTCTTGGTCCTTTAATCTTTTAATAATCAGACTGCTAAACACTGTGTAACCCTGACTGTGGATCCTTGATATTTGAATTGTTTCTTTTTGACTGCTTGCAGTATTTTCTTTTTGGCCTGATAATTCTGGAATTTGGCTACAATATTCCTCGGAGTTTTCATTTTGAGATCTCTTTCAAAGAGTGATTGGAGGATTCTTCAGAGACTATTTTACCTTCTGGTTGTAGCCTATCAGGATAGTTTTCCTTGATCATTTCTTGAAAAATGCTGTCCAGCATGACTCTTTTCAACAATGAGATGATTCAGACCAGTTCCAAGAATCTTTGATGAAGAGAGCCATCTGCACCCAGAGAGAGGACTGTGGGAACTGTGTGGTTCACAACATAGCATTTTCACTCTTTTTGTTGTTGTTTGCTTGCATTTTATTTTCTTTCTCATTTTTTTTTCCTGTTTGATTTGATTTTTCTTGTGAAGCAAGATAATTGTATTACTGTATTTAACAGTTATTTCTACCATGTTTAACATATATTGGATTACTTGCCATCTAGGGGAAGAGGTGAGGGAAGAAGGGGGAAATTGGAACAAGGTTTTGCAAGGGTTAATGTTGAAAAATTATTCATGCATATGTTTTGAAAATAAAAATCTTTAATAAAAAAATAAAAGAAAAATAAAGAAAAATTCTGTCCAAGCTCTTTTTTTTTTTTTTTTTTTTTGGGGGGGGGGGTAGGGAAGAATCATGGCTTTCAGGCCATCCAACAATCCTTAATTCTCTTGATCTATTTTCCAGGTCAGTTGTTTTTCCAATGAGATTATTACATTTTTTCTATTTTTTCATTCTTTTGATTTTGTTTGATTCTTGATGTCTCTTTGAAACATCAGATTCCACTTACCTTTTAATGAATTATTTTCTTCAGTACGTCCTTTTCCATTTGGCCAATTCTACTTTCTTACATAATTCTCTCTCAATTCTTTTCCCAATTCTCTTCCATCTCTTGTATTTGAGTTCTTTCAAGTAGACTTTTTGGGCCTGAGACCAATTCATCTTCCCCTTTGAGGCTTCTCATGTAGTCATTTTGACATTGTCCTGCTCATTGGTTTTCTGCACTGGGGACTTAGGTGCTGGCGGCTTGTCCCCTGCATTGAGGTGGTCTAGTCTAGTTACTCCTTTTGTACCAGGGTTCTGGGGTGGCAGTTTGCCTTCTATGTTGGGGGTCTGGAGTTATCTGCCGAGTCTGCGAGCCAGGACTCGAGGCTCCAGTTACTCATCTGTGCTGTGGCTAAGAGCCTCCAGCTGCCTTGCCCAAATCCTGTACCAGGATGAGCTCCCCTCCAAGTGAGACAGACCTTTCCTGAAGTCCTAAATTATTTTAATCTGCAAAATTGTTTCACTTCATCTTTTTGGAGGTACTATCAGTCCATAATTTGTTTAAAGTCTTGATTTAATGTAGTTTCCCAGGGAAAATGGGGAGAGCTTAGGCATCCTCCTGGCTTTTCTCCACCATCTTAGTTCCAACCCAGTGTATTTACTTTTCTAGATTTTTTGTTTCCTCAGATGGAATTAATCTTGTTCTTTTTGTATATCTCATATCAGCACAGTGTCTGCCACATAGGAGGAGCTTTATAAATAGTTCTTGTGGGCTTTACACTCTTCCTACAGTATGTCCTGCATATCTTGACTCTTGCATTTTAATCATTCATGACAGAGGCAGCTAGATAATATAGTAAATAGAATGCTGGGCCTGGAGTCAGGACCATCTAAATTCAAATACAACTTCAAATACTTCTTAACTGTGTGACTATAGGCAAATCCCTTAATTGTGTTTGTCTCAGCATCCTCCTCTGTAAAAGGACCTGGAGAAAGAAATGGCAAACCACTGCAGTACCTTTGCCAAGAAAACCCAAAAGGGATCACAAAGAGTTGGAAATGACTGAACAATAATAAATTCATATGACATCATAAAAATAGGATTTATGGAACAGAAGTGAGTGCAAGGGATAATGTTGTAAAAAAAAAAAATTACCCTGGCATGGGTGTAATGGGCTGAGGTTTGAGCTGATGCACTGAGGTCCCAAGTACATGAGGCTAGATAGTAATTGGGCTATACTCTATTAATATACATGATTGGATAAAGAATGGTCCCTGCTCACTCTCCGTGCAAGTCCTGATGTGTTGTATAGGAAATGACGATGTTGGTGGGTGGAGGCAGAGAGAGAGGGAGGAAGACAAGTGGGGAGAAATTGGGCTGGGTTTGAGACTCCGAGCTGCTGGTTGTGTGGCTGCTGGTCGATCTAGCTTCTTGACTCAGCTGCACACATTGCTATTGCCGATTCTCTTCCACCTCCGATCCTTCTTCACTGAGAATAAAGACTGACGATTTTCCCCTAACCTGAATTCCTGTCTCGTGCTGATCTTAAAATACACGATCTTCACACATGGGTTCTGTCAATAAAAAGTTATTATAATAAAAAAAAAGAAATTATAAAAAATATTAAAAAATAGGATTTAGAAACGGAAGGTAATAGCTATAATTTTAAAGTTTTGTAAACAAAGGTCCAGAGAAAGCTGGTTGGTCCAAAGTCACATAGATTGAGAAAAAATAGAATTTCAACCTAGAGTAGCTGTATACACCAAAAATGGTCTTTATTATTTATTAATATATTTTTATTATTTTATTATTAAACATTACATTTATTTATATAAATATGATATATTGATTCTATGATTGATATTTATATAAACAATATTATTATTGATTATAATATTAAATATTGTTATTATTTTATGTGACTTTGCATACATAATTTCCCCTTCAGTTTTCTCATCTCTAAGATAAGGCGTTTAAACTAATTGACCTTTTAAAACTCTAAATTCTAATATGCCTTTATGGATATTGTTTAACGTCAGGCAGTATCACATAGGAAAGGGCCCAGCACCTAAGTTTGATACGTGATAAAGCTAGATCATTTCACCGGAACTTCAGTTTCTTATAAGACAGTAATGATAATATTTGCAGAACCCACTTCACAGGCTTTTTGCTTTTATAGGTTTATAGAATATAATATAACTATAAATATACATATATGTATGGGTACATCCAGATTTATATATTGATGCTGAATGTATATAAATGTATTTATGTATATACACATACATTTATGATGTACATGTCACTTTTGTTATTCCCTTGCATGAATTTGATGAAAATGCGTACACACACACACACACACACACATATATAATATATATATATATTAATATATACACACATACACAATCTCTTCCATCCCCAGCTTTCAGATGAACTAGTGCAAGTTTTCATTCATGCAGGGGAATAAAAATGAAATATATATATATGTATATGTATATATTATATAACATATATGTATATTACACATACTACCATGTGTCTAGCTTTTGGCCCATGTGTCTACACCAATGTTTATATGTATGTGTATATCATGGCTTAGACACACCCACGCCCTTTGTATACATGTATGTGCGTGTATATATGTGGACGCCACACATTAGTGTACATGTGTACACACGTGTATATACGTATGTGCGCGTATACATGTAGACGCCATGCACACATGTACACGTGTTCACACGTGTATATATGTAGACACCACACACACCTTCATGCGTGTACGCGCGTGTATATGTGTAGAAGCCATGTACATGTGTACATGTGTACTTGGGTGTGTATATATATATCTATATGTATAGATGCGATGCATGCGTGTATAGATGTAGATACCAAACACACCTTCATGTGTGTATGCGCATGTATATATGTAGATGCCATGCACACGTGTACACGTGACCATGCGTGTATATGTGTAGACGCCACGCACACATGTACACGTGTACCCTCATGTGTATATGTAGACGCCACGCACATGTGCACGCGTGTACCCTCGTGTATATATGTAGACGGCACTCATATGTGTACTCGCATGTATATATGTAGACTCCCCGCATACATGTACATGTGTACACTCGTGTGTATATGTAGATGTCACACGTGTACAAGTACGCCGTGTGTATATAGTAGGCAACGCTGCGCGCAGCATTATGCGTTGATCTGCAGCGTATGTATATATCTAGCGGGCGACGCACGCAGCGATGTGCGGATGTACGCGTCCTGATATATATGCAGGCACGCGCGCACGCGCGTATCGTCGCGTGTATATTGCGGATGCCACGCGCGCGTGTCATGCAGCGTGTAGTATCCGGAGACGCGCCGCGCGATATGCACGTGTTCACGTCTGTATATATGCAGGCGAGCGCGCCGCGCGTGTCGATGCGTGTATATCGCGGATCCACGCTGCGCGTGTGCAGCGCGTGTATGTATCGCGCGCGCACGCACGCGTACTGTGTACGCGTCTGTATATGATCACGGCAACGCCGCGGCGATTGCGTGCGTGTATATATGCACGCGGATCCTGACGGCGCGCGCGTGTACGCAGCGTGTATGTATCGCGGCGCACGCTGCGAGCGTGTCATGCGTATGTACGCGTCTGTATATATGCAGCGGCAGCGCGCGATGTCGTGCCGTCTGTATTACGAGGCGCACGCCCGCGATGTATGCGTGTATATATGCGGATGCCACGCACGCGTGTACGCGCGTGTATGTATGCGGACGGCACGCACGCGTGTACGTGTGTACACGTCTGTATATATGCAGACGGCACGCACGCGTGTACGTGCGTGTATGTATGCGGACGCCACGCACGCGTGTACGTGTGTATGTATGCGGACGGCACGCACGCGTGTACGCGCGTGTATGTATGCGGACGCCACGCACGCGTGTACACGTGCGTATATATATGGAGACGCCACGCACGCGTGTACACGCACACATATACACCGTGGCTTATTATCCCCAGCGGAGAAGGAACTTTGCGTCTGAGGACGTTTCCCTCGGGCTAGGGTGAGGGCCATGGAAGCTTGGAGTAAGCTGGGAATGAGTTCAGGGCGACCTTGGGGCTGGCAAACAAGAGTTAATAAAAGCCCGAGCATCTAGTTACTTCCCGGAGCCCAGCAAGCCGTGCTCGGATTTCGTTTCCAAAATGACGGAACTCTCAAGTTCTTCGCAGCGAGAGCCACAGATAGCGCAGTGCACCCCTTCTTTCCCCGAGCCTCACAGACCCTCCCCTCCACGGACTTCCGTCCCGCGAGCCCACCCCCAGGGAAGACCGTCACCCCCGCCCCAGCTCCGGCGCCAATGCTCAGTTCTCCCGTTTCAGCCGGCGCCTGGAGTTTTCTGCGCATGCGCGCGCTCTTCTGTTCCCACCAGCCACGTCCGCAGGGACCTAGGCCACGCCTCTTTCGCCTCTCCCTCCCACCCTTTCGCGCCGTTCAGTAGCCGCCGCGCGCCGGTTTCCCGCCCCGCCCCCTCCTGCGGAAAGGAACTTCCCGTTGGAAGACTGCGCCTGCGCCTGCGCTTGCACCTGAGCGGAGGGGCGGGGCGGAAGAGGCGCGGCTTTGGCGTCTATGACAGCTGTCCCGTGTGAGTAAGGGGGCAGGCGGTGCGAGGGCTCTTCTGGCCTCAGGGGCCGCCCTTCCCCTGCCTATGGTGGTGGTGCGGCTATAGGCTGAGAATGGGCTCGGGCTGGGGACGGAAAGGGCCTCTCGGCCGCGCCCTCAGAGAAACCTGGACTGGTGGGGGAAGGGGAGAGGCGCGCGTGCGCGTGCGCGACCCCGGAGCCTGGGGAAGGGGGAGGGAGCTAGGGGAAAAGGGAAAAGGAAGTCAGGCCAAGGTTAGGTCAGAGCGGGCTGGCCTGCGGCCGCCGCCTCCTGCGCAAACGCTTAGAGGCCCAGACAGAGGCATGTCTTCCGGATCAGAAGCTCGCTGGCCGCCTTCTCCGGGACCCCGGGACCCCTTGGCCGGGCCTGGGCGTGGAAGGGCGCAGCCCTGGGGCACTCGGCGGGGAGGGGGCCCGGGGCGGTGGTGGCGCGTGACGGTCCTGCCCGGGCGCTCCCGTCCGTCCGTCCGTCCGGGCTTAATGGTCTGCCAGGCTAGTCCTCTGTCCTTCGCTTCTCTACGGATCCGTCTGCACCTGTAGTAGCGCTTTGCAGCTTTCAAAGCGCTATCCTCCACCTTTAAGAGTCTAACTGGTGCAGTTATATTCTCACTTCACATCTAAGCAATTATTATTACTTAAAATAGTATCTTATTTTTCCAATTACATGTAAAGATAGTTTTCAACATTCATTTTTGTAAGATTTTGTAAGAAGTTAATCTCACTTTACATCTAAGCAATTACTACTTTACTTAAAATAGTATCTTATTTTTCCAATTACATGCAAAGATAGTTTTCAAAATTCACTTTTGTAAGATTTTGTAAGAAGTCACTATTCTCACTTTACATCTAAGCAATTATTACTTAAAATACTATTTTATTTTTCCAATTATATGCAAAGATAGTTTTCAACATTCACTTTTGTAAGATTTTGTAAGAAGTCACTATTCTCACTTTACATCTAAGCAATTATTACTTAAAATACTATTTTATTTTTCCAATTATATGTAAAGATAGTTTTCAACATTCACTTTTGTAAGATTTTGTAAGAAGTCACTATTCTCACTTTACATCTAAGCAATTATTACTTAAAATAGTATCTTATTTTTCCAATTACATGCAAAGATAGTTTTCAAAATTCACTTTTGTAAGATTTTGTAAGAAGTCACTATTCTCACTTTACATCTAAGCAATTATTACTTAAAATACTATTTTATTTTTCCAATTATATGTAAAGATAGTTTTCAACATTCACTTTTGTAAGATTTTGTAAGAAGTCACTATTCTCACTTTACATCTAAGCAATTATTACTTAAAATACTATTTTATTTTTCCAATTATATGTAAAGATAGTTTTCAACATTCACTTTTGTAAGATTTTGTAAGAAGTCACTATTCTCACTTTACATCTAAGCAATTATTATTGCTGTTATTTTCTCAATAGTATTTTTTCCAATCACATGTAAACAGTTTCCAACATTCCCTTTTATAAGATTTATAAGATTTGAATTCTAATTTTTTTCTCCCTAACTTTGACAGTAAGCTATTTGATTATTGGGAACAGGCTCAGAAAGATTATGGGACTTGCAGGGAGTTGGGGCTTATAGTGAGTACTGTTTGAGGCTGGATTTAGACCTTTCCATCTATTGTCTGCAGGTCTCTTGTGGGGAGTGGATTTTGGTAATTAAAAGACAAACCCACAGCCCAGGAGCTTGCTTTTTATTTGGGGAGGAGAGAAAGACATGCCCTCTTATGAGTAGGTGGGAAATATACAAAATCAATATAAGGTTCTTGGAGGGACAGTTGAGAACAGAAGAGGCTTCACGGTGGGAGTCAGCACTTTTATCCTCTCAGAGAAACTGGGAATTCTAAGAGGCAGAGGTGAGGAGGGAGTATGTTCTGGGCTGGGATACCAGAAATTGTGCTTGGATTTTTTAAAAAGTAGGGAAAAAAGTGACTTTTCATGGCTTTATTTGGGGTTTTCTTGGCAAAGATATCGACGTGGTTTGCCATTCTTTTTCCAGCTCATTTTACAGATAAAGAAATTGAGGCAAACAATTCCCCAGGATCAAACAGTTAGGAAGTATTTAAGGAAATGTGACAATCATTGGAAAATGTCATTCTTTAGTATATTATGAACAAAGAAGTAATTAAAATACTTAAAATTAAGGGAAAGCTGTCTCGGCCCGCAAGGCAGCGTGTGTGGACCCTGGAAGAAAAGAGACAGAAGTAACAGAGAGGGGGCGAGCAGGAGGAGGCAAGACAAAACAATCTGATCAAGCCTCATTTTAATGGGTGCAATAGTACAGATATATATAGCAGCAGAACTTAGTACAGGGTGGGGGTCCTAGACAAAGGATTGGTTTCCCGCCCAAGGATGAGCTGATCAGGTGTCTTTGGTCACGTAGGAAGCTCCAGGATGTGATTAGGAGATGTCTAGATATCTGCCTGTTCAAGGTTAGGGCAGTCCTTGGTCATGTAGGAAACTCCATGATGTGATTAAGAGATTCCTATTCAAGGTTAGGGCAGTCTTTTGGAATGTGGCCTTATCACCTGTATGGCCTTATGGTCTTATCACCTGTAGATTAGTGCCGGCTCCCCACTGAAAGCCTCATGAATCCTAGCACTGATAGACAAAAACAAAAATAAAACTCTATGTTTCCAAGGAGCCCACACTGTTGAGAGAGACAACATGTATATATGTGGATATATATTAAATTTATAGAAAAATACAAAGTAAAAAAAAAAAAAATTGGTGGGAGAAGGCATCAACTGCTGGGGGGCGGGATCAGAAAAAGTTTCATGTAGAACTGAGATTTAAAAAAATTTTTGGCAATTACGATGAAACTTCCAAATCCCTTCTCAGAATACTGTTTTATGTGCATGAAATACATAGAATTACAAAGAAAGCCTTTAATTAATCACATTTTAAAAGGTCATAGACTCTGGGGTAAGAACTCCTTAATAGATAGTACAAGTGGCGTTTTGGAGGAGTGGAGGCATCTGAAGAAGTACAGATGGGAAGGTATTACATTCAAGGCTTGGGAGACTACAAAGACACAAAGACAAGATGAAACTATAAGGAACAGCAAGAAAGCTACTCTGACTGGATCATAGAGTGATGTAAGATGAGAAATGTTTAATAAGGTTGGATAGGTAGGTTGAGACCAGAATATAAAGAGCTTTAAAAAGCAGACTTTATGTTTGATCCTAGAAGCCCTAGGTAGAAAACTACTGCAGATTATAGTTTAAGGGAATGAGATGGTCAGACCTGTGCTTTAGAATACATATGAACACACACGTGTGTGTGGATACACACATAGATAATAAGATTTTAAGAGAGAAATCCAAATCCATCCATTGACATAGAATGAACAAGTTTAAAAATATACCTTTACTAGAGGCACAAAGAAAAATGTAAATTTTTAAAACATCAGTTCTGTGCTTATTCTGTATAATGAAGGCACTAACTTATGTAAAACTGTGTGTGAATTCTTAAGAACAGACTTCCCCAATAGAAGAGTGTTGTTTAAGAGTGCTATTTACTAGATGAAATAAAGACAATTTCTGTCTTAATTTATGCTTGATTTCACTTGCAATTTAAGAGAGCTTTAGTTTACCACTTGTAGACAGTGATCCCTATCTCTTTAGTGAATGTGAAAACAAGTTGAAATATTTTGATTTTATAACTGGTGGAGCTTTTCTGCCTTTATATAAAAAGATAAGATGCTAATTTGTATAACAATTGTGAAGTCCTTTTCTCCTATAGTTCTGATGATCTCAACAATTATGCCCTGTGTTAGAATCTTAAATTTGGAAAATTTGGTAAGGCAATACTGAAGCTGTCTTTTTTTTTTTTTTTTTTTTTTAAACAGACTCCTTTTAGGGTGATTTTAAATATGTTAAACATTCTTGGGTATTTGTGCATAAACTATTATTTATGAATTACATAATAAAATGTTAATATCAAAAGGTCACTCAGCTTTTTAAAAAAAATGCCAGCTGTCAAGATGTGATGAGAGGATGTAAATTAATCTTTATGTTATCCTAAGAAAAACATAGGTAGGAATGTCATATTTTTCCTCCTCCAAAATATTTATTATATTTCAAATCTAAACATAAAGTAAGGTGCTTTGAAAAGGGTTTTGAATATGAAATCAGAAGCCCCAGTTCATATCTTGTTTTTGCTACTTACTGCTTCTAGATCTTGGATAAGACATTGAACTCTCTTTAGGCCTCAGTTTCTTTATTTGTAAAATTGAAGGAGATAGAGACAACATTGGATAGAGGCTAAATTGAGACTAGATGATGTTAAGTTACCTCCCAACTTTATACATCATTGATTCTAGGACATCATTGATTCTAGGATCTCTTTTAGTGTTTTGTAACTCTTAAAACTATATATAAATGGGTTACCATTTATGAAAATGAAATGATGCTTGGAAAGGAGATGGATAGTGATGTGATAAAAGCAAAAAATAAATAAAAAGTAGTCTGTATTCCACTGGTATCCATGTAATTTCAAGAAAGAAGGCCTCTTTGGAATGTATAAGGATGACATGAATAGAAGTCATATGGATGGTTACAGTTTTTATTGAAGGAAATATTCAAATTGATAAGTTTACAGATCCCTCCTCACTTCTCCAACTTTTATATGAAATTATTCCTCATGCCCTTCCCAGTGATTCAGTTGTGAATGCTCTCACTAAAAGCCTTGTATCTGTTAGATTTATTCTCTTTGTATATTTTTTAATATACTTACACATATATTTATTTCTCCCAGTAGAATATAATAAGATCCTTGAGGATATGTATTGGTTCACTTTTTGTATTTGTATCCCCAATGCTTAGCACAGTGTAAGCTCATAGTGTAGCTCATAGTAGTATATTTACTAAATGCTGTTTGTTTGGTTAATTCTTTGAAGCATCAAAGAATATAAAGTACACCATACTTTATCACACAGTGTCTGAAAAGTATAAAGAACAAGATTCTAATGTGCTTATTTATCAACTATAAAAAAGTATTTCTCCTACAAAATGTCTGCCACATACCTATTAAAATCCATGAGAATCTTTGAAAAATGCAACAAGAGAACTTTGTTTAGTGAGCCTTTGATTATAAATATGAAATGAGGTATAAAACAGGGAGATGCAACTCACTAGAGATATTTGCTACTGTTCAGTGAAGAGACCAAACTGAAAATTTCTCAGTGGATTGTGAGAGCCTCCATATTCTCCTGTAGATGGCGTTGTATGGCATCAAACCCCAGAATATTATAGCGATGTCTGGATGAGATCCATCATCACTCGAGAAAGTTTGGCCTTGCTCTCCAGAGAGAGGAAAAGAAGACAAGTCTGTTGTTAAGAAGGTGAAATGAAGTTCCATAGTCCTCAGAACTGACCGTCATAGCTTTAGATTTTGAAGGAGGTCCCTGTGGCATTATGTGCAGAGAGGTAACTAGAGACTTACATTAAATGATTTGCTCAGGCCATATAATAACATGGCTAGCATTTTGAACCTGGTTTTCTGACTTGACATTTGGCTTTATTTCCAAGGTAGCACTTACATTTCAGTACAAATAGATGATGACTGGGTTCCAAAATTATAAGAATAGAGTGTGTTGGTCAGTGCTTTAAATCATCCAAAAATCCTGAAAGAAAATTCCATCTTAAAAACCAGTACTTGTATAGTGATGTTATATGACTGTAAGTCAGAATACCAAAATTTGCAAAAAATTAATGTCTGGTTTCCTACCCAAAGGCCATTTGAGAGAGATGCATGGTGGGTGTGAATAGGTTGTAACATATTAGCAATGAAAAATTGTACATCAAAAGCAATATAAAAGTTATAAAAGAGATTAATGACCAGAAGAAGAGGTGAGCTGGTCAAAGTAGTTGAGAGCAAGGGATTACAAATGGCCAGTCTGTGTGCTTCATTGGTACTAACATGATGTCAAAAAATCCAGAGGAAAGTTCTTAGCTGGATACAGATACAGGTTCATATAATAAGAAGGTATAGATGGTTGTGATCTACACCATTTGAGGGAGAACTCTTACACCAATGAACCCAAAGGGCCATTGAAGTATTATAGTTTCCAGATTCCTATGAGGCCTCCAATTGTAAAAAGGAAAATGAAGCCCAGGGCTCACAGTGTAGAGCTGGAGATCATTTAATGTTCCCCTTGTGTAGTGTAGCCAGCCAGCTAAATACTTTAACGCCAGTAGGGATAGCAATGATTATTGTAGCTAATGTGAAATATGCCCATGTGTCTACATTTAAACCAACAGTAAATATGTGGTGAGCTCATACAATGAAGCCTAGGAATCCAATGGATATTATTGCTCACACCATTCCTATGTAACCAAAAGGTTTTTTTTCGCCTGCATAGTATGTAACAATGTGAGAAATGATTCCAAAGTCTGGTAGAATTAGACTATATACTTCTGGGTGTCCAAAGAATCAGGATAGATGTTGGTATAGGATTGGGTCTCCTCCTCCAGCAGGGTCAAAGAATGTTATGTTTAGGTTGCAGTCTGTTAAGAGTATTGTAATACCAGCTGCTAAAACTAGCAAAAATAGAAGTAGTAATACTGCTGTAATTATCACAGATCAGACAAATAATGGTGTCTGATATTAGGATATTGCAGGAGGCTTCATGTTGATAATTGTTCCTGGTAATTGCATGTGACACTTATGAATAGAGAAACTAGCATCCAGGCAAGGAGAGAGGATTTTCCAGAAATTAGAGATAGACATAATTAGCTGCATCTTCTGCTCTTGTGCTTTTTATTCTATTTTTTGATGCTATTAAAAATTCTTTGGTGGCAATTGGGTGGTGCAATGGATAGAGTGCTAGACTTGGAATCAGAAAGATTCATCTTCCTGAGTTCAAATCTGACTTCAAACCTGTATTAGCTGTGTGACACTATTTGCCCTGTTTGCCTCAGTTCCTCGTCTGTAAAATAACCTGGAAAAGGAGGTGAACCACTCTCTGTTTTTTGCTGAGAAAATCCTAAATGAGGTCATGAAGAGTCGGACAAAACTGAAATGATTAAATAACAAGAACAAAGGTTCTTTAATTCTCAAAAGGGATAGAAAGCCCCATGAGGTAAATTTTTATCAATTAAAAGGAACTTCATGTTGTGTCTGCTCTCCTTGTAGTTTTGTCTGACTGATAAATAAATTTAAGTTTTCAGTCCCAAATGGAGGTAGAATGTTTGGTGTCTAAGGAAGTGGAAGAACCTGGAGATGAGTTCCAACATAAAATAAGAAACAATTGTAGTTTGTATCTCAGTTCTCATTCCTCACATATATTCAGTTTGTCATTGTAGTTGATCATAGGGGATTAGCTATGATATCAAACTAAAAGTAGAAAGAAGGCTGGGATTTTCTCCAATTACGGAAAGCAAAGAGAATTTTTCAGTGACATGTAATATGCTTATGTTTCTGCCATTTGTTTCTAAAATTCAAGTTCATTTCTATTCTAGAAGAAAAGTGAAAGGATTGGAGGAACACATTTCTATTTTTTAGGTTATGGAGGAAATTAAATTGTTCCTTGAGAGAAAGGAAGATATGCTTTAAGGCAGAAACAAGAACAAGGAAATAAAGAGATAGAAAGGAATTCTCACCACTATTTGGGGTTTGGAAGTTGGCAGGGAAGAAATTGGAACCATTGGAAATATAATAGGTCCAATAGTGTAGATAGCATTTGTGGAAGAGGAACTGGATTTTGCTTGGAGGAAGCAACTTTGTTGGGTTTTTTTGGGGGGGAGGGGTGTTAAATTTATTTTTAAATTAATTTTTATTTTATTAAAGCTTTTTATTTACGAATTTTATGGGTAATTTTTCAACATTGATCCTTGCAAAACATTCTATTCCAAATTATCCCCTTCTTCCCCCAACTCCCTCCCCTAGATGGCAGGTAGTCCAATACATGTTAAATATGTTAAAATATATGTTAAATACAATATATGTATATATGTTTATAGTTATCTTGCTGCACAAGAAAAATTGGATCAAGAAGGGAAAAAAAACTGAGGAAAAAACCAAAATGTAAGCAAACAACAATAAAGTGAGAATGCTATGTTGTGTTCCACACTCAACTCCCACAGTTCTCTCTCTGGGTGTAGATGACTCTCTTCATCACTGAACAATTGGAATTGGTTTGAATCCTCTCATTGTTGAAGAGAGCCGCATCAAAATTGATTGTTTTAAATGTCCATCAGAATTGATTGTCATATAGTGTTTGTTGTTGGTGCCATGTACAATGATCTCCTGGTTCTGCTCATTTCACTTAGCATCAGTTCATGTAAGTTTCTCCAGGACTCTTTGAAATCATCCTGCTGCTAGTTTCTTACAGAACAATAATATTCCATAACATTCATATACCCTAACTTGTTCAGCCATTCCCCAATTTTAAAAAAAAATTTTAATAGCTTTTTATTCACAAATTATATGCATGGGTAATTTTACAGCATTGACAATTGCCAAACCTTTTGTTCCAATTTTTCCCCTCCTTCCCTCCACCTTCTCCCCTAGATGGCAGGATGACCGGTAGATGCTAAATATATTAAAGTATAAATTAAATACAAAATAAGTATACATGACCAAACCGTTATTTTGCTGTACAAAAAGAATCGGACTCTGAAATATTGTACAATTAGCTTATGAAGGAAATCAAAAATGCAGGTGGGCAAAAATATGGGGATTGGGAATTCTATGTAATGATTCTTAGTCATCTCCCAGGGTTCTTTCGCTGGGTGTAGCTGGTTCAGTTCATTACTGCTCCATTGGAACTGATTTGGTTCATCTCATTGTTGAAGAGGGCCATATCCATCAGAATTGATCATCATATAGTATTGTTGTTGAAGTATATAATGATTTCCTGGTCCTGCTCATTTCACTCAGCATCAGTTCATGTAAGTCTCTCCAGGCCTTTCTGAAATCATCCTGTTGGTCATTTCTTACAGAACAGTAATATTCCATAATATTCATATACCACAAATCATATACCCTCCAATTGATGGGCATCTACTCAGTTTCCAGTTTCTGGCCACTACAAAGAGACCTACCACAAACCTTCTTGCACATACAGATCCCTTTCCCTTCTTTAAGATCTCTTTGGGATATAAGCCCAGAAGTAATCCTGCTGGATCAAAGGGTATACACAGTTTGATAACTTTTTGAGCATAGTTCCAAATTGCTCTCCAGAATGGTTGGATGTATTCACAATTCCACCAACAATGTATCAGTGTCCCTGTTTTCCCACATCCCCTCCAACATTCTGCATTATCTTTCCCTATCATTCTAGCCAGTCTGACAGGTGTATAGTGGTATCTCAGAGTTGTCTTAATTTGCATTTCTCTGATTAATAATGCCTTGGAGCATCTTTTCATATGGCTAGAAATAGATTCAATTTCTTTGTCTGAGAATTGTCTGTTCATATCCTTTGACCATTTATCAATTGGAGAATGAATGGTTCACTCCCTAATTGATGGGTATCCATTCAGTTTCCAGTTTCTAGCCACTACACAAAGGGCTGCCACAAACATTTTTGCACATATAGGTTCCTTTCCCTTTAAGATCTTTTTTTGAGAATATAGGCCCAGTAGGAATACTACTGGATCAAAGGGTCTGCACAGTTTGATAACTTTTTAAGCATAGTTCCAAATGGCTTTCCAGAATGGTTGGATCAGTTCACAGGTCCACCAACAATGTATTAATGTCCCAGTTTTCCCTTATCACCTCTTAACATTCATCATTATCTTTTCCTGTCATTTTAGTCAATCTGAGAGGTGTGTGGTGGTATCAGAGTTGTCTTTGCATTTCTCTGAGCAGTAGTGATTTGGAGCACCTTTACATATGACTAAAAATAGTTTCAATTTCTTCATCTGAAAATTGTCTGTTCATATCCTTTGACTATTTATCATTTGGAGAATGGCTTGAATTCTTATAAATTTGAGTAATTCTCTATATATTTTAGAAATGAAGCCTTTATCAGAACCTTTGAATGTAAAAATGTTGTCCCAGATTATGAGGAAGTAACTTTGTTGAGCTCAAGGGAATGTCCTTAGTAGAATGTCTGTTAGTAGGAAAGAGGTCATTTAGTAATAGAGGAAAAGTGGTGAAGTGGTGGGTAGTGACTTCTTGTGAAGAGCACCAAAGCAGTTGTCGACCAGAGAGAAACGAGATCTGCTGCTGCCCCAGGATGTGTATCTGGATTGTAATGGCGAGCATTCTAAAAGTTGTCAAACTTGATGATCATACCCTGCTTATGATTCACGTGGGAACAAATGTTATCCTAAAGAAACCTAAAAAATATAGCTTAGCATTTTAAAGAATTGGGCAAAAAACTAAAGCCCTTGGAGCACAGATGGTGTTTTTATCACTACTACTGATTGACTGTAGAGGATTCAGAAAAGAAAAGCAGATACGGGAAATGAACAGCTGGCTATGAAGACGGTGTGTGAGAAGTAGATTTCGATTTTTGAGCTGTGGCTTAAATTGTTGGAAAGGTGAGATGTTGACGAGGATTGGTTTATACCTAACAAATGTCAGAAAAATATATTTATCTGAAGTGTTGAAAATCTAATTAAGAGGTCTTTAAAATGAAAATGAAAGAGGAAGGAGAAAACTACTCAGTTTTGATAAGCTTCTTACCAAGGAACAGCAGGTGTAGTATTGGAAGAAGAAAGATACAAGAACTAATAGAAGATAGTATCTAAGAAGAGAGTCTGGCATATCTTTATATAAGCACACACAAAGTATGGGAAGTAAATAGGGTGAACTAGAGATTAACACAAGGAAGCAAATTTGATATCATTAAAATTTAGTAGGTTGAAACTCGAGAGTGGCATTTGACTCTGGAATGAAATAACTTATTCAGAAGGAACAGAGTATGTGAAAAATATCAGTGGCATCATATGTTAATAACAGTTAGAATTTACATAGTTCTTTGAGTTTTGCAAAGTGATTTACATGTGTTATTCCATTTGATTACTACTTCATATATAGGAAGACTATAAGGAAATCCAGGATTCTGAGTGGGAGGAGAAGATCAATGGAAGAAGAAAAATATTGTAGGCATATGCTGTAGACTGTTGGATAGGAAAAGAAAATAGATGAGAAGATTGGAAAACTGGCATATAAAACACAATATTGTAATAATGGGAAACTATTTATCTAGATATTTTTCTGGCATTTTCCCTATGTCAAAAGCAGAGTACCTAGTAAATTTGTGACTTGACTTAAGGATAATTTCAATCTTTTCTAATCACATGGATTATTATTATGCCAAAAGAAGTGATGATGAGAAATTCTGAAAATAGAGGAGAGTAGATCTGGGAAAACTGCACACAATGACTATCACAAATGAAAAGAGCTCTAACAGTAAAACTCAGATTAATTGCAGACTAATTTTGATCCCAGAATATTGAGGAAGATACAATCTTGTCTCTATAAGAAATAGGATACTTAGTATGGAGGTTGCATTTATTTTTAGGTGCTGTTACTTTAGTTGAGTTTTGTTTATATTTTTTGTTGTTATGAGGTAGCTTTCATTGAGGAGAGTGTCGAGAAAAGCTTCTGACATTTAATGAGTTATTAGAGAAGGAAGTAAAAAAAAAAGCAACACAAGGAACTTCTATTCTGTACTTACTTCTAAATAATAAGGAATAACTGGTTGCTAAAATAAAAAATGACAAGAATTTAGAAAACCAGTCACTACTCCATAATAGAGTTCATGCTTAAGTAAGAGTGAAAACCTGGGCATAGTCTCATTTACAACCTAGATTTTGAAAAAGCAGATTTAAAAGGTGGAGGGAAAGGATAGGTAGAATCCAGTAGCCTAATATTTTATTTGGGCCATTGGATATAAAATTGGATTTGCAACAAAAACATTTGGTACAGAGGGTCCTGGAAGTCTCTTAATTAAATTTTGACACATGGCTCACTCCAATGAGGAAGAAAAAAGGGAGAGATGGTTAAAGGGTGGATGGATAATAGGTAATTCAGCAAAAAGTCGGGTAAAGAATATCTCTAAATGTATTTTTGTTTTATATCAGCTTCATTTCCAAATGTATCTCTCTCTGTGTCCCAGTAACACAAACCAGTGAGCAACAACAACAACAACAACAAAAAAAAAAAAAAAAAAAAAAAAAGAAAGAAAAGAAAAGAAAAAGAAAATTGGTTTGGCAAATTTTGTCAACATAAGTCTGAAAATTTTTAAGGTATATTGTACTATCATTAGGGCAGAGAAGAACAACTGAAAAAGCTGGCATAAGTGGTCTAGAAGGGGGCTGAAGACTTGACTATTGCAAATGTTTTTTACCTTTCTGTGTAGTTAATTTACTTGCCATCTATTGTAAATCAGTGAATTTCAAAGAAAATAATGATATACAAAATTATCAGTTATTGGTCAATATGGATTCCAATTAAACAAAAAACCCACTACCTATTAAGAATATAATGTAATTACATATGAATGTAATTTTAAATATTTGTATCTCTATAGTCTTCCAACTCTCAATTCATATTTTATGTTTAGTGTAGGTACAACTTTGAACAATGATATGTGAACTTGTGCCATGAATTGAGTATTTCTGGTCATTTCTAAATTTTATTGGAACATATGTTTCTGAATTTTGACAATATGACAACAGTCTCATTATATATAATGACAACTTTCCCAAATCATTTGTTTTTAAAAACAGCTTTTTGTGAACAAAGTTGCAATTTGGAAAGTTGAGGTATAATCTTATTGTTTTAATAAAATATCAATGTTAATAAAATATTTAAAATATTAATATAAGAGGACAGTATTTGACATTAATAGGATATCTTTAATAAAAAAATTTGGTTTTTTTTTAAAGGTTAAATTGCCTGTGTACAATATATAGCATTTCTTTTGAAAATATTTCTAATTATATTTTCATTTTCAAATAAGATTATGCCAAAATTATAAAAATTACATATGTAAAATTCTATTGAGATACAAGACAGCTGCATTTTTGAGTAGTTACTCTAAATATGTAAGCATTTAAAACACATTGTATTGTACAAATTTAATTATATTTAACATGTACAAATCTATATCATATATATGAGGGTTACACTTAAAGATGATGCATTTCCTTTTCCATTTAATAGCTCTGTGACTTTGGGCAAATCACTTACCACTCAGGACCTCAGTAAAATGAGAATGTTGGTCTAGATAGTCATTAAAAGTTCTTTGGAATTCTAAATCTCTGATTCAATTTTTCTATGAACCAATCATCATCATTCATTGTCTTCTATTCACCAGTTCTGGCAATACAAAAACAAAAAACAAAACTGCATTTACTGCAGTGTGAGTTATAATCATGTGATGTATTGTGATTTTGGTTTTAAGTTTCTATTGTGTTGACTTTTTTTCTATATTAACATGCTCTTTAAGAAGAAATATTTTATTATCATGTTTCATTTGTACATTGGATAGGGAATATTTTTTTTCTTTATTTGGTTCATCAATACTAATCCTATAAAAAAGATTTTTAATTTGTCTGCAGCCTCTCCTTTCTTTATGCCTCTTCTTTCATTACCTATCCCTTCTTTTTCACCATTAATGCAGACTTTGAAAATTTTTTTCACTAGATCCAAACCTGCTCTCTGCATCCCTTCTCATGTTTTCCTCTATCTGTGCAAAGAAGGGAAAGAGGTACATTGTCTCCATTTTTCTTTGATGCCAAATTTGGACATTATGATTATAGCCTTCTGTTCTTGATTTTAAGAACATTTATGGTCTATAGAAGAAAGGCAAAATAACTGAGGAGTACAAAAGGCTAATATGATCCAATAAAAAGAGCAACAGATGAAAATTAAGAATGAGCAGAAGCTGATAATAAATGCTAAAGATATGAAAATAGAATTTTTAAAAGCTCTTTTTGGTGGATGAGAAGGATCAAAGAATAAGACTGCTGCTTGTGGGCAGATAGACTAGTAGTGATGGTAAGGCTGAATTAATCTATTCTTCTTTTGTGCCTCTTTTTAAAGTAGAGATTGTTGGGTTGAGAATAGACTAAAAATGGTAAACAGAGAGTAGAAACCCAATTATAGCGGGTGAGATGGTCAGGTATCATCCAGGTGCTTTCAAACAACCAGTATGGTACTGTGGGAAAAGATTTCGAGTCAAGATCAAGGTTTAAACATAGCATTTCTGTGCCTCTCTGCAAGTTATTTAACCTCTTTGGGTCTCAGTTTCCTCATCTGTAATGAAATGGGGGAAAGGGATTTAACTTGATAGTTTTTAAAGGACCTTCTGGTTTGGAATCTATAACCCCAGCATTCTGTCAATAAATCAAGAATTCATAAGTGTTTTCTATGTGCCTAGGCACTGTGCAAGGAGCTGAGAACATAAAGACAAAAATGGAATAACTCCTGCCTTCAAAGTGCATGTAATCTATTGGGGAAACCATGCGTGCATGCATGTGTCTGTGCATATGTGCCTGCGTTTGTGTCCATATCCATGAATCAAGTCATGTGGTTGAAATATTCTCTATCATACAGTAATGAATGAAAAGATGTGATTGATGAGCCAGTATTAATGGCTTTTTCAAAAGCAAATGGAAGAGATACTCTACAATTGGGAAGGGGCAGATATCAGTATTGTTTTATAAAAGGAAAGAAGATGAAGTTCTTAATTTTTTTTTTTTTGATAATAGCTTTTTATTTTCAAAATACATGGAAAGATAGGTTTCAACATTCATCCTTGAAAAACCCTTGTGTTCCAAATTTTTCTCCCTTCCTTCTTCCAGCTCTCTTCCTCTACACAGCAAGTAATCCAATATAGGTTAAATATGGGCAATTCTTCTAAATATATTTCCACGTTTATCATGCTGTACAAGAAAAATCAGATCAAAAAGGGAAAAAAAATGAAAAAAAAATTCAGCAAGCAACAAAAGATGGAAATATCATGTTGTAATCCATGTTCAGTTCCCATAGTCCTCTTTATGGAATGCATTTGGCTCTCTCCATCATAAGTCTATTGGAGTTGGTCTGAATCACCTCATTGTTGAAAAGAGCCAGTTCCATCACAGTTGATTATTCCATACTCTTCTTGTTGCTGTGTATGATGTTCTCTTCACTTCACTTAGTATCAGTTCATATAAATCTCTCCAGGCCTTTCTGAAATTATCCTATTGATCATTTCTTATAGAACAATAATATTCTATAAAATTCATATGCCATAACTTATTCAGCCATTTTCTAGCTGATGGGCATCTACTCAGTTTCTAGGTTCTTGCCACTACCGAAAGGCCTGCTATAAATATTTTTTGCACATGTGGTTCCTTTTCCCTTTTTTATGATCTCTTTAGGATACAGATCCAGTAAGGACACTTCTGGATCAAAGGATATACACAGTTTGATAGCCCTTTGAGCATAGTTCCAAATTGCTGTCCAGAGTAGTTGGATCAGTTCACAATGTATTAGTGTCCCAGTTTTCTCATATCCCTTCCGACATTTATCATTATCTTTTCCTGTTATAATAGCCAATCTGAGAGGTGTGTAATGGTACCTCAGAATTGTCTTAATTTATTTCTCTGATCAGTAGTGAGTTAGAGCATTTTTTCATATGACTAGAAGTAGTTTTAGTTTTTTCTTTTGAAAATTGTCTGTTTATATCCTTTGACTATTTATCAATTCGGGAATGGCTTGTATTCTTATGAATTTGAGTTAATTCTTTATATATTTTAGAAATGAGGCCTTTATCAGAAATTTTGGATATAACAGATTTTTCCCAGTTTTTGTCTTCCCTTCTAATCTTGGCTGCATTGCTTTTGTTTGTACAAGACCTTTTAAATTTAATATAATAAAAAAAATTCATTTTACATTTCATAATGTTCTCTAGTTCTTATTTGGTCATCAATTCCTTCCTTCTCCACAGATCTAAGAGGTAGGGTATTCCTTGTTCTCCTAATTTGCTTATAATATCATCCTTTATGTTTAAATCATGAACTCATTTCAACCTTATCTTGGTATATGGTATTGGATGTTGGTCAGTGCCTAGTTTCTGCCATACTGTTTTCCGATTTTCCCAGCAATTTTTGCCAAATAAATAGTGAGTTCTTATCTCAGAAGCAGAAGCTAGCATCTTTGGGTTTATCAAACACTATATTACTATAGTCGTTGGCTATTGTGGCTTGTGAACTTGACCTGTTTTGCTGATCAACTTCTACTTCTTAGCCAGTACCAAATGATTTTGATGACTGCTGCTTTATAATATTGTTTTAGATCTGGTGTAGCTAGGTCAGAAGGTGAAGTTCTTTAAACTATGGAGTAGTATACTTGATTAACAAAAATCTTGATAAACTATTTTTAAAATTAACTTTTTTTTTTCCATGAATGAAAATCTCTTTCTTCTATTTCCCTTTCCCCCAATAGGGAACCAAAAAATAAATGAAAGAAAATAAGATCTTTGTTATAAATATATACATAGATAGATATAGTCATGTGAAATAAATTCCTTCATTAGTTATATTTTAAAAACTGCATGCCTCAATCTTAATTGAGATTTTTCTATGCTTTTATATTATATTTGGATTTTTTCAGCATTTGACAAAACTTCTCATAGTATGTTTTTGGGTATGATGAAAACATATGTTAGAAAATTGTACAGCCAGATATATTTAGAACTTGTTGAATGCCAGAATCTATAAAGTTGTTATCTTTAGGATAACATCAACTTGAAGGGAGAAAATACCTCCAAAGATCTACTTTTGGCTTTGTCATATTTCATATTTTAATCATTGATGTGAATGAAGGCTTAGGAAGCATGTTGTTCACATTTTCAAATGACATGAATCATAGAGGAATGGATAATATACTGGCCGACAATTTAGAGCCAAATAGGGCTTGACAAATTAGAATATTGAATCAAATGAATAAGCTGAAATTTCACAAGGGTTAATGTAAAGTTCTACATTGGAGTTCAAAAAATTAACTTTATAAATACAGGATGGAGGAGGTATGGATAAACAGTGTCTGCCTGGAGATTTTATTAGCAAACCGTGACCCAGGAGTTTGTTCTTCTAGGCTTTATTAAGATGAGAATACTGTCATAAGGAAGAAGAGTTCCATGTTTTGCCCTGGTTAGGTCATAAATCACAAATGGAGCATTATTTTTACTTCTGGGCATTCTATTTTAGGAAAGACATGGGAAGATTAGAACTTAGCCAGAGGAGACTGATCAGGATAGTGAGGTCTGAAAACTATGCCTCATGAGGATTGATTGAAGGGATTGTGGATGTTGAGTCTGGAGAAGAGGAAATTTAGAAGAGACATGATGACATTTAAAAGGGAGAAGCGATTAAAATTGTTTGGTCTCAAAGCTAGGAGCAATGGATGAAAATTACAGAAGGAAAAAAAAATCACTTTGATGGTAAGGAAAAACTTTATAACAATTAGGGATATCAAAAATGGATTGGACTGTCTCACTGGAGTAGTGGTTTCCTTCTCATAGTGTACAAGTAAAGATGGAGCATTTGCTTTTTGGGAATGTTGTAGAAGGTATTTTCATATGTGAATCAGACTAAATAGACTAAACAGACTAAATCCAAAATTCCCTTCCAGCTCTTTGCCCATATCTACTATACTTCTTAGTTAGAGACTTGTTGGTCTCATATGTTGACATTTTAATAAAATCAGGAATAACTTTATAAAAAAATACTTTAAACCAGATTGCTTTCAAAAAAAGCTGTTTTGGGAAAGCTAGATAACACGGTTGATAGAGTACCAGCCCTGGAGTCTGGGGGATCCGAGTTCAAATTTGACCTCACATGCTTAATTCTTACGAGCTGTGTGATCCTAGGCAATTCCAACTGTCTTACCAAAAACAAAGAGAAAGAAAGAAAGAAGAAAGGAAGGAAGGAAAGAAAGAAAAAAAGGAAAACAAAGAAACAAAAAACTTGATTTGCAATGCCTCTTAACAAAAGTCAATTTTAAGTAGGTGATTTGTTTGAAATGACTGCATATTTGCTTTTTCATGTCATGATTTGTTATGTTGAATAAAGTAAAAATTTTTTCTTTCTCTTTCTTTTTCCTAGGAAGGTCACAGATCAAGTTGAACTGAAACTTCAGTATATTCTTCAATTCAAAACGAAATGAAAATAGCCATGTTGCTACTATTTCCTCACCATCATTTTCTTAGGAACCTTTCAAAAACATCTTTTCAAAACTACCAATTCATCTTTCATTCAGGCACTCGTTTTGGATCTGGATTCTCATGTACTCAGTCACTTAATTCTTTTGGATTGTATCGTGCTGAGTGGATGCTACCATCATGTGGTTTCAAAAGAAAACTAGGCATACAGACAACCCTAAAGTTACACACAGAAGGACTTTCTGACAAAGAACGAAGATTTGTGAATAAACTCTACACTGGTGTAATCCAAGGTCAAAGGGCCTCTCTAGCAGAATCTATTACTCTTATAGAATCAACTCATAGCAGGAAAAAAGAGTTAGCCCAGGTGCTTCTTCAGATGGTATTAAACTACCACAAAGAACAAGAGCAGTTAAATAACGGAAAACCACTGGCATTTAGAGTAGGTCAGTCATTTTTGTCCAGTAAATAAATAATTCTTAATTTTCTTTTCTGCTATTAAAATGATCCCTGACCTTTAGTCTTAATATTAAAAAAAAATCTTTCTACTCAGGATTTTTGGAATGAATTTTAGATGTCTTTTCTTTGACAATCAGCTTTAGATCATTGATTCATGGGTATTATTAAATTGAAAGATTTTGACTTGGTCATATGAGTCATGGTTTGTTAAGAGAAAAATAAAAATAAATTTTCCTTCTTCAAAGTGAGAGGCTCAACATATAGAATATTACTATTTTAAAGAAGAGGAATCTATACTGAAAATAATATTAACATTATTTTCTGAGAGTTTTTTATTTTGGTGATTAAGAGCCATGAGTGAATTGTCCAGTTTTTGTCTTTGTTCTAGATAATTACTCTCTTAGACAACATTTTCAGTTTCCTTTTTCTTTAGTAGGCAAAGCAAGTTCTTTATGGACCTCTTCTATTACATGTAAGAGTGTCTGGGAATAGCTTGAAATCTAGTCATCTTGACATTAAATATATTTTAAGAGGTGTTCTACCCTTTTTATTACTAGCCTGTAACACCTGAAAGACTATTTTGATTTCTGGAAATAGTGATTTATTTCTGAAACTGCAAAATCATTGTATATGTGTCTGACCACATAAAGAGAATCGAACAAATCAGATTTATGACCATGGGGAGTGATCAAATAATTAAAGTTGTGAATAAAGTAATAAGGAAAACTGCCTTAAGTGGCTTGAAGTTATTTTAGATTTATATTACCTAAAAGATTTTTTTCCAGACTTAGTTTAATACATAATCTTTAGTTCTTAGTTTGGGAGGCATTCTATATTTGCTTTAGAAATAGTTTCTAAACTGTGCTTTATCAGTATTTGAAATAGCTTGTGATTTTTCACTTTTCTGTATACCACCCTGAACTGGCATATTATCTGTTATATATGTCCTTATTTTGAAAGGTAACAGTGATCCATAATAATCATCTTTATATAATTAACAACAAACATAGCGGAGCACACTACAAAAACAAATTCTAGATGGATGAAAAACTTTAGTTGTTAGATTAAATGGATTTCTTTTTAAAAAAGTAAAGTCTTAGAAATGTCTGGAAGTAGAGTCAGAACTGGTTGACAGCTTGGTCCAAATTTGCGACTTTTTTTTCCTGACAGCCTCCACTTATTTTAATCATATTAGTCTAGGTAGAGCAGTGCCTCTAGTATAGATACCATAGATTATCATCATCATTATCATCAAGGGACATTGAACAGCTGTACAGTATGCAAGAGACTATGGAAGGTATGGGGAAGATTTAAAAGTGATAGCCTTTGTCCTTAAGGAACAGTGGTGATAGAGCCAAACTACTTGTTTATGACTTTTCACAAATTATTTAACCTTTCTTGGCCTCTATTTCTTCATCTACAAAATTCAGAGGATTGGACTGATAATGTTTAAGGTCCATTCCAGCTATAAATTTATGATCATATGTATCTTTAAGGTAAAGAATTTTGCCATTGTAACCCTAGCTCTCAGCACCGGGCATACATATATATTGCACAGTAGTCATTTAAATGCTTATTTGATTATAAAAGTTAATAATTAAAATACCTATCATGAAAATTTTGTTAAGGATAATTTTCTGGCTTTAATGGAAAAGTCAGTTACATCAGAATTTAGTTTAAATGGCATTCTTAGAGTGACTGATACATTTTGCTCTTTGAGAAATATTTGTCTTTTAATTGTGTTTGAGCCTACTTTGATAGATTGACTCAGCTATTCTATATATTCTGTATTATTTTGAATCAGGTTTGCCTTTCTAGTATACTATTCTGGATTTTGTTATAATTATATGGAAACATTAGTAAATTTTTCTTTTTGGGGGGGGAAGCTATTATTTTATCTCCCGCTACTTTTGAATTTATTGTCTCATTTAGTTTCTTTGCTGACTCTGGGTTTTCTAAGAGAATCGTCTTGTCATCTGCAATTAGGGATAGTTATGTCTCTTTGTTGACTGTGATTATGTACTTAATTTTTTTCTTATTGCTATTACCAGCCTTTCTAGACTATATCAAATAATCCTAGGAAAGAAAGTATCCTTGCTTTATGCTTATATTTACCAGGAAAGCTTCTAGTATCTTCCCATTGCAAATAATGCTATTTCTTGATTTTAAATATGTACTTTTTGACACATTAAAATGGCTTCAATATACTTAGGCTTTATCATGTTTTAAGGATAAATTAATAATTAACAATAAAATAATAATCCAAACCTTTTTCTGCACTATTATGATCATGTAGTGTGAGGCATTTTTTGTTTTTAATTTTAATTACACAAATTGTTTTCCTGATGTTAAATCATTCTTGCACCTCTGACATAAATTTAATTTGATCATAGTGAATAGTTACTTGGATCTATTACTGTATTTTTTTTTGCTAGGATTTCATTTAAAAATTTGAACTAAGATTGGTGCATTTTGAATAAAGGAAGAAAAGGGATTATTTTCTTGAGTACACATATCATTTCTTTTAAAGTGAGTATATATAAAATATCTTTAGTTATCTGGAATGTTCAGTTTTAAAGACTTTACCATTGGGAAGACCAAAGGCAAGCTTAGGATGATAGTGATGTTTATTTATTTATTTGGAAGCTAAAATTTTAGAAATTAAGTGGGATTGAGAGAAAAAAATATTATTATTATTATTTTTAGCCATTGAATTTAATTTTAAGATATGTTAAAAATTTTCTTCTATAACATATAAATTATTCAAAAAATTTCCTATTAACAAAGTTTGGAAGTGATTAAAATAGACAAATAGAAGTCCTAATGAATCACGAAAAATAGAGGCAATATTAATGTTTCACTTAATAGAATGCTGTTATTTATTGCCCTGAGTTAGAGAGTTTCTTTGTACTTTAGGGTTGTCTGGTCCCCCAGGGGCTGGGAAATCAACATTTATAGAATATTTGGGGAAGATGCTTACTAGGAATGGACACAAAGTATCTGTGTTGGCAGTGGACCCTTCCTCCTCTACAAGTGGTGGTAAGTATCACATTTATCTTTACAATTTAAGAAAGTTGAAATCAAATACAAAATGAAAAAACAAACCTGTCAGAACTGATTATGAGGTTCTCAGTATTTTACCCAAAGTTTTGTAATCTTTGACAATACTTTGTGAGTTTATTTTGGAAATTAAATTTTTACCCCTGTAAATGACTAGAAGCTGGTGTAGTCCTTTGGTTTTGTAAGTCTTGGAAACTTCTCTGTTAAGCAGGAGGAGAGCCACAAATAGGGAGTGCTCTCAGTACTCCTTAGGAAGGACGATCACTTCTCACTACTTACCTCCATAGAACTAGCATAATGATAGTATTTATGGCTCCATTAAAATCCTTTCTAGAGGATGAGCATTAGCTACTGCTTTAGAATAGAATCTAGTTCTTCCTTCTTTGGGAAGAGTTTTATGTCTTAGTGCCAATTACTTAGTGGTACTTTTTCCTTTTTTCCTGTGTGGGACATTCTATTACTCTTTGAACTCTTCTTCTGCAGGTCAAGGTTTCTTCTTTCTCTTTAGATCTTTTTTTTCTTTGTTTGATATTTAAGTGCCTTTTCTTTTTGTTAATTTTGCTTTTTAAATAAATTTTGTTAGTAGTTTTTGTTTTATATCACTGTAATTTATATATATATATATATATATATATATATATATATACACTCCATATCTTTTCTCTTTTTTCTTTTGTTCCAAAGAAAAAAGATTTAGCAGAAACATCCAAAGCAGTGGTCATATCTGACAGTGTATATAAAATTTTACCTGAGTTGCTGAAAGGAGGTGGTATACTTCTTTATTTGTTCTTTTCCGGCATCATTATTGACTTTTTAGTTACTCAGAGCTCAACTTCCTTTTAGTGATATTTTCATTTACATTGTTATGGTTACTAGACATATTTTTCTAGTTCTGCTATTTCTCTTTCCATTGATTTATATAAATCTCACATTTCTCTAAATTCCTCATTTGTCATTTCTTTTACTATATAACAATAATCCATTATGTTCATACACTACAGTTTATTCAGCTATTTCCCCACTGATGGGCACCCTCTTTGTTTCTAGTTTTTTTCTGTCACAAAAGAGGGCTGATTTAAGCATTTTGATATATATTGGATCTTTGTTACTATCTTTGAGTTCCTTTAGTTATGTATTTGTACCATTGTGGTATGGGTCTGAGCATTGGGTCAAAGGGTATGAAGAGTTCAGTCATTTTTTCTTGTACAATTCTGAATAATTTTCCAGAATGGTTAGGCTCATCAGCTCTCTAACAGTGCTTTAGTGAGCCTGCCTCACCACTGTCCACATAACTTTCACCATTCCCATTTCTGTTATCTTTGTTAATTTGCTGGGCATGAGATGAAACCTCAGACTTGTTTCTGTTTGTATTTCTATTACCATTTATGATTTAGAACATATTTTCGTGTGTTTGTTTATAGTTTACATTTGGGGTGGCTGAGTGGAAAATGCATAGAGCCCTGAGGCTGCAATCAAGAAGATGTCAGTTCAAATTTGGCCCCAGAGGCTTACTGTGTGACCCTGGAAAAGTCACTTAAATCCTGTTTGCCTTAGTTTCCTCCTCTGTAAAGTAAACTGGAGAAGAAAATGGTAAACCACTGCAGTATCTTTGCCAGGAAAACAAAAGGGTTTGTGAAAAGTTGGACATGACTGCAAATGATTGAACAGATTGACCAGAACTGTTTTTTTGAAAGTAACTTATTCATATCTTTTGACTTTTTTTTTTTTTTTAAATAAAATATTTCCTTTTTCCTGATAACCTACAAATGGAGAAGTTATTCTTGGAGTCCCTTGACCCTTTCTTCTCAAATGACTCTGCACTTTGAGTATATTTGTTTTGATTGGGATGGAAATATAAATATTGAATCCTTAATGTAAGTCCCTGCAAAATTTTTCCTGTTCTCCATGTTTAATGGAAGTGAGACTTTCTAGCCTTACCTTTCTTACTAGTAGCTCCTACTGATATTTTTGCCAGTTTAATGAATATAAAGTGATAGTTTAAGATTTCTTGATTTACATTTTTTCTGAGTAATGGGGAATTTTAGCATCTTTTTTATATGACTTTATCTTTTTACCTTAAAAATTTCCTGTTTTTGTATTGTTCTTATGAGTATGTATCAATTCCTTTTGATATTTGGTCTTTTTACATTTTGATAGTTTTAATGACAATATATCTGTATGTTTTTGCCTCACAGAATCCTTTTATCTTTATACAATCAGATCCATCAATTTTGCCTTCATTTTTATAACTTGTCTTCCTTTCCATATTTGAGACAAATATATTATCTTTTTCATTCTTATTCATATCTCATTTCATTCTCATTAGTTATTTCTAACTAAAAAACAATAGTTCGTTGATCCAGTTGGAACTTATGTGCCAACTCTAGGTTCTTTTTCAGGGTTCTCTATGCATCTGACAATTTTTATAATTATTTTGTGAAACATTTTAAAATATAGTGGAATGAGTTATACTTTAGCTGTTTTTTTCCTCCAAGGTTCTTCACAGGCTTACATGTCTAATGATACTTTTTAGAAACATAATTTACACTTCCCAATGATGTCCTTTCCTAGCATCTTTTCTTGTAACAAAGATGTATTGTCAAGCAAAAAAAAAAAAAAAAAAAAAAAAAAAAAAAAAAAAAAAAAGCCAACAAAATTGCTATTTCTTTTCTTTTCTTTCTTTTTTCCTTTTTTTTTTTTTTTTTAACACAATATATACCTCATTACAAGATATACCTATATCTGCCATCTCTTCTCTGCAAGGTCACAGGCATATTTTACTCCTGATATTCTGAAATTAAGATTGTTTGCTACATTATTCTGAGTTTTTCTTTATGTTCTTGTTGTCATCATTCCCTTGGTTCTACTTACTTTGCTTAGCTTTCATCTCATTCAAGTCTTCCAGAGTTTCACTAAATTCTTGCTTGTATTTTCATATTATATTACAGTTCATTTATACATTCTTCAATCAATGAGCATCTGTTTTGCTTTTAATTTCTTTTTTTTCCTATTAAAAATGTGCTTCCATGAACATTTTTCAAGTATATGCCTTTAGCCTTCTGTCTTTGACTTGGGATATGTGCCCAATAGTATGTCACTGAGTCAAAGGACATTTGTACACTTTAATTATTTTAAACATAGCTTCATCTTGGAATTTTCTTTTGGATTTTGAACTAAATAATCATATGTGAGCACTTCAAAATACAAAGAAAACAACAACAAAAAAGGATCATATGAACCCATGAACTTCTTTAAATACAATTTGTTTTTTTAAACCTCTTTTGTAGTTCATGTTAAATTTAACATAGACTTGCCTGATTTGTTTATGTTCCCTTCTGAAATTTTTATAGTTTTCATTGTTTTATTGATATTCTTTTTTGCATCTCTATCACTACTCATGAACTCAGCCCCCTCTCCTCAAAAGAAATCCATTTATGATCTGTAAGTATAATTGAATACAACAAATCAATATATTGACCACATCTGAAAATTATCTTATTCTGGATCTCTCACCCTAGAGTTTGGACCTCTTTTTTTTTTTATTTATTACTTAATAGCCTTTTATTTACAGGTTATATGTATGGGTAACTTTATAGCATTGACAATTGCCAAACCTCTTGTTCCAATTTTTCCCCTTTTTCCCCCACCGCCTTCCCCAGATGGCAAGATGACCAATAGATGTTAAATATATTAAAATATAAATTAGATACACAATAAGTATACATGACCAAACCGTTATTTTGCTGTACAAAAAGAATCAGACGCTGAAATATTGTACAATTAGCCTGTGAAGGAAATCTAAAATGCAGGTGGGCAAAAATATGGGGATTGGGAATTCAATGTAATGGTTCTTAGTCATCTCCCAGAGTTCTTTCACTGGGTATAGCTGGTTCAGTTCATTACTGCTCCATTGGAAATGATTTGGTTGATCACATTGCTGAGGATGGCCAGGTCCATCAGAACTGGTCATCATATAGTATTGTTGTTGAAGTATATAATGATCTCTTGGCCCTGCTTGTTTCATAGAGTTTGGACTTCTTAATGACATGGGGATGACAAAGCACCATTACCTTGAGGTCAGACAGTTGAAGGCTATGCTAAGACCAAGATCTTGTGGTCTATTGTACCTGGAAACATTGAACCGTTTTAATCGTTTTCCTGGATTCATTCCTTGGAGGTTAAAATAATCCTATCTTGTCTAGTGCTTCCTAGTCTAGCAATTCTGATGCCTCAAATATATCTCCTTCCCCAACCGCTGCAGTCCTCTTTCATTTCCATTCTCTTTCAACCTGTTCAGCCTTTCCACTGTGCCTTTTAGAGCTTGTCCTCTATGATAATAAACTTCCTTTTTTAAGGACTTAATGTCTGGCTTTTCTCAGTCACTACTGCTTTCCTGGCCATGCTTTCTAGAGCTGATTGTACCTTTTCTCATACTCTCTGACTAGCTGGTCCCGTTGGAATACTTCTTTCTCTCCATTGCTACTTCCAGATTCCTACCATTAGTCAGCAGCCTCTTCTCCTTTGAGGTTGGTGATCAGTATCTACTTTCTTAACTCACTACTTTCTTTTACCTTCCTTGCTTGTCATTTCATTATCCAACTCATAGTCTTTGTCTTCACTCAAACTCCTGCCTTCATTATAGAAGGCTTCAATATATATGTTTATAGTCCTTTAAATACCCCTAATTTTCCAATTCCCTGATCTATTCAACTCAAGAGCTACCCAACTTTCTCTGTTCTCTCTCAGGTACACAAAACAATGTTCATACCCTTTATTTTGATTTTACTTATGTGTTCCATTTTAATATTTAAGAATTCTTAAATTTCACTGACTGATCATAATTTTTCTTTTATCATTCCACATCTCCCTACGCATTATGTTCCTTAACCATGTTCCATTTTCGCTGTGTTCTCCAATCCCTCTACTACATAGTACTTTTCTAGGCCATAATCCATGATCTGACTGTAAATCTTCTTCCTTTCCAATCTCAAATTTTTGGCGAACTAGTTCAACTCTATATTTTACTTACCATGAGTCTCTCTATATCTTGTTTGGTCATAAATTCTTCTCTCATCCATAGAATTAGAGGTAATTTTTTCCATGCTCCTCTAATTTACTTAAGATATAACCTTTTATGCCTAAATAATATACCCATTTTAACTTTATCTTGATGTATTATATGAGATATTGGTCTGTTCGTAGTTTCTGCTTTCCAGTTTTCCCAAAAGCCACTAAATTCTGTATACCTTTTCATTCAACAATACCACTACTATGCATAGAAGTTATAGACAGAGAAAAAAGATCATGCACCAAATTTGTCATTTTGTCATTAAAAAGAACTGGCAATAAACTGGATGTTCATCAAATGGCAAACTGGTAAATACAATGTGGTATGTGAGTGTAGAAGAAAATTGCTGTGCCAGAAAAAAATAATATGATGGATTGAGGAATCCAGGAGACTTGTTTAAAGTAATACAGAGTAAAATAAGTAGAACTACAATAATTTTTTCCAAATTTTTATTTTTTTGCATTAATTTTGATCTACAAAATCTTTCTCTCTCCAACTCCTACTCTACCTATTGAGAAGGCATGCAATATGATAGCAATTATATATGTGAAGTCATGCAAAACATTTCCAAAAGAGCAAAATTTTTTTTGTAAAAAAAAAAAAAGGCAGTAACAAAGTGGGGAGAAAATATGTTTCAGTATGATTCAAAGTTCATCACTTCTCTCTGGAGACGGATATTATAATAGGTCCTTTGGAATTGTTTTAGAACATTGTACTGATCAGAGTAGTTAACCATTCATAGTATTCACAGTATTCACAGTTGATAAAATACAATGAAAATGTATACAGAATTTAGTAGCTTTTGGGGTATTATTCCAGACTGTTTTCTAGAAAAACTGAACTATTTTATATCTTTCCTAGTAATGCATATTTGTGCACCTGTTTTTCAGAGGAAGTCATGCAATTGTAATTTTGACCTTTTGTCATCTTTACAAATCTATCTGATGGTTGTGAAGAAGAACCCCAGACTTGTTTTTATTTGCATTTCCTTATTATTACTTATTTGGAGCATTTTCTCTTAAAGTTATCAATAATTTTTTTTTTAATTGTACAAGTGATCAAAAGATATGAAAACAATGGAGAATGGATCATGAAAAGTTCCTGGTTTCATATATTTGTATACATTTATATAAGTTCCATTTAAATCTTGGATATCAGATCTGGAAGTCTTTGTGATCACTGGAAGTCTGTGGCTTCACTGGAAACAGGTTGTGGTAATGGACTAACATATATATATATATATATATATATTTTAAATTAACTATAATTGTACATATACATGTTGCACATATCAACATACTTATATATACTTAAGTTTTAGTAAGACATTTCACAAAGCTTCTCATGGGATGCTTTTGAATGATATGGCAGGACAGGGACTAGGCAGGAGGATTAAGGAGTTGAATGACTGAACTCAAAAAATAGTCATTAATGGGACAATATAAGCTTAGGAGGAGGCCTCTGCAAGAGTGCCTCAGGAATCCATCCTCAGCCTCCAGCTGTTCTTCTTACTTATGAGTTATTTATTTTCTCAAATTCAACTATAGTTTATACCAAATTTCCTTTCTTCACCCACAATGTACTGTTTAGGCCAGTTTTCTGAATATTATATTTAGTTTGGTTATCATATTTTAAGAAAGGCTTAAATTGAAGCTTGTTCAGAAAAAATTAAGAAGGATAGAAAAAGAACAGTTGAGTGATTGTGATGGATGGATGGATTTTTAACTTGGAGGAGATATTTAACTGGAATATAGTTTTCTCTAGCTATTAGAAGAGCTATCATCATGGAAATTAGGGTTGTTTCCTTTGATTCTTAGTACAGAACAAGACAGATTTTTCTTTTTTTTCTTTCCCTTCCTTCCCTTCCTTTCCTTCCTTCACAGTGATAATAATTTTTCCTCAATATCAATTAACCAGTTAATATAAATGAACTTTTATTTACTGAGAAAATAGTGAGTATAGAAGTATAAAACATCTGCAAACTGGGGCAGACTTTCCCCTTTACACGTCTGTTTGGGGAAAATGGGTTCAAACTTAAAGTGTGATGGTCCAAACTATTCTCTTCACTTAAGGTTCTAGCAGAGCTGGCAATGAGTTGTTCCCTTGCTTGCAGGCACAGTGTCTCAGCTGCTGGGTCCAGTTTATTGCTAGGTTAGCCTTTTCAGGGTTGGCTCTTCACTGGGCTTGGCTCCCAAGGATTTTTCTGACTCAGTTGTTAGACTTTTAGGCTTCCAACCTTTTGAAGTTCACAGGATCATAAGGCAGTCCATTTTGTCTCAGATACTTCTTCATATAAGATCATAAAAGAAAAAATATAATGGGGACAAAACAAATATGAGCATTACATATTCATGGCTGTGTGCTGACTGGGGTTAAAGACTCATGAGGGGATCAACAGACTTTCTTCAATATGAAAAATCACTAGGAAGAAGAAGATTTTGTCTCTTTATACCTTTTGCACATGCACTGAATCCTGATTGAACTGCCAATTAAAAAGGTTTCTCATACATTTGGGTACACCAAAGTTGAGAGGTAAGGAGTTGCTCCTGTAGTAATTTACACACTCTTGAAATAGGCTTCCACATAGACTGACACCAGGCAGAGCACATTGTGTGTGCTCCAAGAACTGTGCCTTCATTGGTCAGTGTCCCTGGTACATAGAATAGAGTTCTCTTAAGCTAAGTAAAACTGAGAATTTAGGATAAGACCCTCCTAGAGTCCTCAAATAGCCATCTTAAATTTAGCTAAATGATGAAGAGCAGTCATCTACATTTCAAGCCTTTACTTCTTAAATTGGCAAGTGTCAGTGTATCATAGTGAATTCTCAAACTGAAGTCAATTTGGCAGGCAGTTCAGTGCATATACTTTAGTCAGTATGATAGAGAATATGACACAGTCTTTGTCCTCAAGTGGTTTAGAATTTCTTAAGGAAAATTCTTAGACATTCTAAGACATAAATCAGAAAACAATGCAAGATAGCATATGATTACTTTTCAAACCTTGACATAGAGCATTGTTGGTTGTGAGTCCAAGGCTTTATGGAAGAATTTTGACATCATCTCATTCTTGAAAGATTCTTTGGATTTGGATAATTGGAGAGAGGAGACATTTCATGTTTGAAAAGAGAGAGAGAAATGAATGTGTGGTGTGTTGAAGACTGGCTTGATAGTTTGTTTGGAGGTCATGGGGGAGATACAATAGGCCCAGATTATGGAGGGTTTTGAATGCTAAGAACTTAGTGGATCCCATAGTCAGAAAAGAACTATTTTCACACTATCTGTGATTTCTGGAGAGTTGCTGAAGATTGATGAGGAAATTCCATTTATCATGAAGATTAGCTTCTGGTGTGTAATTTATAGTCTTAGTTTCCTCTCACTTAACTGAGAGATTAAGTGATTTATCTGGCGTCATTCAAGCCAGTGTGAGGCTTTCCCTATTCCAAGACTAACTTTCTATATGGTATGACATGCTGCATCTTAAGAACAGAGAACTATTACTGTATAGTTCTCAAAAAGGAAGTTTCATGTTCAGGATGGACTGAAGCACAATAATAATGAAGGAAATGTGATTTTTTTTTAGTAAAATATCATGAAGGTAATACATTTGGGAACTAACTACTTATTATTTGCTCTTTATAATTTCTGCACACATTTTTAAAAATGTGTATTTTAGGTTCACTTTTGGGTGATAAAATACAGATGATTGAATTATTTCCCAGTTGATAAATGGCCAAAGGATATGAACAGACAATTTCTAGATGATGAATTTAAAACCATTTATAGTTATATGATAAAATGCTCTAAACCACTATTGATTAGAGAAATGCAAATTAAAACAATTCTGAGGTGCCACCTTACACTTCTCAGATTGGCTAAGATTACAGGAAAGGACAATGATAAATGTTGGAGGGGATATGGGAAAACTGGGACACTAATGCATTGTTGGTGTAGTGGTAAACTGATCCAACCATTCTGGAGAGCAATCTGGAATTATGTCCAAAGGGCTATAAAACTATGCATATCCTTTGACCCAGTAGTGCTATGACTAGATCTGTATCTCAAGGAAATCATAAAGGAGGGAAAAGGACTCACATATGCAAAAATGTCTGTAGCGGCTCTTTTTGTGGTTACAAAATGTGAAGATCATGTATTTTAAAATCAGCCAGAGTCAGGAATTCAGGTTAGGGGAAAATCGTCAGTCTTTATTCTCAGTGAAGAAGGATCGGAGGTGGAAGAGAATGGGCAATAGCAATGTGTGTAGCTGAGTCAAGAAGCTAGCAGACCAGCAGCCACACGATCAGAAGCTAGGAGTATGGAACCCAGGCCCAATCTCTCCCAGCTTCTCTTCCTGTGTCTCTCTGCCTCCACCCACCAAAAATATTTCCTGTACAACACATCAGGACTTGCACAGAGAGTGGGCAGGGACCATTCTTTATCCAATCATGTATATTAATAGAGTTTAGCCCAATTACTATTTAGCCTCACGTACTTGGGACCTCAGGGCATCAACTCAAACCTCAGCCCATTACAGCAAAGAATTGGAAAAAGAGTAGATACCCATCGATTGAGGAATGCCTGAACAAGTTGTATAATGAAGGTAATGGAATATTATTGTTCTATAAAAAATGGTGAAGAAGCTGATTATAGAAAGTCCTGGAAAGATTTACACAAACTGATGCTAAGAGAAACAAGTAGAACCAGAAATACATTGTACACTATAACAGCAAGAATATGCGATGATCAGCTATGAAAAGCTTGGTTCTCCTCAGTGGTTCAGTGATCCAAAGCAATCCCAATAGACTTTAAACAGAAAATGCCATCTGCATCCAGAGAAAGAACTAAGGAGATTGAACATAAATCAACATGTGTTATGTGTACTTCTTTTTTCTGTTTGTTTGTTTTTTTTATCTGTCCCATGCTCTGATTTTTCTTTCCCAACATAATTCATAAAACAATGTATATTAAAATAAATAAACTAAAATATATATTTTAGGTTCACTTTTGGGTGATAAAACGCGGATGATTGAATTATCAAAAGACATGAATGCGTACATCAGACCATCTCCTACCAGAGGAACTTTAGGAGGTGTGACAAGGACTACTAATGAAGCTATTCTTCTCTGTGAAGGAGCAGGATATGATATTATTCTTATTGAAACTGTAGGTAAGGACATTTTTCTATTTTATAATAGTAAAATCATATTAAGTCCTTTGTAAAGACAGGTTCTAGATAATAAAATTATTTACATATAATTCATTCAATGAATTTTTCTTAAAAGTCTAAGGGGAAGCTAAGTGGAGCAGTGATTGGAGTGCCAGTCCTGGAGTCAGAAAGACTCATCTCCCTGAATTCAAATCCAGCCTCAGACACTCATTGCTAGCTTTGTAATCTTGGGCAAGTCACTTAACCAACCTTGTTTGCTTCACTTTCCTCATCATTAAAATGAACTGGAGAAGGAAATGCCAAACCACTCCATATCTCTACCAAGAAAATTCCAAATGGCATCACAAATAGTAATACACAACTGAAAGAACTAAATGACAATGTATTTAATAAACAATATGTGGCATTCATGAGTTAACTATAAACAAAATAATTTATAAATATGAAGTGGTTCAAATAAAAAGGGTCATTGGAACAATGCTTTGAAATAATAGTCATCTTTTATAACCACTTTGATTAACTCTTCTAACATGCTAGAAAGATATAAATGTGATTATATTGTTTGCATTATAGATGAAAAAAGATTTGCTCAAACTGTAGTTGAACTTGAGAGAAGTACCATGTCGTAGAAAGAGCAATCATCTCTAGATGTCAGAAGGCCTAGTTTCTAGTGTTGATTATCATTCTGTAATACTGGGAAATTACTTAACCTTTCTTAGATTCACTTCCTCAACTATAAAATAAGGGAGTTGGATTAAAATAATTTCTAAGGGCCTTCTCTGATTATTTTATTTATTTATTTATTTATTTGTTTATTGATTGATTGGTTGGTTGGTTGATTGTCCTTTGGTCAAAAAGCAATTTTTCTTTACTACTTCTTCCCTTATCCTAATTGAAATTTAGCAATCGTTTAAGCTCCAGAACTATTCACAAAACACACAAAAATACTAAAGGTAAAAAGGGTGAGGATGGCTTATTCATGATTTTTTTTCTCACTTGTGTTAAAAGCAGTCCTTTTAGCTTGATTCAGCCTTGATTATTCCCTCTGTCTCATACCTCATGCAATCCATTGCTAAACTTTGTTGATTCTACCTCCATAGCATTTCTTTCTTTTTATTTACTTAACTGCTAACTGTTCTAGTTTACTTTTTACCTAGACTAATGTATTAGACTTCTTATAGGTCTTTGCATTTTTAGGCTTTCCCTTCATCTATATTGCCTGTGTATAATTGTCAAAATAATACTTCTGTTACTGTGACACATCTGTGATCCAAAATCTTTAGTCACTAAGAGTCATTTGCTCAAGGGGTATATATGTATGCCTTAGCATGATATTTATGGCTTTCCACATTATAGTGTCAACTTTGCATCCTTATTTCCTGCTACTCTCCTTCATGAACTCTACAATCCAGTCAAATTGGACTATTGATCATTCTCTGAATTCAGTACTCTACCATCTCTTCAAGGACTCCATGAATTTGAGAAAGCTATTTTGCATCCCTAGAATGTTTTGTGCTTTCATTTTTATTTCTCAGAATTCCAGATTTCATTCAGAGTTCAATTTAGATGGGACTTCTTACATGAAGCCTTTTATTTTCTCCCCATTTTCAATTGTTAGTGCTTCTTTTTTTCCTTTATTTTTTTTTTTTTTGGTGAGTGAGTGAGTGTGTGTGTGTGTGTGTGTGTGTGTGTGTGTGCTACTCACTTGTCTACCTATAGCTTTCACTTCAATCCTTAAGGGAATACAAACTCCCTAAAGGGGAGGGGGGTTTGCCCATACAAAATAAAGATTGAATTGAAAATTAGTATAATGAATTTTTATGTCTGTTTTGTTTCATCTCTTAATCATGCATGTTGAAAATATAATATCTTTATACATAATTTTTTTTCAACAAGCATTTATTTTCTTTTCTCAGGTTCCCACCTTTAGCCCCACAGAAAAAACAAAAACAAATCACAGAAATACAAATGACCATATTGGCCATGTCCAAAAATATATCTCATTCTATATCTTGAGTCCATCAGTCTTTCTCTAAGGAGAAATGTGTCAATTTTAACAAATTTCTCTGAAACAAAATCATTGTGATTATATGTTATAGAATTTCACCTGTCTGGAATTAGTTTCCATATTTAGTTTCCCCAAACTCGACTTTCTTTATGTCAGCAGAGACATGACTTTTCCTTAAATAAGTTCTGATTTAGCCTTTCAGATGGGCTTTCAGGAAGACAATTTGAATGTATGCTTACAATTAACATTTTTCAGGTGTGGGGCAGTCAGAGTTTGCTGTTGCAGACATGGTTGATATGTTTGTTTTATTAATACCGCCAGCAGGAGGAGATGAATTACAGGTAATTGTTCTCTCTTTCTTAATTGGAAATATGTGGGACATATCCCTGAAATTTAAAATTTTCATTATTGTCTGTGTTAGGTATATCCTTACCTAAAATTATAAGTTGGTTCTATGAAAGGTTAGTTTCATAGTTTTTGTCCAGTTTTTGTTTTAGGCAATTTTTTTTAATACTATGGGAGGTTATTTATAATTTGTTTGTAAGATAATATTGAAGATATACCTTTGTAAGTTGAAATGATAAAAATAAGTGGTCAGAGAAGTATGGTTCTTTTTAGTGCATAAAACACTTGAGTAAATGACAGGTCATATAAACAACTTTCTCCATTAGTAAGGTGGAAAGAGTTAAAATAGGATGATTCTGACTTGCAGTTATGGTTGAAGTCTTGCTATTTGTTTTATACTTACTTTAAAACTTATTTATTAGCTATATGGTCCTTTAGATTATTTTGATTCTGTATTTCTCTGGGAAACCAGGATTCTACATTATAGAGTAGAGTTCTATCCTTAGAGGAATAATCTGACTAGTTTACTTTTTTTTTATTACTGGTAACTTTTTATTGCTATAGTGACTGTAAAATTATGAGCCATTAAATTTTATCAATGAAAACTTTTTGAAAAATTGCAACTTTTTAAATCGTTTTAGAAATAACATTTTCCCGCTGTTTCCTACTATTATGGTTTGGTCACCATTGGATTTCATCTTTTGCATTGACATTTAATCACCTATCATAATCAAAAGACTTGGTTGATATATTTTAATATTTCAGACCTCAGTTTACTTTTAAATTGCAAGATTTTTTCCCAAATAGATAAAAGAAAAACTTGTCATGCTAACAAATAAGTATATATGAGAGATATTTCAGAGCAAAGATTTTGTCTTTGCAAATATAATAATTCTCAGCTTTTCCAATGATTTCAAGTGTTAACATTGCATAAAATAGCTACATATGTATCACTGATATGTGTGTCATTTTTCTGAGCAATATAATAATGGATAATTGCAACTCTGAAATAAAGAAAGCTTTTAGGAAGCACTTATTCTTTTCTGGGCTGGAGATACAAATACAAACAAGACAATCCCTGCCCTCATGGACCTGAAGAGGAGGCAGAAAACCTATTTTCCTATTAGGGAACCCTATATAAAAAAGGAGCACCAAGGCTAAGTCTTGAAGAAAAGGATCTGGAAAATTTTGAAAAGGAGCTTATTTGTTTCAGGTGTTGGGATGACTTTTATTTAATATGTAGAAGTAGAATCTAGTATGTCAAGGTGAATTTAGAGGAAAAAACTGGTCATCCAGTTTTCCCCTATCCTCCCCTTCAAAAAAGGGGGATGCTGGAAGGAGGTTAATGCAGAGCCTTAAACAACTACTTTATTTTATCCTATGGGTAGCACACTCACTGAACGTTTTTGAATGGGAGTGTGACATTAACGTTGTGCCTTAAGAGATTTATTTTGAAAGGTCTCTATGGATAAGAGAGTTGGGAGAGTATAGATAGGAAGATGAATTACTATCCTCGTTCCATTAATGATAATACCAGTGTAAAAGGCAATGAGAGGCTTTATGGTATAGTTGGCCTTGTAGAAATGTAGTCAGTAAGTCTGGGCAACTGAAGGGAAATCAAAGAGGGAAGAGTAAAGGAAATTCCAAGATGCTGACATATGACTAGGAGTATGGTGGTCTTATTGGTTATCCCTCCACACACTATATGTCCCATCTGACTCCTCTTTATGCATATAGTTACCACCTGAATTCTGGCATTTTCCACCTAGACCACTATTACAGTAGCTACTTAAGTTTATCTGCTTTGTCTCCCTCTCCAACCCACCTTCCACATTACTGTCAAATTGATATTCCTAAAGCACAAATCTGAAAATGAGTCCTTTTTAAAAAAATTGTTTAAAATTCTGAACTTAACAATCATCTAAGAGAATTTCTTTATATAAAAAGTTGAATACCAAAAGAAAATTTTATATAAAATCATGAATTATTATTCTATACTGCTTGCTTTTGTTTAAAAAATTTGTGAGAACTTTTAACATGTCATTTTCAAAACTCTTTAAAGTGTTTCAGTAGATCTCTTTTCTTCTTTTGGCATGACTATCTCTTTTTCTTTCTTCTCCTTCACTCCTGCCACCCCATTAAAAACAGAAAGGGATAATAACTTTTTTTGACAAATAAGCATAGACATATAAAATAAATCCATAAAAGACCATGTCCAAAAATATATACCTCCTTCTACACCCTGAATGCATCATTTCCATCAAGAGATGTTAGTATTTTTATTATAGTTTTTCTGAACATGTGCTTGATCATTACTTTGATCATAATTATTAACTCTTTTAAAGCTTTACTAAAAATTTAAAGGGAAATAGGTTACTGGGGGGAAACCTTTGCAACAACTTTATCAGCTAAAGGTCTCATTTTCAAGATATTTAAGGAATGGATTCATATTTATAAGATTAAGAACTATTCCCAAATTAATGAGCAAATGAAAAGGCAATTTTGAAAGGAAGAAATCTAAGCTATTTATAATCATTTGGAAAAAAATATTCTAAATCACTAATAATTAGAGAAATTCACATTACAACAGTCTTGAGATTACGCCTCATACCTTTCAAACTGACAGAGATTACAAAAGAGGAAAATGACAAATGAGGAGAAGATGTAGGAAAACCAATACAATATAGCACTGTTGATGGAGCTGTGAATTAGTTCAGCCCTTCTGGACAGTAGTTTGGGACTATTCCGATGAAGTTACCATATTGTGCATATTCTCTGACCTAGCCACCATTCCTTGGCCTGTACACCAAAGAAATTAAAGAGGAAATATATATATATTATAACAGCTTTTTTGTGATAATACCAAAATGGAAACTAAGAGATATCCTCCCATTGGAGAAAGGCTAAAAAAAAATGTGGCATATGTACATGATATAATGTCATTTCATCATAAATATATGATAAAATGGACAAATTTAGAAGACATTGGGAAGTCTCAAGAACTAATGCAGAATGGAGTGAGCAGAACTAGTAGAACAATTTATGTAATGATGTGACATCCTCAAGTTGTGTGAGAAGAGAGATGATGGTTGTTCTATTATTTTTTTATCCTATGCTTCTCATTACAGTATCTCACAATGCTAAGTACTTCATAAATGTTTATTTGATGATTTGTGAAGATTGTGTATTTTAAGATCAACACGAGACAGGAATTCAGGTTAGGGGAAAATCGTCAGTCTTTATTCTCAGTGAAGGTCGGAGGTGGAAGAGATGGCGATAGCAATGTGTGCAGCTAGGTCAAAAGCTAGCTCGACCAGCACCACACAACCAGCAGCCTTCAGTCTCGAACCCAGCCCAATCTCTCCCACTTCTCTTCCTGTCTCTCTCTCTGCCTCCACCCACCAAAATCGTCATTTCCTATACAACACATCAGGACTTGCAGGGAGAGTGGGCAGGGACCATTCTTTATCCAATCATGTACATTAATAGGTATAGTCCAATTACTATCTGGCCTCATGTCTTGGGACCTCAATTGCATCAGCCAAACCTCCCGCTTTCTTTTATTTGAACACAGTGGTCATGCCATCCCTGATCCTCAGGGAGGTCAGAGCCCCCAAGGGAGGTGATCACAGCCTCCCTAACTTCTCAGGGAAGGAGGTGAAAGCACCGAAAGGAGGTGATCACAGCCTCCTGACTTCTCAGAAAAGGCGGTGAAAGCACTAAAAGGAGATGATCACGCCCTACCTGACATCTCAGGAAGGAGATGAAAAGCACCAAAGGAAATGGGGGTTGCTAGCGGGTTTCTGGGCTGAAGGGTCTATTATGCACAAACCCATCAGCATGGAGGTATTACACAAGCACATGCAATCACGCAGAGCTTGGGGATGACCCTCCCCCAGTCAGTGCAGGCTCGATGTGGTGTAAAAACATGAATTGTACATGCAAGTAGGCGGAATAGCAAACAATATAATCAACATGGTGTTGGAAAAAGATCACCAGAAGTCCTAGAAGGTGGGTATGTAAACAACAGTCACATACACCTTCTTCAGCAGCCAAGAGATGTCAAAATCAATCTATTGTCCATTGTTTCACATTCAGGGAATCCAATGATCCCTCTGAGTTTTGAATCCTGAAAAGTCTTTTATGTTTAGAATCCAATGATTCCAGCAGATTTTGAAGTGTTGTAACAGTCTTTATCATTTCTCAGAATCCAATGATTCTAATTTTCAAGTCCACAATCTTTGGATGTCCATGAGTCAAAGCATAACTGCAACGCTCTTTCAATTGGTGAGCACAATCAGCAACAACACCACCGATATTTCTTGGTCTTCTCCCTTTGTTGGTTTTGCTCCAATCTCTCTGTGATGGACAAAGGTGAATATGGCTCGTTGGCACCCATCTGATTCCTTCTCCACCTGTGAGATACAAAACCCTCTCCCAAAGCAGTTAGCCTATCTGGTCCTTTCCATTCACCACTTTCTGGGTCTCTCCACATCACCTGGCGATTATCTAAAGATATGGAGCTGCTACTTTGGACCTGACCTTCCGGTGGGTTATAAAACCTGTCGCGGGCCAGTGCATCTTTGTCAAAAATCAAAAGTTAATAGTATAAGAGCTAGATTTAGAGTTCTCTAGGTTCTGTGGCTCCCCTTTCTTTGTTTTGGAGTAGTGTCTTTTAATATCTCTGTTTTCCTCTCACTATTGCCTGTCCTTGAGGATTAAAAGGTATGTCCGTGGTGTGTAAAATCTTATACTGTTGCACAAAAGTGTGCAAAATGTTTGAAATTATTATAAGCAGGACATTGTCTTTTTTATTGCTTGTGGCCCATAATGCAAATGTGAATTGAGGAATTCAGTGACCCTGGGCTCTATTGCTGCTGGCATTGCAAAGTGAATCCGAAAAGGTGTCTCAACATGGATGAAGACAGACGAACAAAGATTAATGGGTTCCATCCATTTGCCAGATTTCATTGGGTCTCAAACATGAGGGGTTTCTTCCCTGGAGAAGTGTAGGGCGTGGAAAGGAAGGCAAGCCTTGAGGCTTTTACTATGCTCTAAGCTTCCTCTTTTGTTTATTCAAATTGTAAACGTAAGCTTTGAGCAGCCTGATGATTAGAATGAGATGCCTGAGCTTCTTGGAAAAAGGGTATGACCAACATAGTTAGAAGACTATCTGCTTTGTGCCATAAGTATGGGACCTGGAAGTCACTATGAGAATGGACATGTAATATAGATCTTACCTGGATGCTCTCACTTGCTCTAAGTTTCTTAAAGAGCTGAATTATATTAGAGGCTGCAAATTTATTTGGTGGGCAATTCTTTGTACCACACCTACTGAATAGGCGAAATCAGATATTATATTTATGTCTCTGGATAATAAGTAAGGCTAGAATGATGGCGTACAATTCATTCTGCTGAGTGGACTGAAAGGGTTCTAACTACTCTCTTTATAGTTAGATGATGAGTACACAATATATTATGTTTGGATGCATCCTGAAGATTGTTGGTCTTGAAGAGGAACTTTAGAAACTTTTCTTCAAGGAGTCCATCGCCAATTATGTAATAGTCTAGTTATCTTTAATGGAGACCCATGTAAAAATTTGGAGCCATGGCTAATAATAATTGCCACTCTGGGATGGTCTCACAAACATTAATTGTGTATTGGTATAAAAGTGTATATCTTATCAGGTCTTGTCCCAGATAATTGTACTGTGCTTAGTGCCTTTATATTTACCAACACTGGGTAGTGTAAGGCTTTGATCTGGTTTGTGCCGGAGGTTCACCACTCTATCACACTTGTCCTTGATGAAGGACTGCTGTGGGTGCCTCTTGTGTGGAAAACTGATATCTCAAAGGGTTTTTTGGTGACTCTTTCAACACATTGGATAAAGCCAGTTCAACTTCTCTCAAAGCCTCTTGAGCTTCTTTTTTGTAAGCTGGCGTGGTGAATTTAAAGCACTGTCTCCCTTAAAATGTCATATAACAGTTGTAACTGATAGGTAGTCAAACCTAACACTGTGCATCCATTGAATATCTCCTATCAATTTCTGAAAATCATTCAATGTGTTTAGCTTTTCTGTTCTTAAGGAGGTTTTTGAACTGTAAGCACCTTAGGTATACTTCATATCCTAAATATTGAAAAGGGCATGTCTTTGAATTTTTCTGGTGCTATGTATAATTTGTAATCTTAGTGTTTCTATGGTCTTTTGTAGACATGCCTCTAACATTTGTTCCTCAGGTGCACATCCCAAAATGTCATCCATGTAATGTAATACTTTAACTTTTGGAATGCTTTTTCTTACTGAGAAGAGCAGCTAACATACATTTGAACATAGTAGGGCTGTTTTTCATTCCTGTGGCAAAACTGTCCATTCATATCTTTTATAAGGCTCACTAAGTTACGCTGGGACTGAAAAGGCAATCTTTCATATCCTCCTTATCCAGAGGATAGAATAGAAACAATCTAATATCTATGACCAAGAGGCCATTTCTGCAACTGAGTAGGAGATGGAAGTCAGGCTGAGAGTTCCATGTTTCCATCTGTTCATTCCTTTTCTTAAATCCGTTAACATCCTCCATTTTCCAGTTTCTTTCACAACAAACACTGGGGAATTCCAAGGACTTAGAGAAGGTTTAAGTTCCTTGGTCAAGCTGTTTCCTGCTATATCCTAATAAGGCTGAATTTTATTTTACTGGGCCATTCTATCACACTGGTGTATCAGTTTTCCATTGGATAGGAAGGTAAAGTGTTGGCAGGCCTTCAACAGCAGCCCTGCTTAAAAACGAAGTATTCATTTTAACCTAATTGTAAAGCTCTCTTAAGATTGATGGGGATTTTCAACTTAAAGGAGTAAAAACTCCTGTTTTGCCTTCAAAAGTCCATCTCATAGGGGCAGCACTAACTTAGCTGCTATTGATCCTCCTCACCAGACATGTAGGTGTCTGCTTTTAATCTTTTGGCCAGTGACTGGGCCATGGCACCTCTAATGACGTCCGATCTGCACCAGTGTCTACCAATCCCAATGGAAGGCCATTTATATAGATTGTGAGATGGTCGATCGTTGTTACAGCTGCTGTCCAGTCAATTGCTGGATTTGTGATCTGGAATCAGAATCTGGGTGACTATCACCAGGCTGCTTATTAGGATTCTGTAGAGTAAACCTGATGCTACCTATTTCTCCTGGGTAATAAGTCACATTGTCTGCCTGTATTGGTCACTGGGATATTATCACATTCCCCAGTTTCCATCAGTATGTGGATGGACACTGTTTTGCGTACTCTCAGGAGGTAAAATGGTCAAGCCTACTGTGCCTGGAGGCAAGGATCCATAGGCTGGAGAGGAACAGATTTCACCTCTCAGGGGGTATTCTCAGTTGTCTCAGCTGCATACAACTCTATTCTCTAATTGTAATCCTTTCTTCATCAGGTTGCTTCCTGGCTGATTGATTGTGTAATCCTTTCTGCCATCATAGGCTTCCTGGTGATTGGTCATATTGGGTATTGGCCATCTAGGCCTCTCTGGGTGCACCATTGGCTGCCATCATGCCCAAGTGTTTTGCCTGGGGCCCTGGGGCTGGGCCTCATCCCTTTCCTGAACCTGTCAATTCTGAGGCCCAATGGAAGCCTCTGTTGCATTTTGGACATGGGATCTGGGTCTTGTTCTCCACCCTGTTTTCTCATTCTGCTTCTTAAGCATTGAGCTTTCAGATGCCTACTTTACCACACTGAAAGCATTGACGTGTCTCTCTAGAAATCCGTTGCTGGAAGGGACCCTGTCTACCCATGTTGGGATCTTGGGAAGTCTGCATCATAGTCTGGCTATAAAAGGCATTTGTGCCCACTGTGGCACAGGGTCTTATGAACTCCTCTAAAGGAGCATCCTTACGCACGCAGTCCTAGAATAATCCTTCTGCACACCTCATTAGCATTTTCCTTAGCAAGTTGCTTTATTAAAACATCTGTTGTTGGATTTTCCCCATTAGTTCTTGTGATGGTCTGAAACGTCCTAAAAGTCAGCAAGGCTCATCTTGGCCTTGATTATTTTAAAGGCCTCACCTTTATCATTTTATTGTGAATCGATGCCCACGCTTTGTGCTTAACAATTTGCTCATATGTGCTACTGAATAATTAACCTGTGCTGTGACCTCTGCATATGGACCTATACCTTGTAGTAGGTCATAGGTGATCCAGCATGAACAACATTTTGACTATTTTGTTGGGCTTGTATCCTACAGAGCTCACTATATTCAAGCCACATGTAATTTTGTCCAGGTTCTAGGATACCCCTTGCTATAGATTTCCAGTCATCAGGAGTCAAGACTTCAAAAGCCAAATTCTGTAACACATCTTAACATAAGCTGATGTAGCCCCATAATTAGGTGCAGGCCTTTTAAGATCTTTAATGATTTCTACATTAAAAGGGGCGTATCTTTGACTTTGTTGACCTGAGGCATTAGACTGGGAAATTACAGGAAACATAAGTGGCTGAAGCTCCCGGATGTCCACACCCTTTTCTTTGGCCTTCATCAAGCCCTCTTGAAGCCTACTCAAGATTGGTCCTGTCACTGCCCCCCCCACTGTCCCTCCTTCCTCCATCCCGGAGGGTGGAGTTGGTGGAGGAGAGTCAATCACTTGCTCCTGGGGTGGGGCTGAAGCCCTCCCTGAGGGGAAGGTCACCCACACCTTGCTCACTTAAGTCTCCATGCCCTGTGGGGATATGGTCATTAATCTCTTCATTGTCTTCCTCCTTAATATCATGGCTAATTTGAGGAGAGTGGAAGGAACCAGGGTTTTCTTTCTTCTAAGGTTCTTAGTGCTAACTGAAATACATTGTATAAATAAAATGCCTCCATGGAAATTGAATGAGGACCATATTCTCTGAAATGTATGGACATCTCTAGTCAACCGGGACCAGTTATCTGGAGAGTCTGCTCCTCCTCTATGATCAAGGGGAGATGCAGTTTAATATACCCACAAATCTGCTATCTGTTCCCAAGTTATAAGTAACCCATGTATTTCTATCAGCAATCATGCTTTCTATAGCACCACTCTTGGGTGGGGTTGGGGCGGGATGGAGAGTCTTTAGCTAGCATTTGTCCCATTTAGCCAAAAAAAAAAAAAAAAGATTACTGGTTTAGTTTTAAGAAAATAAGTTCCTTATTTGTCTATTAACAATACTCACCCAAGTTCCTGGTCACCGGAGACTTCTTCAGTCCTTGGTTCCCACCTTTGGGCGCCAAATGTGAAGATCGTGTATTTTAAGATCAACACGAGACAGGAATTCAGGTTAGGGGAAAATCGTCAGTCTTTATTCTCAGTGAAGAAGGATCGGAGGTGGAAGAGAATCGGCGATATGTAATGTGTGCATGAGTCAAGAAGCTAGCTCGACCAGCAGCCACACAACCAGCAGCTCGGAGTCTCGAACCCAGCCCAATCTCTCCCAGCTTCTCTTCCTGTCTCTCTCTCTGCCTCCACCCACCAAAATCGTCATTTCCTATACAACACATCAGGACTTGCAGGGAGAGTGGGCAGGGACCATTCTTTATCCAATCATGTATATTAATAGAGTATAGCCCAATTACTATTTAGCCTCATGTACTTGGGACCTCAGTGCATCAGCTCAAACCTCAGCCCATTACAATGATTGGTCCTTCTTTGTTGCTAGTGCCCTTGTATATGTTACCCCCAATAGATGTAAGCCTCTTGACAGATGTTCCATTTGTATCTCTCTATTGTTTCTTAAACATTTTTCCAAATTAAAAAAAAAAAAATTAGCCCTCAGTGCTAGTCTCACAGGCAGCTTGGGATAGTTGGCTTAGAGAAGGGGAGGCTTGGGGCCAACTTTTTGCCTTGCGATATTTGAAGAGCTGTCCTATAAGCAGTCAGTCAGTAATCAGTAATCAGATAATGGATAATGAGTACCCATTCCATTTTGATATAGAGTAGCATTAGGGATATAAGTATCTGGCATACCATAATTATTTGATAAATAATTTTTGAATAAATGGTGTTATCAGTAGCAATGGGGACTCTTTAGAGGAGATGTGGGTTTAGGGAAAAGATGGTGAGTTTAGTTTTGGACATAGTTAGTTTGATGTGTCAGTAAGACATTGAGATGTAGATAGATGATAGGATTAGAAGTCTACTGGATGCCCCTTCCAGGAGAGAGACACCAGCTCAATGTATAGATTTTAGAGTCATCTGCATAGAATTGGTAATTGAACATATGTGAGCAGATAAGGTTAAGAAGGGAGAGTATTTGGAGAGAAAAGAATGCAGCATATGATAGAGTCTTGGCATATTTTCACACTTAAGTTGAAAGAATAAATTAGTGAAACAGCTTGCTTTATAAGCACCAGTGTTAATAGTTATTCCTTTTTCCGTCTTTATGTCTTCAGGGCATCAAAAGGGGTATAATTGAAATGGCTGATCTGGTAGTTATAACTAAATCTGATGGGGACTTGGTTGTACCAGCTCGAAGGATACAAGCAGAATATGTGAGTGCATTAAAATTACTCCGCAAGCGCTCAAAAGTCTGGAAACCAAAAGTGAGTATCCATTCCATTTACAAGCTTTTCCTCTTGAATAAACTGTGCACATTTTATAAAAGGATGTAAATTCTACATAAAACATAGAAGCAATCTTATCTTTTATATGAAAATTGCAGTTTAAAAAATCTTACAAATAAGAAGTTTTGTCACAGGTAGAGTCAGTAGCAGAGATATTAAAATTATCACCAGATTACTATGCGTCAAAAAGTAGTGCTCTAGTTATGAAATGTTACTTATTGCTTGATTTTGAACATGTTGAAATGGTGGCAAATTCATTCTGAAAAGCAAACTATTTCCAAAATTACATTATAGAGCTATTGTTGAAGTTTCTCCATAATGTAAAAGGGTAAAAACTTTTGTTTATCATGTTATAAAGTTGGAGGCAAGGGAACATGGCAACAAAAAACAGGTAGTCCTGTATCTATTGCTGTCATAATTCTGACTTCTCCAACTTTACCTGTAAGATTATTGTATCCTTAAAGAAACCACAAAGGTGACAGCTACAAGAAAGTGAAATCATTTCTTAGACTCAGTTTTCTGTCCCATTAATAATTCCTCACTGTTCATCTATTTTGTTGACCTATTACCCTAATTAAGGGTATTTGTCCCAGTTAATGGGATTGTGGTTCCAAAACTAGCTTGGATGTGGACCTTTAATTTTGCAGTTTTTATTTTTAAACCTCTTACCCCTCAACAATTATTGACTCTTCATAAATTACTGAACTGGAATGTGACTCTACAGTCATTTCTTGGCTCTGCAACAAATTTACTGTACACTAATTCTATTTAAGTTATTCTTTGTACTTTTCTCATTTTAAAAATGCAGCTTGAATTTGTGGTTTATCCGTATAATGAGATAGTAAGAATGAATCACTCAAGAAGAACGCTTACTATTTCTTTGATATCGCTCTTTTATTTTTCTATAGGTAGTACGCATTTCTGCAAAAACTGGAGAAGGCATCACTGAGATGTGGGACAGAATGAAAGAATTCAGGGACCTAAGGCTCGCCAGTCATGAGCTCATTGCCAGGAGACAGCAGCAGCAGAAGGTCTGGATGTGGAACCTAATCCAGGAAAGTGTGTTAGAACGTTTCCGAAATTGTTCAGCAGTGAAGGACCAAATTCCTCTTCTGGAAGAAAAGGTTGCCAATGGAGATCTTTCTCCAGGACTAGCAGCAGATATATTGCTGAAAGCTTTTAAATCTTGAGACTAATTTATGTGATTCTTCAATATTGTTAAAATATTTTAATATTAAAATTCTCTCATATTATTTATAATCTGTCATTTATTTTTATGGCCAAATTTGATTCCCATATTTGAGATTCACACTTGGTAAATGTATCAGTGGTAGAGATGAGGCAATTTCACAACACTTAGGGAAGTTCCCACCATCCGTTACTAATTATATTCTTTTTCTGTTCCTCCTGGCACAGAGAAGTGGGATTTGCTGAGCTCTTGCCCACAAGTGCAGAGGCGATGCAGGATTGGCTTCTGTCCTTAGCCAGGAACAAAGGATACTGAGAGAGGCAGAAAGGAGATCATGTCCCAGAAATACTTTCCTTCATTCCAGGCAAAAAAAATCAGTATGTGACCACATTTTTAAAGCTCTGTTTGGTGCTAATAATAATAGAGTCATTTTTGAAAACCTTAAAAATATGGTTGACATTTAGTGAGTATCAGATTCATTGAGGAATTTTTAAAATAGTTACTTATGGTGTAAAGTTAGCAAAAGAGTTGGGGAAAATATGTGATGGCTAAATTATAGGATATCTGCTCAGATTTGAATATCAATCTCAAAAGAGAAACAGAACCATATAAAAGGTCAGGAAATCCATTGTAACTATATGGGCCAGGTGATCTAGTTCCAGTTAATCTCCCAAAGGACAGCATGGGCACTCTCCCAAATTCTTGCTAATCCTTAATTAAATTTTAATTATACAATTTGTACTGATTTAAACTTTTTATTTCTTCTTTCTTCTGTTCTTTTTTTAGTACTTTTCTACTTTTATTAGAAGCTTAAAACTTATTTTATGATAAACACTATTGGTAGAAAAAATGAAAATTCACTCCTTTTTTTGTCTTAAAGATATAACATTTGAATTTGGTTTTGAGATTTTAAGCCTTTTAAGTTATTAAACACAATGGACTCATTTTCCTGTGTTTCCATTTCTTTTCCACTGTCCTGTCACTGCTGTAATGCTCTCACTTGTTATAATAGATAGACATTTGGACATAGTTTTAAGTACTTTCTATAATTAATTCTTTGGATATATTTTGAACTTTGCAATAATATAGACCTGGTGAGAATTTGTCAGCTGAATTCTAATTTAGTTAAGTTTGTAGAAGCTCATCACTAGAGATTTGGCTACTAGATGATGAAATGATTTGGGCTATAGCATTTGGGGATGGGTTAGTAGAGGGAATACTCATATAAATGAAAACATGAATCCTAGAAGTAATGAAGTCATTGTATTTTAGTAAGCCAATTTCTGTGACATAAAGTATCTTCATCATGCAAATTATTTTCGCAGGAAACTCTTTGAATGCCCTATTCTCAAGTCTGTTAGACTATTTAAAGCAAAATTTTCCTAACTTGCTGAATTTAATTTCCTTAAGTTTGATTTTAACCAACATTCCTTTCTAGTTTTCACAGTGCTAATGGTATTAGGATTTCTATTTTATAGGATCATAAAGTTAGAAAGTACTTTGAAAAACTTATTTTGCCTGTCCCCATATTTTCAGAAAGAATCAAGCTTAAATAATCCCAGCCACAAGGAACTCTGTTCTGTTTTTAAAGATACATAATTTTCTTCAGCAAGAGGCAGTGTAGCGTATTTGAGAAGGAGCTGGTCCTAGGGTCATAAAGAGCTGGATTCAAGTCCTATCTCTGACATGTTCTACTTATGTGACAATGGAAAAGTTATTAACCTTTCTGTGACCCAGACAACTCCAAGACAGTTTTAAATTAGTAGCTGTGCTGTACTAGTAGAGGAAATTTCCACACCAGTAGTTTCCCATGCTGATTAAATCCCAGACTTGGACAAAAACTTACTTCATAAACCCATTTCAGTTTTTTTTTGGGAAAAAAAATCTCTTGTATTATATACCATGAAAATAAATTTTAAAAAATTAGGTTATGAAAAAAAATTGACCTCAAACTCTTAGATGTAAGGTTATTTTTTTTGTTCTCATGTTTAGTTATGTATTCATTCTCATTTTGAAGCTAATTTTTATATTGTAAATATAATTTGAAAGTGTTTTTTATAAACTCCTTAACTCCTTGTACCATTATTGCACTACTGGTCATATAATAGAATACTATCTAAAAGATCTGTTACCTTTAGTGAATTTATTTATGAAGTCTAATTTTATACATGAACTCTTACCTGCATTATTTGAACTTGCCAGTTTAATGACAATTTTTTGGCTTGCGGTCCAATCCACCATAATTTATTTTCAGAGAAGACAGAGGAAATGAGAGATTGTCTAAGAACAATCAAAAACAGCATTTAGCCTAATTCCCACCTCCTCCTCCCCAACCAAGGAATTCTGGTTAGTTAATTATTATAATTCTTGGACAGCTCATTTTTATCCACTTGAAACATATATTTATAGCAGATGATAGTAAGGCACTCTTTTTCCCAGGAGTATTTGTAATTACTGTGTTAACCACAATTGTACTTTAGAAAATAGTGCATTTTTATCATTAATGTTTCAAGTGCTCTGTTTGATAACAAGATATTATAATGTGATAAATCTTACAGTGGTAAATGAGTGACTTTTATGGAAAAGTTTCTCAAAAGAAAAAACGCAGTTTAACTTTCAGTTAATTCATAAAAATTTAGGCAATGTAAATTTTCTAAATGAGCCATATAATATTTAAAATTTTTTGTGAGAGCATATGGTCCTTAGCTGAGCATTTGGTATATCTGAGGTTAAGGGATGTTTTGTAGAATGCTTATGGTTGAATTGGGGATGATTTTTAAAGGGAGTAGGAATTGTGTGACTATATAATTCTGAAGGGCAGCTGATCTTAAGGTTAGAATGATTATATGTAGAGATCCCTAGGAGATAAATACTGGATGTTGTATACCTCTCAACTTCCTAATCTGTGGTTTGTAACCTCATGTGGTATCTTGTAACTGAATATGGGGGTTGTGAAATAATGATTTATTATCAGTAAATTGATTTGTATATCTATTTTATATACTTATAACTGGAGTCATATACAAATTTCTCTAGTGAAAAGGAGTCATGAATGGAAAAAGTTTAAGAAGCCCTGTTATACATGACTAATACCTTGAAGTTGAAAGTGTTTATCAAACCTTACTTCATTCTTTCTTAAAGTTAGTTTGACAGAGAATGTTATCTTTGATTTAAAAGTGGAGAATCCAAGTAGAGAGACTATAAATGAGTTGCACAGAGTAGACAATTAATAAAGTAACTGTTTATTCAGTTGAGACATCCATACCAGTCCTTTGACTCTTAAGAGTCCATTCTTTTTTTCTCTCAAATTACACTTGAGTTTACACAATCTAGTTTTCCCTTTGTTTTCAAATTTTCTGGTAAGTTTTGAGTATTATCCATTTAGAAATGTCTCAGCATATTATTAATTACAGAAATATGTAATATATAATTATGAAATATTGCATAATATTAAATTAAATCTATATTACATGTAGGTAGCTAAGTGGCACAGTACTACAATTCTGAGCCTGGAATCAGAAAAACAAGTCTTCCTGAGTTCGAATCAGGTTTTAGATACTGACTGTGTGACTCTGGGCAGATCACTTGATACCATTTGCTTCAGTTTCCTCATCTATAAAATGAGGTGGAAAAGGACATAACAAACCATTTCTTTGCCAAGAAAATTCCAAATGGGGGTCACGAAAACATGACTGAAAAGACTTACAAATATTACATGTAGATAATATGGATATGTATATGCATATATATGTCTTTCTATCCATATAAAATCCTCCTTTATAACAAAAGGTACTACATAGCATTTTATTATATTGCAATAGTATGATAATGTTAATCAAGATAAAAAGAGGATAACTTAAATTATTCAAGCCTATTAAAGGGATATTCTCATCATTCCTGTCACCTTTTTTCTTATTCTTCCATTAAAAAGCCTACTCTTGGTCATAGAATCATATTTCCTTTGTCCAGCTTTGTAACTAGGAAAATACAGGTAATCCCCCTACCAGATTTTCAGATATTCTTCTTCTTTTTTTTTTTTTTCCAGATATCCTTCTTAAACTTATTGGCAGAGAGGACATATTGTGTAGGATGGAAATGTGCAATATAAAGCTTTGAGTTATAATGAAACCAAAATTCTTAACTAAAATTCTTTTAGATACAACTTAATTTTTAAAAGTGAAGCCTTTTTTTTTTAAACTTTGGATTTATGCTAATTTTTGAGATTTTTAATCATGTAAAGAGCTACAAGATTAAAAATATATTATTGATAAAGGCCTCTAATCCCTGTTATAATTTATCTTGAGTCTTCTACTTCTTAATCATCATGCAACTTCATATTAAAAAGTCCCTGATTTGATAATAAGTCTTGGATGATTATAGATGTTCTCCCTACCTTTCTTTAGGTGATTGGAAAAAGAAAACTATTAGGATCAATATGAAATGAACACCATGAATTCTATGCCATACTTTCTGAAATGAACTTAAAGTGCTATGTGCTGTAGTGAAACTTGTTTGGGCCAAAGATAATTTTTTTGAATTTATATTATGTATTTAGATCTCCTGACCAAAAAAGAGACGTGTGAAATCCAAGACAATATTATTCTAGATATTGGCAGAACATTGCAGAGGGGAAAATAAAAATATATACACATAAAATTGTGTGTGTGTGTGTGTGTGTGTAAACATATATATGTGATTTTTTTATATCACCTTCATTTCCATATACTTCCTTTTTCACCCTATATCTTGTTACAAAGAAATGTTTTAAGAGTGTTGAGAGGACAAACAAATCAGTCAAACTAACCAATTACATTGAATCTGACAGTAAATGCAATGCATATAGGTTGTGTAGTAGATAGAACACCAGCCCTGAAGTCAGGAGAACCTGAGTTCAAATCTAGCCTCAGACACTTAAACACTTCCTAGCTGTGTGATCCTGGGCAAGTCACTTAATCCCAATTGCCTCAGCAAAAGCAAACAAACAAACAAACAAAAAAAAACCCCATAGCCATACCCCCTCCCATTTTGAAACTCAAGAAGAGGGAGGAATATTTTCTTACAATCTTTTCTGAATGCAAGCTTGGCCATATAATCCATTTCATTTCATTGTTATTGTACTTTCCATTTATATATCATTGCTTATATTTTTTTTGTCTATTCTGTTTTCTTTGCATCAGTTTATAAAAATCTTTCCAGAGCAACTCTGTAGCCTTCATTTTTATCATCTTTTGTTGTAATACTATTCTGTTATATTTATGTATCACAATTTGTTTAGCCATTCCCAAGTTGGTAGGCAGCTCCATTGTTTTCAGTTCTTTGCTATTATAAAAAAAAAATGCCGCTTTTATTTTCATCTAAAAACAATTTTTTAAGTAGAGCACATCTTCCAGTCATCCTGCTGATTGAGAAATGTAAAATATGCAAGATTCTTCTGTGTTCATTGTTGAATTTCAAAAATTTATTTGATTTGGTTGAACAAAAATCAGTCTCAAAGATTATCTTCAAATGAGATTTTGAAATATGATTGTTAAAGTCACACAATTTTCACTGACACGTGATAATGAAGACAACTAGGATCTGCTGAGAATCAACATATTAAAGCTAGTTTCATATAAAATACTTAAAACTGTTTACAAGTGTTAGGGGAGAGATCTTCTGTAAGTCCAAATAGATAAATTTTTTGCTGCTTGCAAAGATCTTCAGGTACACATAAAGTTTAGTGACTTTTCCATTTTACACAGGTAGTAAGTATTAGAAGTAGGATTTGAAGACAAGTTTCTACAAACCTGGCACTTTGCTCACTTCCTACATTATTTCTCTCTGCATATATATCCATAGATAAATACACATTTGTAGCTCACATGCTGTGGTTGGAAAATAACCTGGGCCCAAAATTGAACAGGAAGCAATTGGGAAGGATCATATTTGAAAAACAGGAACATTTTCTATTGTCATAAACTACTCACTGCTGTGACCAATGATTTTTTAAAAATTTAAATTCAATTTTATTTTCAATTCCAAATATTTTCCCTCTTCCCTATTCATTGAGAAGACAGGAAATACAAAACCCATTAGAAATATGAAGTCATGCAGAACAAATTTCCACATTAGCAACATTTTTTAAAAAGGCAAGGAAAAAATATTCCTCAGTCTGCACTAATCCATCATTTAAACTGGAAATAGTAACTATTTTTCATCATGAGTTTTGGAATTTTGGTGGATCATTGTATTGAAGAGGGTTACTGAGTCTTTCACAGTTGATTTTCTTTACAATCAGACTGTTCAGCCTAATCTTTTAAAGCAATATTCTTCCAACAGTGTTTTGTGACTGAATCATGGAGCCCCTTGATTCTTGAAAGATCACAATTCAAACATAGTGGAAAGATGCAATTCCTTATTAGTAGTAGTACACTGCAAACTACTTAGATTCATCATGCATGTGATTAATGGCTTGAAAGACAACATCATGGCTTTAATGGGACCAGAAAAGGAAGGGAGATAATCATGAAATAAGAATTAGGGATAAAAGCTGTATAGCTCAATGCATCACTAGCATTTTTGAAATATTCAAAGGGGATAAGAAAGCAAGCCCTTCAATGCATTCAGTAAAAACTTGAAAGATGATGTGTAGAAATAATAGATGCTAATCATAAGGAGAATGAAAAGGCATGAAGAACATAGTTACAACTTGCATTTATGGAGGAAATGCTCTGATGACATCAAAAATCTGTCAAAATAGTCAAAGTATAAATCTGTCTTAAAAACCCCTATATTGACAAAGTTGTTTTTTCTATTAATAATGAGAAAATTAAAAAATTATTTGTATTTTTAAATGATTATATAAGATATTATCTAATTTTACTTTCCTGTCTCAAAAGCTATTCTATTGTGAGCTAATCTTAGTGTTAGAGAAGTGACACAGGTTTAAAGTCAAGCCCACAAAAGATTGTTTTACAAATCGTGTTGATACAATTTGTTTTTATATAATCTCACATCCTTCTCCTTGAAATGGAACTTTCCTTGTATGAAGGAAAATGTTTAAACAGAAAACATCCTTTGTGGTGGCCCTGTTGGACATTGTCTATAACATTTTTCTCCAAGTAGTTCCCCACCTCTCTAGCAAAAGAAAATAGATGTATTTCATTCTGTTCTTCAGGACCATAATTAGTTTTTCAACTACTTAATCTGGATTCCTTTAGTATTTTTTCCCTTATGTTGTAATCCACACACAAGCAATATGGCATAGAAATATGTATATAAGAAATAGACCCATGGGTTATTGTACTTTCCATTTACATATCTTTGCTTTTGAAGACCAATGACATTATGAGTGATGTCTTGACTTCCGTGTAAATTTGATATAAATGAATCAGTTGCACAAAGTTGTCAAGCTCATTCTTCCTGAGTGATCAAAATCCAGTGGCAGGACAAAAATAAAATACACCTATGGATAGCTAATAATGGACTACTTGGTTCAGTTTGAGCAAATTTGTTGTAAATTTCCTGAGGCGGAAAAAAACTTAGGAACAGCATCTATCCTCTAAAGAAATGGCAGTCCAGAGGACAGATCACACATAATGTAATTGATCAAGTTCTACTGTATGAATAAGAATTCTATAAGTCAGATTTCTTAGCCTTGTGGGATGAAATGATAAATAGATAAATATGGAGTGGTAAATGAATGAGACACACAAATGAGACACAAATATTTGTGTTTTAGCTTTTTGCGTGTTTCAGAAATACCATGGAAAAATACCAGAAAACTTTTATAAATCACAAAATCAGAAATCTCTATTTATGCAACATGCCAAAAGGAGTCAGAGTTGAAACTTAAAGTGGTTAACTGGATCACTGGTGATTTTGCTTTCTGAAAATATTTTACAGCCTAAATTGGTACATACGGAATTTTTTATTGCTTATAAATTCCCTAGGTCATAGTGAGACTTAGAAATCCATCCAACCAAATCACTAGCAATAACCTCCAACTGTTGGGGAAATGCTTAAAAAATGGCTTATAAATGTAATGAAATATTACAACATTTTAGGAAATCACAAATTAAGATCCCTACTGGGTATGTACCCCCCAAGGAATTCCAAAACAGGGAAAAAGGTTCCATATGTACAAAAATATAACTGGATTTTTTTTTTTATGGCAGCAAAATAGTGTAATCAAAATAGGTACCAATAGTGATTTTTAAAATTTATGCTATGTAAATATAGTTAGATCCATAAGAAATGATGAATGTGAATTTGGGGAAACTTGGTGACTGAGGCAAGGCTCTCATATCAGCACCCTTAGTTCAAGTTTGATGTTGGGACAAAATGAGGCACTTAAACATAAGTGAATATTTAACATAAGGGGATTTTCTTAGATCTAGCACAACAAGGCAGCTGGGGGATGCTATAATGCACAGAGTGTCAGGCCTGGAGATGGAAAAACTCATCTTCCTGAGTTCAAATCTGGCCTCATTTACTAGCTGTGTGACCCTGGACAAGTCACTTCACCCTGTCTGTCTCAATTTCTTAACCTGTAAAATGATATGGAAAAGAAAATGGCAACTATTCCATTTTCTTTGCCAAGAAAATCCCAAATGAGATCATGAAGTCATACACAACTGAAATGACTAAACAACCACAACAAACACAACAAGGAGAAACAGCAGGATGCAGTGGCACTTGGGTGTGGCCTGCCTCATTACGGTTCGGAAATGGTGAGCATGCTACTTGATCACTTGAGACGATTTATGTTTGGGGGTTTTTGGAGGCAAACAGGCCGTGACTCGCCAGGGCCACACAGCCAGTCCTCCAGACTCCAAACTGGTTGCTCTATTTGCTGCATCATCTAGCTGCCCTGACTGAGACTTTGTATGGCTTCAGATGTACAGGAGCCATGGCAGGGAAATTGGGGCCAATCAAATCCCAGAGGCAGTTTTGCACTAGATTTAATCCCAGATTAGCCAGGGAGAGGGGGAGAGGTGATCAGGCAGAAGAAGGAAGAAGTTTCATGCAGAAAACTGGGACCAATCATGCAGTTCAGTCAGACCCCAAGATGACTTTGCCTTCTTTTAGTCAAAGTCTCAGCAGGGTGAGTGGTATGTATCAGGGAAATGCTGGACCTATCACAAGGGGAAGACAAAGCAGAGCAAAATAATTAGACCTGGGAAAACAACTTACATGATGATTAAAATAACATAAAGGAAAACATGGAAAGATATCAGAATTCTGATGATGACCACTGCTGATACCAGGGGCCTGACTCCCTTCTCCCTGCAGTCTATAAATGTGGAATGGAGCATCTATTGCCAGACAATACCAGTGAATTGGTACGTACAATTATTTTATTATTTGGTTTAGCTAGATTTCCTTGTTAGAAGGGAGGATTCTATTGGTGGGTGGGTAGTTGCAAGGAAGTAACAGCTTTTGTAAAATAAAAAAAGGTGTAAACTCATAAATAAAACATTTAATTTAAGAGATGAATGGCAAGTACAAAGAAAACAAAGAAATATGGGAAAACATTCAAAGTGATATAGATTGAAGGCAAATCCAAAAGTACAATCTGTACACTGACTAAAACTGTGAATAATAAAAATAACAACAAAACCCACATAGGAATACACAGAAAAGTTTAGAAGAAGACATGGAAATAAAGAGAAAGAACAATGAACATGACACCAGAAAATTCTGAATTAAATCCACATCTTTGCTACTTGCTGATTGTGTGACATTGGAGAAATCTAATTCCTGTTTTTGTTATTCTTTTATTAAGAGTCAATACATGCTTTAAAAAAAAAAAAACCTACATGAGAAAGAACCAAAGTAAATGAAAAAAATGTTTTCATCTGCATTTAGAATCCATCAGTTTTGTACCTGGTTATGAATTACCATGAGTTCTTTGTACTTGTTCTGGATTATTGTATTATTGAGAAGAGCTGAATCAATCTGTTGATCATCATACAATGTTGGATTTACTGTGTACAATGTTTTCCTGGTTCTGCTCATTTCACTTTGCCTCAGTTTGCATAAGTCTTTCCAGGTTTTTCTGAAATCTGAAATTGATCATTTTTTATTGCACAAAAATATTCCATTATATTCATATACCACAGCTTGTTTAGCCATTCTTTAATTGGTAACTTGATCTCTTTTTATAAGTGATATGGGGATGATTTAAAATATCATTTAACTGGCATTTGACAGATCAGATACTTGGTTCTGTAGTTTCCAGGGGCAAATTAGCATTATTGGTTACCTGAAAGGGCAATAACATTATTAAATGTTATTTGCTTAAGGGTAGAATCAGGGCAGCACAAAATGGTGATTCAGAAGACTAAGGGGATATGCTATACACTTTTTCCTTGAATAATTCAGTGACTATTTATTGTGTCTGCCATATACAGAACATATATTAGACAGTTATAGGGCCTTGTTTGAACTTTTGCTTTCAGGGGAATCAGATTGAATTTGAAATGAATTGGTATTCTCTTCTTAAACGTATTCATGTAAAGACAAACATAGGTTTTTTTTTTTTTTTAAAGTGAATTTTTACTATTTTTTTTTGTTTTGATATCATCTATTTCCCTAGGCATATCTTTCTGTTCCTTATCCTCCTAATAGTTCTTTATAACAAAAAAAAAAAAAAAAAAGGAAGGAAGGAAGGAAGAAAAGCCAACAGTTTTAAGCAATCTGACATTATATATATTGTTTTACATCTGTACTATGACATTCCTCTGAAAAGAAACAAGGAAGATGCTTTTTCATATTTTTTTTTCCTTTGGGTCCAATTTTGGGTATGCCATATAAATGGCATTTACTTTTAACTGCTTTGCCATTCTTTCCATTTACATTATTATAATCATTGTTTATTTTTCTTGACTTTGATTGCTTTACTTAGTATCAATTTGTAGAAATCTTTCCATAGTTCTGTTTTGATTTTTTTAAACAATATCTTGTTTTCATATCATCTGTTTTTCTCATTGTACTCTTTCTCTTACTCCCTCTGAGAGACATCTTTTTAAAGGATTTGAAAGAGGAATAAAACAAATTCAGCAAAAATAAGAAGTCTGATGTTCTATATCTATGTTTCCCATCTTTGCAAAGATCAAGGGAAATATAATAATTTTTGATATGCCTTTGTGACCAAGTTTGTTTGGTCATTATAATTTCACAACACTTAGTTTTTATTGGTTTTTGTTGGTAGTGGTGGTAGTGGTCTTTCCTTTTATATTATTGTAGATATTTATATTGTTTCCCTAGCTCTGTTTACTTTACATTGGATCAGTTCATATATTCCTACTATACATTGCACTCAAATGCTTAATTTTTTTATAGCATCATGATATTCTCTCATATTCACTTATCACAGCTTGTTTAGCTATTCCCAGTCAATGGACTGGAGAAGAAAATGGCAAACTACCTAGTCTCTATGCCAAGAAAACTCCAAATGGAATCATGAAGGATTGGGCCTGATGGAAGTGATTGAACAACAACAAAAGTCAGTGGATATTACTTTATTTTCAGGTCTTTGCTTCTATAAAAATGCCATTATAAGTATTTCAGTAAACATGGACCTCTTTTTAGCCATTGACATGCTTAGAGTATATGTCTAGCAAAGATTATGAACATTGTAATTATCTTTTTTTAGTCTAATTCTAATTTTTTTTCTAGAATGGTTGGACCAATTCACAGTCACAATTTAGTAGTGTACTTCTACTACTACAACATCTACAACAATGAACTATTCCCATCTTTTGTCATCTTTGCCAATTTTCTGGCTGTGAGGGAGTTCCTCAGAATAATTTTGTTTTTCATGCCTCTTATTATTAGTGATTTGGAGTATTCTTTCATATTGTTGTTATTACTTTGCAATTCTTTTCTTTCTTTTATAAATTTAAATTTTTATTTTATTTTGTCTTTAGTTCCAAATGCTTTCTTTCATGTCTCCTCATACTCGACCTATTAAGAAGGCAAAACAAAATCCTATTATAAATATCTATAGCATGCAAAACAAATTCCCACATTAACCTCATCTGAAATTGTGCTATGAGTTCATTACCTTGTTATTTGGAGATGGATAGTATGTTTCATCGTGAATCCTTTTGAATTGTCCTTAGTCATAGTGTTAATCTGAATTGCTAAGTCTTTCAAAATTGATTGTCTTAACAATATTGTTATTATTGTATAAATTGTTCTCCTGATTCTGCTCATTTCACTTTACTTCAATTCATACAAGTCTTCCCAGGTTTTTCTGAACCCATTCCCTTCATCATTTTTTTTTTTTTTTTTTTTTTTTACAGAACAACAGTATAGACCACAATTTGTTTCCTCATTTGTTTGTGTATTCCCTTAGTTTCCAATTCTTTGCCACCACAAAAAGAACTTTTAAAATTATTTTTTATACATGTAGGTTCTTTCTGTCTACCTTTGATCTCTCTGGGATTTAGACCTAATAGTGGTATCACTGAGTTGTTGTTCTTTAATCATTTTCAGTCTTATACGACTCTTTGTGATCCTTTTGGGTTTTCCTCAGCAAAGATATTAAAGTATTTTGCCATTTTCTTCTCTAGATCATTTTATAGTTGAGGAAACTGAAGTAACTAGGGAGAAGTGACTTGCCTGGGATCATACAGCTAATAAGTATCTGAGGCCAGTTTTAAACTCAGGAAGATAGGTTTTGGTTTATCCACTGCATCACTTAGTTGCCTTGGGTTAAAGAATATGAACAGTTTAATAGTTTTTAAGTGGCAGTTCCGAATTGCTTTCCAGAATAATCAAAGGAGTTCATGGCTCCCCCAACAATGTTTTGAAGCATCTGTTTCCCCTTAGGTCCTTCAGCTCTTTTCTAAAGTTTGCAATTCTTCTGAGGATTGTTTGTTCATATCTTTTGATCTCTTGTATACTGGTCTGATTCTTTACATTTCTATCAGTTGTCTCCTTATTAGAAACACTTGATATTAAGGGGTTTTTTCCTCATTCCTCTTTTTGTTTTTCTAGTTATATTGACTTTTTTTTCCATGAAAAAGCTTTTCAATTTCATATAATTGAAATAATTGTTTTATCTCCTGCAATTGCCTCTCTATCCCTTGCTTAATTAAGAAACCACTTCCTAACTATAGCTATGATAAACACTTAATCTGATTTTTATTTTTTATGGTATGATTTTTAATATTCAGGTCATATATCCATTTTGAGTTTATTCTTTTATATATTGTGTAATATATTTGTTTAAGTCTAATATTTGCTGAACTACTTTCTAACTTTTCAAATAAGAAATTCTTTTCTAGGTAATTTGTTTTTGTATTTATTTGAAATTGATTTATTAAGTTCAATGATTTGTTTAGTCAATCAATATTAAGTACCAATTGGAGGGAAACTTTTTTGCTAAATTCTGGTGATACAAGAGAGAGGGAAAAACAAAACCCCAAACTAGCTCCTGTTCTGAAGGAGTTCAAAGTCTAATGAAGGGTTTCAATAACATAACTGCACACAAATGAGAAATATGCAGAATAAGTTGGACATAATCAACAGAAGAAAGTCACAATCATTAAGGAAAACATTAAGTCATGTTTAGGACTTGAATGAAGCCAGCAAAGTCAGGAGATGAAGATGAATAGGGAGAGCATTTCAAACATGGGGGACAGCCAGTGCAAATATCTAGAGTTGGGAGTTCAAGTATCTTATGCCAGGAGCAGGAAGGAGAGTCAGTGTCACTGGATCCCAGAGTATTTGGAGGGGAAAAAGATCTAAGGAGACTGGAAAGGTAGGAGGAAGCCAGGGTATAAAGGGCCTTAAAATTTAAACAGAGAGTTTTAAATTTAATCCTGGAGTCAATGGTCAGCAAGAGCTTGTCTGAGGGGAGTGAGATTTGTATACATTTACTGATAATAAATCATAATTTGTAACCCCCACACTCAGTGAGAACCACCCATATGGGCTTACAAACCACAATTTAAGAAGATTTGGTATGTAGGACATTTAGTTAAATATGTTCATTTGACAGAGATGAGATTGGAAGTCAGGAGAAACATTAGGGCTAAATAAATAGATTTGAGAATGTTAGGGCTGAAGAAGTAGATTTGAGAATCATATGCATAGAGATGATAATTAAATCCAAGAGAGTTAATGATTGAGGCCAAATATTTAGAGAGAAAAAAGAAGAAAGCTCAGGACAGAGTCTTGGGGAAACCCTATGATTGGTAGATGTGATCTGGATGATGAGTCAGCAAAGGAGATTCTTTCCCGTTTAGTCTGTTCCCTTGATCGTCTTTTATAATTTTTGTCCAGAATAAAATATTTTTGATGATTACTGCTTTAAGATAAAAGGTTCCTGAAAATTTTAGTTCCCCTTCATTTTCATTTTTTCATTTCATTCATATTATTCTAGAGATCTAGATATTTTATTTTTCCCAAATGACTTTTGTAATTATTTTGTTCAACTCTGGAAAATATCCCAAAAGTAGTTTGATTGCTATAGAATTTACTTTCAGCTTTATATCTACATCTACATCTACATCTCTATCTCTATCTATCTATCTATCAGATTTACTGAATGAAATTCTATGGTATTATCTTTGATTTTTCTTAAATTTCCTGAGAGGAAAGAAAAAAAATAAAGAAAAATAATCTCCTATAAGGTTTTAAAGTATTGTTTTAAGTTGACAAAAAGTGTTCCAAAAATCTTAGTGCAGTACAGCTTAAAACTGTACTAAAACTTTTGGTATACCTAGTGTTATATAATTTTCAGTTTTCGATTGGCGAAAGCTAAAAATAAGTCACAGAAGAGCAGACTGAAACAAATGGAAAAACAAAAAGCAACTTTACAAAATGAACCTTTATTCTGAGCTTTACTTTACCAGCTTCCTTAAATTCCATTTTCCCTATTTCTCAACCCTTCATCCCATATAGACAGAACCCCCGCCTTTCTACAAAAATTGGGTTTTAATTAGCTGCGTCCTTTACTCACCTTATAACATGTTTTCTGACTAGTAAATCATTGATCCTTTCTATATTTTACAATCTGCATGAATCATGTGTAACATGCTATCACATGACTCTGGAACTCCTTTGTCATACCAGATTCCATGTGGGGTGTTTAAGTAATTGTAACTAAGCAATTATGGTGTCAGGCTCTCGTGAAGTATGTTCTCTTATCAGCAGATTAGTCAGAAATCATAAATCAAATCACAAAACATTTAAATATTACACAATAGCAAAGTAACTAAGAGGAAATCAAGAAATTAGTTATTCACAAGTATCTTTCTTTCCCCCATCTCTTGACACACACATGAAGGCATACAGTGTCCCATAGATATTTTTGTTGATGGGAAAGGTTGTCCACTCCTAGACCACTCCAAAGTGAAGAGGAATAATGCCATGGGCACAAGAGGGATGAGGCATATTCCTTGTAACTCTATCTCCTGGTAAACCTGCTGAGCCTTCCTGCTTCTTAAATTCTCCCTTTATGGCTTGGGATAATCCTGGAATTCCCCTTACTACTACATTTCCAATCTACCTGTGAAAGTGTCTCTTGCTGCTTTTGGTATAAAATTGCCATTTGCTACTTACTGAAGCTTTCATCTGTTGCCCTAGTTTGTTTTTCCTTATTGGGGATATGAAGAAGAATGTGACCCCTCTTTTGCAAAACTGCTTAGCCAATCAACACAATTTAACTTTTGTGTTTATGAAAGTCTTTATCTTGACAAAAAGATTCTCTCAAGTATCTGTCAAGAATTTCCCCCCTTGATTTACCCACCTTGCTTCCAACTCTAGACCTGGGAGAAGGGAAGTGAATTCCTTTTCCTCTATTAGCTAATGTCTAGACCAGGTTAATGGACTTGAGGTTTAAAAAATATTTTGAAAATTGATATCTTTTGTTTTTACATCACCTAAATTTCCTCCGATACTTCTTCCTTTCACCTTTCCCAAACAGCTATCCCTTATAACAAAGAACTATTTTTCATCTAATATTTTTTCAATTTATTACAATTATATTTGTAAAGATAGTTTTTAAGATTAATTTTTATATGTAATTTTGAGTTCCAAATTTTCTTCCTATTCTACTTCCTAAGATGTAAGCAATTTGATATGTTATATATGCACAATCATGTAAAACATATTTTCATATTAGTCATGTGAAAGAAGAAACAGAACAAAAGAAAAAAATGGGAAAAAGTTTAAAAAAATAAAGTATGCTTCAATCTGTATTCAGGCTCCATCATTTCTTTTTCTGGATGTGAATAGCATTCTCCATCAAGGGTCAAAGAATATTTTTTAAAAGAAGAGGAAGAAGAGAAAAAAACAATTAGTAAAACCGATGAATACATTAAAAAGATTCTGAAAATATATTAAATGTTTCATACTTGTGGACCTCCTACCTTTCATAGGGAAGGTACCTTCTCATATTTCTTCTTTAGGGCCATCCATGCTTGTCTTTTGGGTTTTGTTTTGTTTTGTTTTCTTTTGGTAGTTTTGTGACATTCACTTTTGATTGTTTTTATGATTATCTTGAAACCTTAATGATATCAGGAAACATATTGAAAAGGGGGAATGCTTTTGATCCTTGCCTCCCCATTCCTATCACAACCAAAAGATTCATTGTCCCTTTCACAATTACTCAACATTTACCAAGCTCTAATTAGGTGCCAGATACTGTGCTAAACTACTAGAGTACAAAGAAATTAAACCTGTCCACAAGGAACATGTGTTTTAATGAGACAAGGTACAAGTAACTTAGAATATATATATATATATATATATATATATATATACAGAATAAAATAGAAGGTAATCATAGAATAAAAATCTCTAGCAGCTTGGTGAGGTTAGGGGTTAAGGCAGACTGGAAAAGGCATCTTGCAGAAAGTTGGATTTGAGCTGATTCTAGAAAGAGACCGGGAAAATCAAGACAGAGGTGAGGAGGGAGAAAGAACATTCTAAGCAAGGAATATTATAAAGCAAAGTTTTCAAGTCTGTTTAATCTCAGAGCTCAAATATTGTACTGATTTGTCCTACAGTGCACAATACAAGTGCTGAATCCTTTGGAACTTTTGGATTCTATCAGATTAAGAGAGTTTTTTAAAATATGAAACTATTTCTTTTTTTCCCTATTTCAATTTGATTTTAATAGTATTCACTGTCTAGAGTGAGGAATCAAAGTTTAGCATCTGAATGTTTCCACATTTATATTTCAAACAGCTTCTAGTTCTTTGTGTTTATTGGAATAATTATTGGTAAAAATCACAATATAATCAACGTGAGAGAAAAAAGTATTAAAGTAGTTTCTGGTTGGTGGCTCCCCTGGGAGCACTTTTCAAGAAATTAAGATGTGACTTGTGGTAGGGGACAGAGAGAATGGGGTGAAAAGAGTGTCCATCCTTCTTCTGTTACAGTGATGGGAATGTTGTTCTCTGGTGCCTGCTCACCAGGTGGAGCATGGATTAAATTTTGTTGCTGTTGTTGTTGCGAATTAATTAGTCATGTCCAACTCTTTGTGACCTCCATTTAAGCTTTTCTTGGAAAAGACAATGGAGTGGTTTACCATTTCTTTCTCCAGCTCATTTTACAGATGAAGAACTGAGGTAAATAGGGTAATATAGTTAGTAAATGTCTGAGACTGGATTTTAATGGGATCTCCTGATTTCAGGCCTAGTGCTTCATCCATTGCATTCCGAGCTACTCCTGGATTAAATTAGCTACACTTGTATTAGACCATCCCAAAGCCTTCAAAACTTCCCCATCCCTCACCCTCATGCCTTGCTTCAGCTTTTGTGTTTCTTCTAGTGATTGTTGCAGTAGCAATAGCAAAATTAAATTTGTGACAAGACTTACTTCAGTATTGGAGAGAAAGGCCTTCTTCCTACTTAGTGTTTGATTGTCCAATATTCAGTGGAGGACAACTATGAACTAGCTAATTATCAGCCTTGGAAACACTGAATCCCAATGAGTCTGCTCAAATAATTGTATTCAGAAGTGATCAATTACTGGATTCCATCCTAGCCATTTATGATTCTTTATTAACATTCCTTTTATCTGTCTAGGAACAAACTACTTTTTCCATACTTGATTCATGTATGTATATTGATTGTGTTTATTTTTTTTTAACTTTCTACTTTGTTGAAGAACTCTTATACTTTGAGCCCACAATAATTTCTACAATTAGCAACTTTAAAAAAACAACTTTCCCTGGGGAGCCAGGATTGGGGTCAAGAGACAGTGAATGTAAGAACTGGGAACCCTACTTCTTCCATGGGCAACTCAGTTAACTCCAGAGCAATGAACCCAAGGCAAATCTCAATGACAAGTCAAGGACCTCATTTGTACTGGTCATCAGCCAATGTGGTCTTAGCCAAACATGGCCTGGCTAACCTCTATGTTTCATATTAAAATCAACTTTCATTATTTTTATTACCACATTAACTTGTCTATTTTCTAGTATACATTTCTTTTGTTCTAATACATCTTCTGAAAATTGTATACATTTTGAGTTGAATCACTGAAGACAACAATTTTTAAATTTTTTTCCCAAGTGTCATTCACTATTTTTTGTTACTTGGAAACAACTACTTTCTGCCACAATTGTCTTTTTAAAATAGAGATCACTTTGTCCTCACCCGGATGTTTGTTGTTCAGTCATGTCCAACTTTTTATGACCAAGTGGACCATACTTTTTTTGGCAAAGAAACTGGAATGATTCTTCATTTCTTTCTCCAGTAGATAAACAATGTTTAAATTAAAGATGCAGCCAGCCACAAACCAGAGAGAGAACTTCCTGGTTTGTTGGAGAGGAGAGTGATTCATTTTCCATGTCATTCCCACTCATCAACTGAATTGCTTCAGTTAAACTGGGTAGTTATTCAGAGTCCCTCTTAACACTTTCAATCCACACCAGTCTCTTTCAAAGTTACATAGTGGGTCAAATAAGACCTTTCCCTACAGAGAAATGGTATTCTTTGGTTGAAGTTTCTGAGTAGCTGTGCTTATTGTTTGAGTCTTTTTATAATTTTACTCAACTATCTCTGCTTCTCTCAGGCTCCTATTTCAAATAGGTTAGAGAAAGTAAGGACGGTATTATCATCTAGAGTAACTCCCAACAAGTAGGATGTGTCAATAACTGGGGTTGCCATCGTGGTGAGATCCTTCTTCCTGAAGGCCAAATGTTTGTACGACCTACAATATGATCCCTGAAAGGAAGGAAAATCCAAACTGTGAGCACTCATTATTAATTATCTGAGGGCTCTTCACCGCTCTCAAAAAGATAATCACTGATAGGAACAGCTTATGTTTAAAAATAAAAATCTTGTGTCCGCAGTCGCTAGGAATTGCTAAAGGATAAAGGAGAGTCAGGGAGTTAACATACACATATCAAAATCAAAATTCAAAATGCTGGGTTTTTAAATGAAGTGTCTCTGATAGAGAAATGGAATTATAATTTTCAGTCAACTAAATGGAAGTTTCTTTGGGGAAAAAGCACCTTCTTCCTAGACTGAAAAGAAACCATTTTCTTCCTCTTGTATTTCCTCCAGTGACAAGGCAGCAGCAGTAGGAGAATTGGGCTTGTTATAAGGCTTACTTCAGTATTGGAGAGGGAAATCTCCTTCCCTCTTAGTGTTTGGTTGTAAAAAGAGATGGTAAAAATTTAGGGGGAATAAGTGTGGAAAATCTGGCTCTGAAGGGTAGGAAATAAGAGTTCTACCCTCAAGCAGTTTATAGTCCAATTTAAAAACCAGAACAAGCTATATACACAGAGATAGGCAAGAATTTGAGTACCCAGAAGATAATTTTTCAGTTATTTTTAAATGACCAAATTTAGAGTTGTTATAGCAGAGAACTTCTCTGGATGGACAAAAGGTAAAACTTGGTCTGCTTAGCCTGGGAATGGAGGAAGACAGGGTTAGGAGACAGAGCAAAGGCTAAATGTAGCAAAGAAGGAGATTCCAGCTGTCTTTAAGGAAAATATCTTTAACCTCTAGAACTATCCCCAAGATTTTAGATATAATGAATTCCTCCTTGCTCAAATTTTCTTAGAAGAGACTCCAGTGACCACTTTCAGAGGATTTTATCTCTAAAAATAAGGACATCCTACTGAGTTCAAATCTAGGCTCAGACAAATTTAGTAACTATATATTGGGCAAGTCACTTAATTCTGTTTCTCACATCATAAAATCAACTGAAGAAGGAAATGTCAAACCAGTCCAGCTGCTAAGAAAATTCCAAATGGGGTCATGAAGAACTCAACATAATTGAATAACAACAATTATTAAGGGGCTTGAGAATTTTAAGAATCATTATTGGTACTGGGCTAAAAGGATGTCATTAGAAAACTATATAAGCAAAAGAAAAAAATGAGCTGGTCACATGGCCAGAGCAAGGAAAAATCCCTTAGAAAACCTTTGTGCTGCATTTGGCATCCTCCCACAGTCGAGGGGAAATGAGGAAGTTTCAGGTACATGGTAGACCCTGTGAGATGAGTTTGTGGGGAGACCTGGACAATCGTGAATAGTGTCACAGGATGGACAGACTCCAGTGAGGTGTGAGCCGCATCATTGGAGAGAACATTCACATTGATGAGATCATAGAACCCCCTGAAGTATTAGAGTATCAAGAAGAAAGATGAAGAAATTGTCTGGGATGATACAATACTGAATACTAATCGGTGGAGATCCACTGGGGGAAAAATACAATGAAACTGTATGTTTTTGTTTCATTATTTAAAAAAATTTTTTTTTACCGGGGAGAGGAGGGTGGAGGTCTTGAAATGATTATGCCATAGACAAAAAAAAAATCATTAATTGAAAACATATTTTTTAAAAATATGAATTAGGAAATTTCTCTATGGCAACAATGGTCAAGCAGATTTACTTCAATTATATATTTTTTCTCTCCCTGTGACATAGGAGAAGTTATTTGAGTCACATACTATTGTTGACATCACAACAGTTCCTGTTTTCATGCTCTGGACAAATAAAGACACCAGAAACTCTAGGTGAAGCCAATACTCACCTCTCTGTCTTTCCACCTAGTCCTCTAAGCTTTATGCTGCCACCATTTGGAGCCACTATATAATTGATTATTTGATTTATTATAAAAGTCATTTGACGAAATACTTCCTTACCACAATTATATAACAAAATTCTACGTAATAAGAGAGACTTATGAGGTTACAGAACCCATAAACCTCTTTGTAGTTAGTGTTTCTTTTTTTGGTGGGTGTATTACTAGCAAACTTTTTTTGTGACCTGTTGCTTAGCAACTGGCATCTATGGAAAGTGTTTGCACTCTAGTAAGACATTCTAGTTAGAGATCTCGGTGGTCATATGCCCTTTGCCACAAAAGGAAATTAATTTTTAATCATGCAAAGAACTTGAAAAGCTGCCACTGAGAAGGGGCCATCTGTGGCTATGGCAGACTTTTTTTTCCTGGCTCCAGAAATAGTATTGCCCTTTAGGCCACTGTCTTCTGAACAGTTCAACAAGATTAGAAGTGCTGCTGAAAAATCCTGGAAGAATGAAACTCAATGGTCGGAGAGGTGTCCAACAACATACGGAGCCCATTACCGGAGCAAAAAAGTGGATGAGCCCCCACGTATTCACCCATTCAATGAAACCAGACTCAACAACCCTCATCCACACGAGTAAGATTTTCTTTGTCATAGTAGCTGTATGTGTCAGTTCGATTAAGTAGGAATTTTTAAAATCTCACAGAGTGATAAGGCTTGGGAACAAACTCAGATTTTAATGTGTGTCTCTAGTTTAGGGTCCTAAAAAGCAGTCCTACAGATGGGTGGTCTCAGAGCAGACATTATTAAGGCCTCCCTCCATAGACATGCTATTGTGTTGTGGTCATTGGCACAAGCTGTAGTTAGTGTTGCTGTTTTTTTTTTTTAATTGGTGGTAGAGAACTTCATTTTGTACTCTTACCTTGTTTTCTTTGCCATTAAGGGTTTGAAAAATCTTGCTAAATCTCTTCTCTGAAGAGAAAACAGATGGCATAATTATCGTTGGGGGTGAATAAAATTTCAGTCAAAAGTAAAAAATTTAGAGGTATCCAAATTTGGAAGGCACTGAGTCTAGAAGGCGCTGGTGGGAAAGGGAAGGGAGCAAGCACTTATTTAGCTCCTATTATATGCTGTTCACTGTGGAAAAGCTTTTGTAAATATTATCTCATTTGATCCTTATGAGTTAGGTGCTAGTAGCATTCCCATTTTACAGTTGAGGAACTTGAGGCAGACAGGTTAGGTACTAGCCCAGTGAAATTGAAGTTAGATCTGAAACTCAGCTGTTCCTGACTCCAGGCCTAACACTCTAGCCATTTCACCTAATTGCCCGAGCACTTGTGATCTTTTAGAATAATTGGCTAAGATGGCAAATTAGCAGATGGTCCTTGGGATATTTGTGGGTGCATGGTTTCTATTCCTCCCTTTATGCAAAAATTCCTAGTTATGGCTCTAGTTAATGGTGTTGGTCCCTTTCCCCATCTAATAATGTCTGAATATTTAGAGGTTTTTATAAATATAATTAAATAGCATGTCTATTGCTAATGTCTTGATCAGGGCTGGTTAAATTTGGGAAAATTGTTTTGGTCTACTTAACATCCCTGGCATGTCAGGAATATTGGTTCTAACTTAATCCCTCTCCAATGGAAATTGGCTCTGCAGTCTCCCCAAAGTCACTAGAGCAAAGATTTCGCACACATTTTAGGAGCAAAGAGCCCCTAAAAAGGCTCTTACAAGTTGTTATTCTGTTTTTTTCTGCTTACACATTGCTAAGATCCGATATTTGCATGACTAATAGTTTTTGAAGTGATGATGCTTGAAACGAGTTAGTTTTGAATGATCCTTACTACATTCTATAAATTAGGGCTAGACTCTTTGGTGTCTGATATGATTCAGGTGACTAATTTTCTGTTTGCTAATTATGCATGTTCCCACTTATGGATTGTAAGAGACACATTCATCAGCATGGAAAATGAGGAGAGTTTTTGTTCTCTCTCTCTCTCTCTCTCTTTTTTTAATCAGGGCTAAAGTAGCCACTAGTAGTAGAAAGTGTAGCACTTCCAAACTGGGTTCCTCTAGAGAATGTGATCATCATGGGAATCATGGTAGCCAAAGCTTCATATGACAAAGAAAGCAAAAGCTGCTGAGGTTTGCCTGTTTTAGACCCCTGGGGGAGTGACTACATTCTCCCCTTCCCCCCACTTGTGCTCAAAGTACTACCAAGTTTGAAGCAAGCAAGCGATAGGTGTCTTGCTCCTCTTGGCCTGAAATGCCCCAGTCTTTGTCTATAAAACCTGCTCTCCTTCCAGCACTAAGACACAGGGAGAAGAGGCCTAGAGTTTGGCATGTTGTCATTGGGTTCAGAGCCCATTTCTTCTATGGTTTATGACCTAGTGATTTGGGGGCAAGCCTTTCTGTAAGCTTCAGCTTTCTTATCCCGAAAATGAAGAGTTTGGGTTCAGAGAGTACTAAGGTCCTTTTCAACTCCAAATCTGTGTGGTCCTAAAAGGTGCCATCACCTTCTTACCTTCTCGAATGTCGAATGACTTCCTTCCCAGTAGAAGTTATCTTGCTTCAGATTTTCCACATCACTTTGCAGGTCTCTCTCCCATGCACCTTTGTCATTATTCCTTAGATTGCTTTTTGGACTTTCAAAGACCTTTAAGATCATCTTTCCTCATTATAGATGAGGGAGCTGAGACTTGAGGAAGTGAAGGTGCCATAAGCCCAAAGTCACAGAAGCAGCAAAAACAGAGGCACACTTTGACTCCAAGTTCTTGGACTTTGAATCTATTGTACCTTTGACTATAACATATCATGCATTTTTATGTTTCCCCCACTTATCTGGTAAGGTCCATGTAATTTTTATCTTTATATCCTCAATTACTTAGCATGAAGTTTTTCATGGAGTGGGTGTCTAAGAAATATGGATGTGTACATTCAGCACTTTTTTATTATTTGGTATTTCTTAAGCAAACCACTGTTTTGCCAGTAAATACCAATAGCTTTCAGATCCTCTTTGCTTGTTGTTTCAAAAAATGTTAATACCTTAAAAATGCCTTTTTTTTGCATGACTAATAGCCATTTTTTGAAGCGATACTTGAATTGAGTTAGTTTTGAATGATCCTTACTATACTATAAATTGGGGCTAGACTTTTTGCTGTCTGATATAATTCAAGTGACTAATTTTCTGTTTTCTAATTACACATATTCTTGCTTATGGATTGTAATTGACACATTCATTAGCATGGAAAATTAAGGGAAGCTTAAGGTCTAAGAAAAATGTTATCTTTAATTTTTTTTTCTTGATATTGCCATTGTTAGCATTTCTAAAACGACATTAAATAACAGCAAGGAAAAGGGTGGTCATTTCTTGGAAAAATTTCTAGTGTTTCCTCATTGTATAAAATACTATCTTTTGGCTTTAAATATATACATTTTATCATTTTTAAAAAAGTTTTTTATTTCTAAGTTAGTTTTTTAAAACATTAACATTTCCCTCTGTCAAAGGCTTTTTGTTTCCACTATCATTTAAAAAGTGATAATTCTTTATTTACTATTGAATAAATAATTTTCTTTGTTGACATTAGTCCAAAGAAAAATGCTTTTTTTAAAAGCCTGAGCAAAATTTGTTAATAGAAAGAGATGATCACTCACTAGTTCATTATCTTTCTTATGATTTTCCTTATGCATAGGGTTCCTCCAGGCTCTTTCACAGGTGGTCCTTCTTGGCAATCTCATTCACTTCTATAACCAATTTCTGTACAACACAAATGACTCTTAAAATTGTAAATCCAATCCATATTTTCTCCCTGAGAATCCAATCCCTTATCTCCAATTACTCTTGGACATTTCCCCTGAGATATGCTACTCACATCCCAAATGCAACATGTCCAAAATAGAATCATTATTTTCTTCCTTAAACCCACTTTTACTCAATATTTTAATTTATGGCACCACCATTATTCCTGGACACTGAGTATAAAGTTCTTTCTTTCTTCTTTGACTCTTCTTGCTTCCCTCCCCTCTATTCCCATATGCAATCAGATCAATCAGATTTTGGGTGGTGGTGGTTGTTATTTTTGGTGAGACAATTGGAGTTAAGTCACTTGCCCTAGGTCACACAGAGCTAACAGCATTAAATGTCTGAAGTCAGATTTGAACTCAGCTCTTTTTCACTCCAGGCCTGTTGCTCTACCCACTGTGCTACCAGTTGCCCCTCCAATTACTTTGAAGCCCCATCAAGTTTACTTGTGTAATATTTTCCACTCCTTTCCCTTCCTTTCTATTTCCACTGTGACCATTATCCTGTTAATTATCCGTCCACAGAACATCTTACATAGACTCCCGTAGTAACATCCTAAATAGTCTTTTCAGTCTATTTTCTCTCCAGTCCATTCTTCATACTGCTGTTCCTTCTAGAATCAATCAAATGAATTTCTTTGACCATATGACACTACTCAAAGTCTTTCACTGGTTCACCATTGCCTACCAAATAAAATATCCATTAAAAAAACTATCCATATTGTGACCAACTTACAACTTAAAACACCCAACTTTCACTTGGATGTTTTGCTGACACTTGACATGTCTCATGGCATCTTTACCCAACTTTGCTATGAAATAATAAGATAAAATACAAATTTATTAACCTGTAATTGTAAGCTATTCATATCTAGCACTAATCTACCTTTTCAATAAATTATGCTTTTTAAGGAGTTCTTATTTTTTAAATATCTTTTTCCATTTGGCCAATTCTGCTTTTTAAGCTATTCTTTCTCTTCATTGGATTTTTATGCCTCTTTTATTATTTGGCTTATTCTTTATTTAAGGTGGTGTTTTCTGTAGTATTGTTGTGCCTCTTTTACCAAGCTGTTGACTGTTTTTTCTATTTCATGATTTGCTTGCATCAGTTTCATTTTTCTTCCCATTTTTTCTCTACCTTTTTTTTTTTTTTACTATTGATTTAAAAAATCCTTTTTGAACTCTTTCATGGTCTGAGACCAATTTGTATTTTTCTTTGAGGCTTTGGATGTAGGAGTTTTGATTTTCTTGTCTTCTTCTGAGTTTGTGTTTTGATTCTTCCTGGCAACAAAGTAATTTTCTGTGGTTGAGTTTTTTTCTGCTGTTAATGTTCATTTTTTCAATCCATTTCTTGATTTTTAACTATATGCTAAAGTGAGTCTCTGCTTCTGGACTAGAGGGGATACTTTCAGAAGCCTCAGGTTTTTTTATTCAGCTGTTTTCAGAATTAATTCTGGGGATCTGTCCTTAGAAAAGGTATATTTATTACTTTCCTGTTCTGTGCTTTGTTCTCTGAGCAACCACAAGCACTCTTTTTCACCCTGGAACTGTGACCTTAGTCCCAGATCACTCATGGCCACAAGCTCTGGTGTACTTGTGCTCCTTCTCACCCTGGATCTGAGAAACCCAGGACTGTGACCTAGATTTGAAAATGAGCAATGCAGCATAATAATAATCCTATCCCTGGTTCCCCCCATACATACATACATACATAATTAGAAAATAAAGTTGCATTTGGAAGAGGATGAATGTGGCACCAAATTTTAAATGGGTTTTATTCATCTGTTAAACTCTTAAGTGGCCTTCATGTGGAGAGTTGCCTGTTAGAATTTTGATGAGAAGTAATGTCCTATTGAGCAGGTGGTTGTTTATTATATTTATTAGTTTTTATTAATTTATTTAAATAATGTTTTATTTTTCTATTCTTGGGAAACAGTTTTCCCATCAAATTTTAGAGGCTATGACCTGGGTCTCTTTTTCTGTCTATTGGGCTGCTTTCCAGATTCTATGATAACCAAAGGTTTTTTTTTTCATATTAAGAGGAAGAGAAAGTAGAAACAAATAATGGTGGCTCAGCACTAGAGCTTTTACATCAGAACTCAGAAAGAGATGACTTCTTGCTCCATATTAGAACTTAGAATAGTCAGAATTTTAGTGGAGAAAAAGCAACAACACAGAAGAATGGAAATGCCATTGCCCAGAGAGAAAGGAAATCTGTGTTCTGGCTCCCTTTCTACTGCTGGTAAGATAGATGAATTTGAATATGAGTGCCATCATCTCTATGTAGGTAAAGGATTGTGGAGGTTTTCTTGGGGGGCAGCCTTAGTCTTAGTTGAAATAAATCTTGTTTCAAGTTCTGGCCCAAAATCAGATCAAATCAACTCCAATGTCTTCACATTTTGTAAAAGATTCCAACAAAGGATGATGGCATTTGTAGTTCAACAGTCCTTTAGTAAAACAAAGAATAATTTCTGCTTTTGGAATCTGTAGATTCTAGTCCGTCCCCAGTTAGTTTCACATTATCTCCTTGATTCATTGATTGAATTTCCTGGCCCTGAATTTTCTTGGCCCTGAAGCCTATGTTCAGTTAAATGCCTGCTATATGCAAAAGCAACTATGCTAGGTGATGGAGACACAAAGAAAAATGAAATTATTCCTGCCCTCATGAAGCTTATATTTTACTCAGTGGGAAAGAGGAAGGGCTCTACATGATAAAGATAAGATAGCAAGCAATCTTGGCAAGGAAGTTCTGCAGAGTCTGCAGAGTTTATTTTGAATATTTGAGCAGGAAGAGAATATTTTAAGTTGGGAAGACCAGAAAAAGCTTTACAAAGCAACTGAGCCTAGAAGGAAGTCTGAATGATGGAGATGAGGGGGGAAGTACCTCCAGATGAATGATCTATGTGAATACACAAAGATGGAAGTTGGCATGAAGATTTTGAAAAATAGCAAGTCCTAATGAGTTCAAGCGAAGTGAAATGTACTGTGTACATAGCATTAGCAAGAAAGAGGACCAGCTATAAATGACTTTGTTATTCTCAACAATACAATGATCTAAGACTACTCTGAAGGACCCCACAGAAAGAACTGATTGGGTCTGAATACAAACTGAACCATACTTTTTTCAATTTTCTTTTTTTTTCTTGAGTGTTTTTTAGGGGGAAGATCTATGTTTTTTTTGCAATATAACTTTTATGGAAATGTTTTGTACAACTTCACATGGGCCTTCTCAATGGGGGTGATATACTATGGAGAAGAAGAGGGAGAATCTGGAATACAAAATTTTAAAAACAAGTGTTAAAAATTGTTTTACATATAACTTGTAAACATGTTTTATGTAGCATGTAACATGTAAAAATAAAAACATTAAAAAAATAAATTGCCATAGCCTTCACAGTGGGAATTGTGATATTAATTTGATTATTAACACCTAAATGAGAGCTAGAAAGAAGAGGATGATGGGCATAGCTATTGGATAAACAGCAAGTTTTTGGTCCTGATCAAAATAGGCACATCAATAAATTTCATAGGTGCTGTCCTGGGCCTTCTTTTTTCTTTTCATACTTTTTTCCTTTTTTTCAATCAACTTCAATGATTCAATTATCTGTTTTATACAGATGACTCCCATATCTGCATATTCAGCTCTCATCTCCCTCCTGATCCTTCATCCCACAATTCCAACTGCCTTATCTCATCTTGATGTTTTATAGACATCTCAAAGTGATAATGTCGAAAAAAGAACCTATTATTTTTCCTATTAAAATTATCTTTTTAACTTTTCCCACTTCTGTTCACAATTTATTTAGCCATTCCCCAATTGTAATTTCCAATTTTTATCCTGAGAAAAGAGCTGCTATAAATATTTTTATACATATAAGTTCTTTTTTAAAAATCTCTTTTGGGATTCTAGTAGTGTTATTATTAGGTCAAAAGATATGCATGATTTTTATAACCTTTTGGACATAGATCATATCTTTTGACCATTTATCAACTGAAGAAAGACATTTTTTAAAATAAATTTGACTCATTTATATATGCATTTGAGAAATGAGGTCTTCATCAGAGAATCTGACTTTTTATTGCTTAAGGATCCAAATCAAAATTCCATTCTACCCATCCATGACAGCTGCATCCCTTCTATATATAAACTAAATGCAAGGCAATGTGGAATGAAGGAAGCAGCAGTTGAGGGGAATCAAAACTTTATTGTAAGGACTGGAATCTAAGATAATCTTGGAAGGAAATGATTTATTCTAAGGGGAAAAGAATAGAGAAAAAAAGGGGCAGAGAATACATTCCAGGATCCAGGGATAGCCTGTGCTTATTCAAGATTAAAGATAGAATGTTGGGAGGAACAGCAAGAAAGTCAATTTGGCTAGAGTAAAGAATAGATGAAGATGACTAATACTTAATAAGTTTGGAGGTAGAATAGAAGTAAGTTGTCAATGTTAAATAAAAGCGTTTGTATTTTAGCTTTTAGGGACTGGGTCTCCTTAGCTCTCCCAGATTGGAACCATTCATGGTCCAGACTCTACTATGTAATTGGTATGGGAGCTTTGGTTTGCTTTGTTTCTGACTGAGCTAGTTTGTAGCCTGGCAGATTCCTAAGCAAAAGAATTCACCATTCTCATTTAAGTCACTGTAACCCAGAATTCAAACGATTTGTCTTCTTTAATCTTCCCTACCAGCAGGGATTATAGACATGTACCATAATGTCTGACTTTGTATTTGATCTAACTGGTATTAGGAAACCATATGAAGTGATGTGATCAAATCTGTTGTAATATCAAATTGACAACTGGGGGAAGATGGGCTGGTGGAAAGGAAAGAGATTTGAGGTTAGGAGACCAGTTAGGAGGTCTTGCAATACTCCAGACTAACAGTAATGGCAGACCTGAATTAGGGTATTTGTGGGTAGAAAGAAGGGAATGGATGCAAGAGGATTTGAGGAAATGGAATTGACAAAACTTGACATTTTATTAGAGGAGGAAGAAAGAGAAGTTGAAGAATCCTCCTTCAAAATTGGAGACCTAGGTGATTAAAAGAATGGGTTTGACCTTTACAGAAATAAGGACAATGGGGGAAAAGGATAGGTTTGGGGAGAGCGAGAAACAATAATGAAAAAGAGGGGAAAAAATACTTGAATTCTGTTTTTGGTTTTGGCACATCACTTTTCCTATTAGAGGTTTCACTTTTGTTGTTGTGGTAAGGAAAAGAGGATGAGCCCCTGGGATGTGGGAGGTTAGGAAGCCAAGTTAAATTCATTTCTCTTAATTAATGATAAGTATCATCTCTTCCTTGGCTGATTAGGGACCAGGTGTGGGTGGGTAGGTGTGTGTGGGTAGCAGGTGAAGTTTTGAGGAGATAAAGAACTTGCATTTCTCCTTGTATTCTATATTTCTTTCAGCTTGACCTGTGGTCAAATGACTATTTTCCCTCAAGGAAGAGATTATTGGAGTTTTAGGAAAATGTTGTTCCATCTCCCCATATTACTTCTCCACTATAGGAACAGTATCTCAGGGGCCCTTTCCTTGTATTTTTCTCTAATTTCAGCTTGTACCCCCTGAATAACCTGCTGTGTAGTTATAATAAAGCAAGGTATCAGCTTGGTTTTAGTCACATAGAAGCTTACCATTGAAGCTACCACCATGGATTCTCAGTATTGTTCCCTTAGAGTTGTAATGGGCTGTTTGGTGAAGAAAAGTGCTTTGCTTTTTTTTTTGCTTTTTATGCTCCTATTAATTTTGTTCAATTTTCTTTTTACCTAATGCTATTGTATTTAAGTGCTTAACTCAGAAATATATGGATAATGAAAATGAGTAAAAGAAATACGAAATATTCATTTTTAGAAAGCTATTTAAGCTTAAACAGCTAAGTCTCTACTTTTATTTTGTTTTGTTCATGTTAAATAACCAGGAATAGAGCATTTGAGGGGTCCATGGAATTTTGCCACAGTTGAATGATAAAGAAGATAATGAATAAACAATAAAAATTTATTTTGTACTCTCTTGGTCCTCTGCTAGGCCAGAGATAAGTTCCTGTCAAGAAGTTTACCTTCTAGAAGGCCTAGGATTCTTAATCTTTTTTGTATCTGAGAAGCCTATGGACTTTTTTTGAAGAATGTTGTGAAATTCCTAAAACATATAGGATTAAAGAGCTATCAGACTGTACATACCCTTTGATCCAGCAGGGTCTCTACTAGGCCTGTATCCCAAAGAGATCATCAAAAGGGAAAAGTGCAAAAATGTTTGTGGGCAGCCCTTTTGTAGTGACAAGAAACTGGAAATCAAGTGCATGGTCATCACTTGGGGAATGCCTGAATAAATTATATGTATATGAAAGTTATGGAATATTATTATTGAATAAGAAACAACCCAGCAGGATGATTTCAGAGAGTCTTGGAGGGAGTTACATGAACTGATGCAAAGTGAAGTAAGGAGAACAAGAAGAACATTGTACATGGCAACAGCAAGATTATATAATGATCAATTCTGATGGACATGGCTCTTTTCAACAGGAAGGTAATTCAGACCAGTTCCAATAGACGTATGATGAAGAGAGCTATTTGCATCCAGAGAGAGAACTAAGGGGACTGAGTATGGATCATAACATAGTATTTTTTTTTTTTTTTACCGTTTTTTTTGTTGTTTGCTTGCTTTTTTTTCTTTCTCATTTTTTTCTTTTTCATTTGATTTTTCTTGTACAGCAAGATAAATGTGAAAATACATATTGAAGAATTGCACATGTTTAACATATACTTTTCATCTAGGGCAGGAGTGTGGGGAAGGGAGAAAAAAATTTGCAACACAAGATTTTGCAAGGGTGAATGTTGAAAACTATTTTGAAAATAAAAAACTATTATTAAAAAAATAAAATACACAGTTATATTCTAACACAGTTATCAAAGTGTTAAGAAAAAAAAAAACAAAAAAAAGGTCACAGAACTCGTGTAATCCCAAGTCAAGAACCCTGTGCTAAGTAGAAGGTGACACCCACAGAGGAGCAGTGACCAGGCAAGGAAGTTTTGTTAATGACAATTGTGGGAGCATCCCCAGAGAAATGGGCTGTTAACACTTTCCCCCCAATAATAATGGTTATATTGATTTGATGATTATTCCCAAGGCAGGAGAAAGACATGCAGAGGATGGGGAGGAGTATGACAATGCAAAGGAAAAAATCAACATGCTCTGCGTAGTCCCTGGTGTAGGTTGGTGTATAGGGTGGTGCTTTTTGTGCTTTGTCCTTTGTTCTGGAAAAGGACCTTGACATCAGGGGGATGATGATATGACATGCAAGTGAATTAGACTAAAGTGAGAGAGAGCTGGGCAGTCACCTGCCTCACTTTCTCCTCAGCAGCCCTCTGGGTCCGGTGGCCAGATAAGAGACTAGGATGACTGGAAGTGGCCCTGAATGGTTGGATGAAATGTGAAACAGGGTCTAGATTCTTCCCAAATGACCGCTCAGTCCTATGATGTAGTTCCAAAACTTGAGTGGATTGTTGTGGGAAGAGAACTATGGGATGTACTTTGCATTTCAGTTGCCATTGAGAGCAACTTTAGGAATAACATATAGAAGAACTAGCTCCTTTGCATAGTTTAGAGTTTACCATAAAGTGACAAATTGTTCCCAGACTAGGTAATACGAAGTTTTTCATATTACAGCTTGAATTTCCGTTAGCAGAATTTGTGGACCATGGAGCAGTAGGGAAGGATATATTGTATAAAGTCCTACTTCCATTGAACATTGTTATCCAAATGAAATCTGGTTACAGTGAATATCAAGAAACCCACTTTCTATCTCAGTGAAAAGGTGGGGACCTACGGCTGTAGAATGTCACATATACCATCAGATGTTGGTGCAATGGCCGTTGTTTTTTGTTAACTGGTTTTCTTTGTTCCTGAGTGGGCTTGACTGAGGAGAGGGAAAAGCATATTGGGCAGTGACTATGATGTAAAAAATGAAAGGTTATCAATAAAACTTTGAAAAAATATAAGGTGAACATCAAATACAGCCTTGGAATGAAAAAAAAGGAGAGAAAGCCAGTACAAAGTGATGTGTGTGGAAGGATGTGTAATTTTGTTTACTAATTTCTATTTGAAGGCATAATGAGTTAGTGGAAAGTGACAAAGAATAAGAAAAAAAAAACAATAAAACAGCAATGACAAAAAAGAAAATGAAAAGAATTCAGATGGGGGACAAAACCAAATCTCTGTGTAACAAAAGCTTATGCTTGCATATGCAATTCTCCTTTCTATTCTTTTTTTATTGAAATGCTAGCTTTGTTGATCACTGTTAAGTTCATAATAAAAAAGAAAGTTTGCATTAAAACAAAAAGACCAGAGGAGAGATTATCAGTCAGTCAGTCCCAACCTACCTGACAGTTGAGAAGTATGGAAAGGGAGGATTTACGCTTAGATTGTATATGACTACACCTCATCTTTTTATATTTTTAATTTTTTAGTTCAAACTGATCTCAAGCATGGACTCTTTATAGCATGGAGAGGCTTCTCCAAGACAAGGTCATTTCTAGGCATGGCCCTGTCCTGTACAGAATTAGAATGGTTTGCTCTGCTAGATTTCATACCCCCAGCTCCCTGATTACTATCTGCTGAACGAACATTCACCTACTTAATTGTTCATAGTTTTGCTGGAGAGGGGTCTAGAATCTTTAATGAATGATCTCTGGAGGGTCTTCTGAGGAGCTGATTCCCCACCTGTTAGCATTCTCATTTCCTCCAGAAACCCAGAACTCTATGACTAATACGATTTACATGCATTTTTAAAAATTGTATGGGGAAACAAACATAATTACTATAATCTTTCCTGTTTCATTCTGAGTACTTGTCTTATTTTGAAAACTTTCTCCAGAGAAGCACTCACAAATCCTACTGAAACAATTATGAATTGAATGTTTGTGTCCCTCAAGTAATGTTTGTAAGATGTTACCCCTTTATGAAAAATGAAGGAACAAACAACTCACTAATGGCTAAATGGGAAGGCCTGACTTAGCCTGATTTATTGGGAGGAAAAATGGGAAGACTCAGAATTTTTTTTTAAAAGTGATTTGAGCTCCCAGTTATATAGAAATGCACAATCCTTTGTAATTAAAAAAGAATTAACTCTTTTGTTCTATCTTGCCTTTTCCAGATTGTTTCTAGTGAACAAAATCCATTATCTTCCTGGATATTACAATTCTAAAGCACGAGAGCCTGAAAGAAAAAAAGGTAAATGTGAATATTTCTTCTGGGGACAACCCATTTAGTCAGCAAGGTGGTGTTAAAACTCAGTCTCAAGGTGATTCCTGAATTTTCATCTGTTTATCATAAAGACAACATTCCTTTATGTGGAGGGAGAAGAGGCAATATATTATGGCCCTTGCTTCTTTTAAAGGTGACAACTATTTTAATTGCATAATCCAATCTACTTTAATTTAACTTGGATTCAATAACTATTTATTAAATGCTAGGTCCTAGGGACATAAAAAACAAAAGAAAGAAATAGTTCCTGTCCTCAGAAAGTTTGCATTCAATGAGAGAGTCAACACGGTTTAAAAATAAATAAAACATATACAGATATATGGGAGTTTTGAGAGGAAAGCATTAACCACTGTGGGCACAGGAAAGACTTCATACAGAAGGTGAGCTTTGGAGGAACTTGATGCCTTTCATGGGATTTATGTTTTATGAGAGGGATTCAAGATGGAAGCCAAGAAGTTTCAGTATGATGGTTGGAGGAATATGATGGTATGATGGGTAAAAGATGGAATGACTGAGGAAAATAAAAGTTCGTTCTTCCAACCATATTGATTTATTAAGCAATTATTAAGCAATACATGCCAGTTGTCTAACAAATCAAGGAAAGATGTCGTACAAGAAGGAGGTGATACAGAAGCTGAGCTTTGAAGGAATCTAGGGACCTGAGAGGCTCAGATAAAGAGAGGACATTGCAGATACAGGTAGCCTCTGCAACACAGGTAAAGAAGGCAACAGTGTAAGCTGAGGGAAGGAACAGAAAACTTGGTTGGAATGTAGTCATCCCAGAGGCCATATTTATTTGCATGTTTTCCGCTCATATTCTATTTTCCATTCCTTCCCTTGCTGCCAAGTGTGAGCATAAAATAGATGACTTATTTTTTTCTAAATTTTTCCCGCTGCTTCTCTCAAAAGCACCAAGTTGTCAACCTGTGAAGGTTTGAGGAGGACCAGTTCCTTGCCAAATCCAAGTTAGGATTTTTAGCATCTTATAGAATCAATTATTGTAATAACTCTTATTCATTTGTAGGACCTAGAAGGTTACAATCTAGTGTTTCTAGGTAATAGGATGGGAAACCTCCTGAGAGCTTTACTCTAAGACAGCAAGTCTAGTGTGGGCACCAGCAGAGTGTAATCCTATTACATTAAATGGCTATTAGTCCAGCTAATCATCTTGGACCCATCCAGAGATAGAATCCTGGTTCTGATAGCTACAAAGCCTGCCTGAGGGCCAATAATGCTCAGAGCTCTGTGAGCCAGCCCCAAGCATCCAAGCAGGGATCGTCTAATTGGATTGCTGCTGCCTCTTTAGCAGTAAAAATGTGCGGGTGTGTGGGGAGGGAAGATCTGATGTGCAGGCGCATTTTAGTGAATGTCCTTTGATACTAATACTAATAGTAATAGCCCCCAAGACAGCCTAAGGTGCAGAGAGGCAATGCCTGTTGACAGATACTACTACTGTGTACCACTGTCACTACCATTTTGCTGCTGCTGCTGCCCACCACTACCACCACTACTATATTATTACTCCCACTACTACTACTCTGTTACTATTACTACTACTACCACCATTAGTACTGCTGTTGTCACTACTATTGAATCACTACTACCTGTACCAGCACCACTACCACTATCACTACTATTACTGCTGTTGCTGCTACTACTGCTACACTCCTACCGCTACATTAACTGCAGAGATTCAGAAGGAACCAGGAAAACAAAATTAACAATGATTATAAACGTGTAACCGAAAAAGAACAATGAAACAAGTTCATTAGCTCTGTATTTGTAAAGACCCATCATGGGCTCAGAAAAGTTGAGACTAGCTAGCTAGCCTTTATATATTTTGACAAATAAGTACTTATTGAGGAGGGCTAGAAATGGTGTCATAATCAATTAATAATCAATAAGTATTAATAACCTATTGCATACCAAGCCCTCTGCTAGGTGTTGGAAATGGAATGCTCAAAACCAAACAAATGAACAAATGGGAAAAAAACACCTTATTTTTAGGGTGCTTGTATTCTAAAAAGAGAGACAAAAAAAACATGTATATGTTTTAAGTACATACAGGATATGTACCTGTGAAGAGGGAATATTTTCAGAACTTGGGAATAACTAGTGTGTTTTGAATAGTTCTCAGTGATTTTACACACTGGGACCAAGCAGTAATTAATTAGAGGTTTCCTACAATTTTTGGCACGCAGAAGTCACTGAGTTATTTATGACTCTCTCCATCCCCTAACTCTACCAAATATATTTCTTACAGATCTTGGGATTGATATTATGTCATTATTTTAAAAATATTTTCAGAAGCAACCAAGTGAAGCAAAGGATCATAGATTAAAGAACTCTATCCCTGAAGTCAGGAGGACTTGAGTTCAAATTTGACCTCAGAAACTTAACACTTACTAGCTGTGTGATCCTGGGCAAGTCATTTAACCCCAATTGCCTTGCTATAAAAAAAAAGATCATAGATTTAGCATCATAGGTACTTAGTCAGATTGCCTCATTTCACATAGGAAAAAATCTGAAATCAAGATCAAATCATCAAGCATTTATTTAGTGCCTATTACCGTGCCCAGGTCATACAAATAGTAAGTGACAAAACTCAGATTTGGACTCATTTCCTCTGATTTCAAATTCATTATTTTTTTCACTATGCCTCATTGCCTTAATATAGAGTATCACATAAATATAATATGACAACCTTTTCCTCTTTCTTCTGACCCTTCATCCATTATTATTAACATTAGATGAACTTCCACCATTATTAACATAAGATGAACTTAGATATATCTTTGATGCAAACATTTATTTTAATTCTACTTTGAAATAAAAATTGTCATCCTTTCTCCATTTTCTTTTCCTTATGGATAAAAGAAATGCACGGTGTCATATGATATAGCTGGATCCTTTAAGGTAGTCTTAAAATTTGGTCCTTCTAGTGTTTTAAGGTGGGGGAGATAAAGTCTCCAGGAAAAGTGATACTGGGACATCTTATGTTCTTGAGAATATTGTGAGAATCAATATTGTGGACCATCAGTGAGATGGTCTGCTATGAACTCATTGAAAACAAAGGTAAGAGTGAGCCAACTTAAGACAATTTGAGTATCTAATACAAAGTTCTGCTTTTATAATATTAAGCCTTAAACATGAAAGCAAATATCTAAGAGGATATGCATAAGAATTTCTAAATGTTCTGAAATTTAATTCCTGGTCATTTTCTATAATAATAGGATTTGGGAATTATAGAAGCAAAGATTTAGAATTCAAAAAGACTGGGACAAATGGAGAAGAGAGTATATATATGTGTATGCATATATATGTAGGAATAGCAAGACTAAACATGTAGGGCACTCATAGAATTAGGGCAGTGTCAAAAATTTCTTTTTCATAAAGTTAAATAAAGTAATACTAGGGATGGGTTTCAAGATCTTTTTTATTGTAAGATCAAATATACTTATAAAAAGGCGTAAGCAAATTAATCAATCAATAAGCATTTATTAAGCACTTATTATGGCACCAGACACTAAGTACTGGAGATACAAATATAGAGAATGAAATAAAGGACATGTGAAAAAACAGCCTATAGTATTTCAGTTACATTTTAAGGTTAAATGTTATTTATTTATTCATTCACTCATTTTTGTAGCTGCCTGGAAATTTTAACCACTACTAACACTTTTTATAATTTTATTAAAAAGTTACATGATAAATTTAAAAGGGATAGAAAATTATATATAGCAGATCTATAGTTTCATGTGGAATCATCTTTTTCTCCTCTGCTTTTACTATGTTATCAAGATAATTGTTTTATTTTTTTAAGTTCAGAATAAATAAAACAATTCAAGTTATTTCTCAGGGAAATATTTTCTGAGTTTCAAAAGGAAAAAAAAAAAGCCCACAAAAAGCCAATTTCCAGATGAAATTTTGAAGCACAACTCATTTGGACTACGCCAACACCAGACAAAAGACCAATAATGTGATCTAGAAGTCCATGATTTATGGGGTAGTCATTGCTGACTTTTGTTGTTATCAGGGGTTTTAAGGCATTTCCAAAAGACTTCAGATAACAATATATTTAGGAGGTAGGATTGAAAGAACAGGGATTCAATTCCCACCTCTATTATTTATTGCTTGAGTGAACCTGTATAAATTTCTCCAATTCTCAACCTCAATTTCTTCATCAATGACAATACTATTTTTAGGCTTTTAACAGTAATTTTAATTAATATCTTTTGTTTTTATATTATCTGGATTTTCTACTAAATCCTTCTCCTTGCCCCCCTCTCAGAGATCTTATTTTTTAAAAGTACTATTAAATTAAAGGTACTATTTTTTTTAAAGAGGAAGAATATAAAATCGAGTAAAAAAATATAAAAAAGTCTCATTTCTGCAAAGGAAAGCAAGGTGGTCTTATAATCCATATAAGGCTTCTAATGTCTTTGGCGCCAATCTTGCTTTCTATAATTTGGCAATATCCTTATTCTTATAGCTTTAAAGGCTGTAAATACTTTCCTGTGAATAAACCTTCCTGTGAGGTAGTAGTGCAAATATCAGTCCCCATTTTATATACAGAACTCTGAAGGGTTAGATGGAAACTCCAATGTTTCTTTTATATCTAAATGATGGGAATAATACTAGTATCAGTAGGGAAAATGCTCTGTAAATCTTAAAAGTGTTCCACAAAAATTTACTATATACAGAGCTTAGTTTAAAACATCACTAATATTTTTGGTACAATTATGTTTGGATTGCTGGATTTTGATTATTTTGTATGTTTTGTCTTGATGTGAATAAAACACACACACAGATACACACAAAGGAAATAGAACAATTATGTTATCATTCAAGTTCACTGCTCTCTGATCAACTGAGGGAGGATAATAAGCATTTTGACTTAGATTGTGAAATTTTCAGCCTTGATTGCTGTAGCTAAATTTGCCCAGAGGAAGCCCAGCCTGGAGCCACAGAGCACTGATTTCTTGCTCTGTGTACCTTATTTGAGATCAAAAGGCATCTAATGAACAGTTAAATGTTGCAAGAAAATTTTAAGTGAAAGGCAACTGTTTCTAAATTCCCCAGAGAGACGGGACCCGGGCGAACATTGGCAGCCAGAGCTATTATTAAGGTCACAAGACATCATCTGTTACTGTGAGCATCTTAATAGGAAAGCCTCATATGGCAGGAGGTGGGGCCAGGCTCGATGCCTCCCATCCACTTGGAAGATGGGATGACAGAATGTTTTCCAGGGCTTGTGGACTGGGCTTTGTGTTTCTTCAAGTCATGGGGTGTATTTAAATGAGCAGAAGAGAGGCAAGAAGCTTTGAAGAAAGTTCTTGGATCTGTCCTTGGCTCTTAACCCTCACTTAATTTAGGATGTTGCCTGCCCAGATCCCTTTGTAGTAATAGCATGTTCTCTGCGTCTAATTTCTACAAGGGAATTTAGAAATAATTATCTTGAAGTTAAATATTTTCTTGCAACATTTAACCATTCATTGGATGGCTTTCATTCTCAAATAAGATTCAGAGACTATGTCCTAGGTAATAGGATTTAATGGAGAAAGAGATATAAACAAAAACATTTTTTTAGGATTCACTGTGCAAGGAAGATGGGAGATACACATACAGAGAGAGGGGAGAGAAAGAGGAGTGAGAGGAGGGGAATAAGGGGGGAGAGAAAAGAGAGAGTGGGGGAGAAGGGAAGAGAGGAGAAGGAAGAGAAGGATGAATTGTGCATTTTTCTTTTATAAAAAGACTAGTATCCCAAATTCCCAGCCTTTTCTGTGAATAGAAATGGCTGTTAATAATAATCCTTCTTTACATATATTAAAAACACATATACACTTGATATGGCCTTTCAAGATAAAAGTGACATTTTCAATAAGTGAGAAAGTAGTTCCACTTCAAAAGAAACTTTCTTTGAAGAAAGCATTTTGAAAATTGATGTTTTGAAACATTTCCATTCATGGATGATCTTATTGTGGGAATGATTTGTGTGTACCCTACAAAATATCTCATATCTTCATATTTAGAATATTTGGAAACCGAAATCTTCTAACCTGTTTAAAAATCTTCCAAATAGTTTCAATGTAATTTGAAGGCATTTATATTTATATTTTTAACAAGAACTACTGGTTGTTACCAGGGAAGAAATTTATTAGTATACCTTCAAAAATTTTTTTTTACATATTTAGTGGATGAGATTGTAATTTACTGACAATCAATGATGTGTACTTCCCTTTGGCATATTTTTGTGAGCTTTTTCATCTATAAGAGCCAAGTATTTAAATAAACTGAACTTAGAACTAGATCTTAAAATTGCTGTATCACAAAGTGTGAAATCAAAATTGTTCAAAAATAATGAAGCATATTCAATCACATTGCTCTTACAAAAATATCTCTGTGCGTCTTCATTCCTACCTCTCCCCCTCCCCTGGAAATTTGGACTCAGTGCAAAGAACTACCCAGGGCTATGATTTTATCTTGAAAGTCTTCAATTCATTCTCAGACCAAGTAACCCCTACTTTGGCTTTCATTCCAACCAGCCAATCAGATTGTACTCCCAGTCCTTCCCTGGACTCTATTCTAGTAGATGAGCCTGAATCCAAGCCTTCACCTCATACTGTAGTCATCTCCACATACAGAAAACATTATGGCTTACTTTTTTGGGAGGTTGGAAATAATTAAAAGGGATTTGTCCAAAATCACACAGTTAGTGTGTCTGAGACCAGACTTGAACTCAGGTCCTCTTAACTCCAGCCACCTGTGCTGTCTTATTCTGAGCTTTGCAGGGGAGGCTCTTGCAGCTGTCACTCCCAGAGACTTCCAAGGTCTTTACCCTGGGGCTCTCTGACCTCCCTGGAGCTTTGTGGCCTCCTTGAGTCCTTCTCAGGAGATCCTTCCTCTCTCACTGTCTCTGCTGGCAATCCTCTTCATGTGTCTCTGATTATGCCGGAATGGATCTTGAGACCCAGTTCTCCCACTTGCTTTTGTGGTAGGCTCCTTTTCTTAGTGTATGTATATTAACTAATTTTTCATCATTTAATTCTAGAGTGGAAGAAATCATTTACTGTAATTTCTCATTGGAGTTCTTGAGTTAGAATTTGGGTTAGCATGAATTTCAGGTCTTTTCTGGAGCAGGTATGTGAGACCTGAATAGTCTGCCTCCTGTTCAGGCAGACATCTTCTATATATTACCTTTGATTGCTGGCATAATAGTAAATGAATATAATTTAGAAAATCACAAATACAAGTATTTGGGAAGTATATGCTCAAAGATCTTTCATGATATAGGTATATAATCAAAAGAGCCTGAAGGCTATTGATTAAATGTATTAGTAAGTCACAGATAAATAGAAAGTCACAACATACTGTGTGCCATCTGAGGACCCAGAAGAAAGGTGTTTCTTGTTTGGGGGTAGGGTGAGGAGGTTATATATGCTTTCCAAGAAGAGGTTACATTGGCATTGGGCTTTAAAGAGCCCAACCTCCTCTTTTTACAGATGAGGCAAGTGAGACTCAGAGAAATGAGGGTTCTACAAAGAAAATTACACAATTTTGAGAGTGGGAACTAAGAAGTAAATTAGCCTAATCTATATCTAAAAACCCCTTAGCTTTGTGTTCTTGAGTCACTTCAGTAATGGCTGACTCTTTGTAAACCCATTTGGGGGTTTTCTTGGCAAAGATACTGTTGTGGTTTGCCATTTCTTTCTCCAATTGATTTTACATATGAAGAAACTGAGGCAAAGAGAGTTAAGTAAATTGCCCAGGGTCATACAGCCTATAAGTGAGTGAAGCGGGATTTGAACTCGGGGAAAGCCTGACTCCAGGGCCAATGCTCCATCATCCAGTTGCCCCTCTCCTTAGCTTTGGGAGTTGATTAAAATCACACCAAAGTAACTAGACAAGATTTGAACCTCATATCTTCTGACTTCTTGTTTTTCTATTTATAATGATGCAGTTGTTGCATATATTCTTTTGTTTCTGCCTATTTCTTCAGTTCATATGAAGTCTTCTAATGTTTCTCTGAATTCCTCACATTTATCATTCATACAATATTAATACACTATATTCATATGCCACAGCTTGTTCAGTTATTCTCCCACTGCTTTCTTGCCTCCTACCTGTACCTCTATTCCCATCCCCACCCTTATTCCTATCTCTATTTTCCAGCTGTTGGCTACTATAAAATGTGCTGCTATGAAGATATGCTTTATTTAGGAACATTTTTAAGGAAAGAGATTTTACTATTTTCTTCAGTATGCTCCCAAGGGTTTGTTAACAACCCTTATTCTAAAGCAGGGCTGCTTTTAATGTCTTATCTCAATTCTTCCCCCATCTGCAAATGAAACTCACTTCTCTTGTTTGTTTCTCCAAAGAGAAAGAAAAAAACAGGTCCCCATCTTGCAATCATCAGCTTTTTGGGGTCACTTCTTATTCTTTCAGAGTCTTTCCAGGGAGTTCTTAACTGATCCCTAAGAGAAAGGAAAGAATAGAGAATATGATCCCTATTTTGTAAGGAAGATTTACTACAACACTTTGAGGAAGGGGGGTTTCTGTGGTGTCATGTATCAGTAAATGGAAGAGACAGAAAAGGTGCTCACTCTGCCTATGCCTCTCTGCCATTGACTTGTACTACTCTTCTGTGTGATTCTTTTTTTAAAATTTCATTTTCTAAAATTTTATTTGTTTTTTAACTTTTTGGATTAAAGCAAACATTTCCATAATATAAAATAATAAAAAAGATGATTGAATCTGTAAATCTATATGTACAATTTGCTATTCCTTTTAAATATAAAAGTTATCATGTAAATTTCTTTTTTCTTTTTTCTTCTCCCCATTGCTCTATCCTAAGGATGGCTACCATTAGACACAAATATGTATCTATGTGTTTATATATATACTTATATGATATCCATATATTGTATATATACTTATATGATATCCATATATGTATATATATTTATACATATACACACATAAATACATGTTTACCATAGATATATATGTAAATTCATTCTATACATATTTCTTTTTATCAGCTCTTTCTCTGGATACAGTTAGAGTCTTCCTTAATATGTTCCCCATAGTTAATTTGGGTATTTCACTCTATCATTGCAAAATACCTCAGGTCCCTGAATAGAAGAGTTGAATTTCCTGGTAGTTACTGACATTTGTATTGTGACATAACGGAAGGGCCATGGACTTTAGAGTTCAGGAACAGGAAAGGCCTCAAGTTTATATCATATGAGGATTTCTTTGATGGGACAGGAGATATTTTGCTTGAAGAAGAGAAGACTTGGGAATGGGAATACATGATAAGTATCTTCAGGTATTGAAAGGATGGTCATTGAAAGGAAGGAAACAGAAACAACAAATAAAAGTTGTAAAGAGGGAATTTTAGGATTAAAATTTGGAAAAATTTCCCAAGTAGAATGTCCAAAAGGAATACTTCATCTCTAGAGATGAATGTGGGATCCCACATTGGAATTCAAGCAGAGGTTGGATAATGTCTGTCAGGTTTACTGTGGTGGGAATTATTTTCATGTATGTATTGGATCGGATGGCCATGAAGATCAAATCAGACTCTCAAATTCCATGATTTTTTGTGATTTTTGAATCTCAGCTCTGCTGCTTAGCACCACTGTACATCAAAGTCATTTAACTTACCTGGGCCAGAGTTTCTTCATCAACATGTTGAGATTATTAATTGGAATTGATAGTGTCTAAGACTTATCTCCATCCTCTTTAAAGGCAGTAGGAAGTTATACATGATGACTTATTCCCCCTCAGAAGCATCATAAAGTATTTTCGAGGTGTTCATGATCTGAAAAATAGGTGGGTCAGTTATGTAGCACATTTTGGGGGAAGCAGATAGAAAACCTCCATGCTGTATTCATATCTATGAACCAGGTGAAGGACTCCAGGATCTTGCGTGGATCACCTGTGGAAAGGCAGAGAACAAGGAATCACAAAGAATGAAGAAGGAGTGGATGGATCCTAATCAGAACTGTGGAGCCAAGTAGCCAGAAGTTCAAGATCTCATCGAAAGATTGAAGTAGTTCCATCTTTATGATGTGTGGGATGCTTTTTATTCTCATGAATAATGTCAACCAATCTTATTACTGTTCTTGGATTGGAAAGTGGAAGCAGGGAGGTAGAGAAATGCCAGTAAATCACAGCCACATAAAATGTCTTTAATAACAAACCAAACTGAAAAAAGGCTACTGTTCAGAAAGACAACATTAAAGTTTGTTTTGGAAATTGAATTTTTGATGGGAAATTGTTAGCTAATGCACCAATTTAGTAGGAGCTAGGTGATACAGTGAATAAAATTCTAGATTGAGAATCAAGAAGACCTAAGCATAAAAATAGTTATATATGAACAAAAAATCTTTATAAAGGATAAATTGTAGACAATTAATCAACTGAGAAAATACACTGTTGCTAAGGGGGATTTGGAAAGGTTTTCAATAGGTGGGATTTTATGTAGTATTTGAAAGAAGCCAGGGAAGGCAGGAGATGGAGGGAGGAAAAGACTTTTCAGGATAGGGGGCTGCTAGATAAAATGCCCCAAATTGGAGATGGAATGCAGCAGCAAGGAAGCGAGTGTCGTTGGCACAAAGACTGAAAGGCCATGGGTAAAGTGTAAGATTGGAAAAAGGTGTTGGAGGGCATTGGGGGGAAGAGAGGGAAGATTATGAAAGTTTGAATTCTAGATAGAAAATTTTATATTTAATCCTGGAGATGGTCAAATAATTTTATATTTATTAGTTAAAGATTTTATATATATATATATGTATAAAGTTTGCAGAACAATGTGACACAGGCCTTGAGGGAAATACAAATTTTAGATCAATACACAGTCCTTACCATCATGAAGCTTACAAAATAAATGTGTTTACATATAATTCAAATGGTTTTATGATCTCTTTCCTCAAATACAGATACCCTACAAAAGAGAAGGGCTACTTGGGTTAAATTTTAACCCTACAAAAGAGAAGGGCTACTTGGGTTAAATTTTAAAGAATTGGTAGAAATTCACAACCTCTTCCTACTTGTTCATTAATAATTTACACAAATATTTATGCATCTATATATGTATATACATATATTATGCACATATATATACTGACACATATATTCTATGTATCTAAGTGTATGTATGTTTCCATCTATCTCCCTAGCTGTCTATTTATCATCTATCTTATCTATCATATCTGTCTATTATCTGCATTTCATGAATAGCTTAACTATTCACACAATAAAACCAAATGAATGAAGAATATGTTCAAAATATGACATGAAATGGAATGGATAGTCTCATAGAGGTTGAAAATGACACAGAATATGCATAATTTACATCACACATGTGTACATATATAAATATGCATGTAATATATAAAATGAAATATGTACCTGTACATATAAGCATATGCGATATATCTGTGTGAGTGGTGAGAGGATTCATGAAATAGTGATAATTAATAAAATATTACATGGTAAAATCATTAGAGAATTGCAAAACAAATTTTCCTGTGAGGTTGGAGCCATCAGGATAAGGGAAGGTTACAAGGAAAAGGATGTTTGATTTGGGCTTTAAGAACTGGGAGGAATTTAATATTAAGTAAAGACTATCAGAACTTGAGTTGTGGGGAGGGGCTTTCATGCATGGGGAATAGTGTTAAGAAAGACGTGGAGGAAAGAACAGTGTTTGAGGAGTAGAAGTGATCTAGTTTATCTAAATCATAGAATAGTGCCAGGGAGTAATATGTGAACAGACTAGAAAGGCAAAGTATTTGCCACACTCTGGATTTTGAATGCCAGGCAAGGAAGTTTGAACTTTATTCCATAAACAATAGAAATCTTCTGAAGACTTTATAGCAGATGTGACATCAGTCAGTCAACATGCATTAAATAAATTCCTGTTCCTAGAGGACACACATTCCACACTACAGGAAGGTGGTGAAGTGGCTAGATCCTCCTGCTGCATACTTCATAGCTTGTATAACTCTGGGCAATTCATTAAATCTCTCTTGGTCTCTAAAATTCCTCATCTGTAAAAATAAGGATAATAATAACATCTACTTCCCAGGACTGTTGTGAAGATGCCCAAATAATATCTACAAAGCCTTTGACAAATATTAAAGTGGTAAATAAAACCTAGTTATTATTTGAATGGGAGTGATAGCTTGTAAAAAACCTAGGTTTATACAAGATATATTCAGAGTAGATCAAGTAATCTGAAAGGGTAAGACATTAGCTGCTGGGGAGGAGGGATTAGACTAGAAAGGTCTTCTGTAAAAGGTAAGATTTGAGCTAAATCATGGAGAAAGCCTGGTGAAGTAAAAGACTGAAGTGACGGGGCAGAACATTGCAGATATGGAAGACAAGCCAGGATGGAGTCACAGAGGCACTCAGAAGAGTGTGTGCATGAGAAAAATGATTCTGACAATGACAGAAAGATGGCTTGGACCTGGGGAAAGAGTCAAAGGGAGAAGATCTTTCAAAATGTGTGTGGGGCTATTGCAATAGTCTAGGTGGGTGATGGTATATTATGTGGCAATGGAAACAGAGGAAGGAATGATACAAGTGCTCCTGATGAGATCTGAAGGCTAAAGGAGACAACCAAGCACCCATCGTGATGTGGATATGGGAGACTGGATGAATAGAGATAAAAAAAGGAAAGTCAGAAGAGCAAGACGTTTATTGGGAGAAATGATCTCAGTTGTAGATGTGCTGATGTGGATGGGCACTTGAGATGCCCAGGGAACTACCAGGCAAAGATGACCTTCTGATAGGTGATTGGAGATTTGGGTCTGGAGCTCAGCAGAGAGGTCATTACTTTGGGAACTGTGCTGCTCTGCTTCTCATGTTTTTCTCTTGCAAGGTGATAAGTTACTTAAAGCATCTGTCAATGCCTTGGGGCTCTAACCCTTGAAAGGCTAGAAATTCATATTCATTGGGGAAGTGAAGTGGTAAGGCAAATTGGCCAGATTAAAACTGCAGTCTGCTCTCACCTGAATTTTGTGGTAATGTGTTGTTTTTTCCCCTTGAATCATTCAGATAACTATCTCAAGCCTTCACCTTGGCTGAGTATTCTTAGGAAAAAAATCCTTTTTCTCTTACTCAATAAATATAGTAAATCAAGAAAAAGTCAGAAGGTTATAATAAAATTATAGACGCTGTTCAATTTATATTCATTATTTATTCACTGAAGATTGACTATATACCTACTATGTGGCCAGTATTGTGCTGGGCAATAGGCTGGAGAAGAATCAATATTTACATAACACATGGTCCTTTCTCTCATGGTTAAAGGAGTAAAGTGTAACAGAGTGTAAAAGGAGAATAAGGCACAAACACACGTATTTATAATACACAGAGTACTGAATAGTCACTACCCCATTTCCCTGACTCTTATTAAACACATTTATTCATTGTTTGTCCTCACTTGCCCTCAGTCTTTCCAAACATCTGACTCCCACCTTCAAAGCTATGCTAGCACTCCAAATACCTGAAATTTTTGCAGAATGGTTTAGTGGATATCATGAGGGACTTGGAGTCAGGAAGACTTTTTTTTTTTTCAGATCCTGTGAATGATACCAGTCATGTTGCTCTGGGCAAATCTCTCTAAGCTTGTTTACCCACCTGTTAGATGAAGGTGTGTTGAACCAGAATGCCTCTAAAATTCCTTCCAACCCTAAGTCTATGCTCGAATGTCCCTCAGGCTTTCTTCTAGTTCCAAATATTGAATCCTATGATTCTAAGAACATAATAGAAGGCAAACCCTTAGTGTATCATTCATGTTAGAAGTTGTATAATAATGTAATTCAAAAGACTAACAACAAAACAATGGAAAATTAATGTGACAATTATAATGAACAATCTTAACCTCAAAGAAGGGATATTAGGGGTTCTTTTTAGGGGTGGTATTTGAGTCTGGAACATGGCATATAATAACATACTTTTTAATTCATAGGTTTTTGCCTAATTTTTTTTGCTCTTTTTTATTCATTTTTATGGAAAATGATCTCTGGGAGGGAAAGGAGGAAAAGATATGTTGAAAAATATAAATGGCAAAACAAAAAAAAACAATAAAATTTAATTTTAAAAAATTGTATAACTTGGAATCATCTGTTAGAATTTTTCTACCATTGACTTAGTGTCACACCAGAGTTCAGTAATAAAAATATTTATTATTTCCAGAAAATGTTTTTTCTGTAACATATCTATCCTACAAAAATAATCACACTTTCTAATGATCATACCTTTAAATAGGGCAGATGCTATATAATATTTATGGGAGTAACCTCCAAGAAAATTTTGGAGAACTCCAAGGGAACACTGGGTTTAGTGCCAGCCTTTTTTTTCTTTTCCATTTGTCTTCTAGCTCCCACTCCTGATATTACGAGTTACTTTAAAGATTCACTGAATGTTAAACGACGAGTGGTAAGTGAAACATTTTGTTATTCATTTTATATGAGACAGGACTTAGGAGTACAATAATAATTCTTTATTATTCTTAAGTAATAAGATTAAGTAAATAATTTAATTGATTCAAGTGCTCAAAAAGATTGTTGGAGGTATTTATTACTTTATAGGGCTCAATATTGCATAGGTATTGAATCTATGATTTCATTGATATGAGGAATTCCCATACCAATTCTAACAATGTAGACTTCTTTGCAATTTTTAGTCCTAGAGAGTTGCCTAAAGCATTGAGGTTAGGTGACCTGTTCAAAATCACACAGCCATCATTTGACAGAAATTGAACTTTGGTTCTTGGCTTTGAAGTTGGCTCCAAGCCATTAACCCCGTATTTTATTTTTCTCATCATTTGATATTACATTTGATATGATTTTCTTTATTTGATATGACAAAAACCAAATTTTAAGAAACCAACTCAAACACAAAATGTTTGATCTGTACATCTGTTTTATATACCTATATACTTAAGTCCCATCAAAATTTCTTAGGTGGAAAGGTGTCAGGAATGGAAAAAGTTTAAGAAGACCTGGTCTAGATGATCTTTAAACCCCACTCTAGTTCTCAGTCACAGGATGAGTTTGGACCTGCTCTACTGGGGTAAAGAAATGAAAAGATCGTTCTGGCCAACTCATGGCTTAATTCAAACTCTACCTTTAAAGGGTGATAAAACATATGTTAATAGCAGTTCTAATTGGTCAATTTTACTTCCAAATGTGATTTAAATAATTTTAATATTAACAAAACATATGCTAAATAAGATGATAAATAGGGTCAACATGTATTCATCAAAACTAATTTAATTTTTTTCCTTGAAGGGAAAACAAATTCAGTGAGTAAAGAATTATAGCATGATTTATTTTATGTTAAATTTGATTTTTCTCAATTAACAAACAATTCTTTCCCTCCTACCTTTCTTCCTTACTGAAAGAAAAATACACAAAACATTTGTAATAAATATGCATAACAAAGCAGTACTAATTCTCACATTGCTATCCAAAAATATGTCTCATTCATTGTAGTATAATTTAACACTAATGAGAGATTTCACATAACATTAATATATATATATATATATATATATATATATATATACTGGATAAATATAAGGTACATAGAACAGTCTCAGTCTAAATTGAATTTTCACCTAGTTAAAACCAATCCTAAGCCAACTAATTATTACTGATTTATTATGAGCTCCAAAGGAATTATTGAATGGGTCTATATATTAATAACAACTTAGAATTTGAATGAAGAGTTTGCTAATCAAATTCTGATCTTATTCAAAATTAGGAGGCAAGATTGCAAACATTTGGGGGCCAGGATCAAAAGAGGGAGTAAGAACTTGAAAAATTTGGCATTTTAAATATTCAAATGGATCTGGGATTTCATTGTCAATGTTCCTGCCAATGTCTGCCTATTCTGTATGATTCTTTTGTGAATATTTCATTATGGAACGTGTTCCAAATCTTTTAGGAACCTTCTTTACTTTCTCTTGATATTGTTTAACACTGAAGTTACTCTTCAGATTTCATCTCTTTGCCACCCACCTTGTCCCATAAATGTGGAATCTACCCCTGGATTCCAGCTGTTCTTTATGTATCATCTTTCTTAGAATGTAAGAGTAGGAATTATCTTTTATTTTTGTATTCCTAGTATATATTAAGTGCATCATAGATGTTCTCTTTCTCTGTCTCTGTGTCTGTCTTCTCTTTCTCTCCTTCTCCTTCTCCCCATCTCCTGTCTCTATCTCTCTGTCACAAGAATACCAGTGGAGCACATAGGTTGGCCATCTCCTGCTCCCTGCACCAGACCAATTTAACTTCTTTTTTCTATATACACATTTCTTTAATGATATCTTTTATTCTCATCTTTTTCATAGCACCTTTTTTGTTATATATCGTAACCTGTGGCATTTCTACCATGTGTCTTTCCATTACCCTTTTATTAATACCTTGGCAAGTGGTGTTCAGGATAGATTGAAGATCATTCTCAAAGAAATAGAAGATAAAACACTGTAAAGGTGAGAAAATAGTATAAAACTCAGCCCATGGAGGAAGCTCTAAATGTAATAACTGATGACAAATCAAAACTACAAAATGGAATAATAGCAATGCTTTCTATTTGTGCAATGGAATCTTTCATCTGGGAATCTCTACTAGGATTTACTATCTCTGCATCTAAGCCATTCCTATGGGTTAGAGTTGGAATGGAAGGAAATGAGGGAGAGGCTCTTCCTGACCATAGCAACTTTGGGGTTTAAGATATTCCAGACCCCATCCTAGGATGTAACTTCAAATATCAAATCTAGTACTGGGGCTTCTTTATATCCTTTTTTCCTCCTTTGCTATCTTTCAGTCTCATTTCTCAAGAAGAAATGGCAAAGAGTATAATTATATAGTACTTTGCTACTTGGAAGGAGCTCAAAAAGACTTCAGGCTCAATATCTTATTTTGCCTCTCAGTGCCCTTCTGAGATAGGTAGGAAAAGAAGATTATTCTTCCAAATATATGTGCGTAAAATGGAAGTCCTCAGAGGTTAAGTGATTTACTCAACATCCAAGAACGTTTTCACTTCAGACTCAGTTAAGCATTTCTAACAAAAACATTTATATTATTGCTCAGTAAAAGAATTCTTTAGAGACTACAAGAATTTGAACGTAAAGATTCCTTTGGAGGTCTTCTAGTCCAGTCGCCTCATTTTGGCAGAGGCAGATAAAGCACTCTTCCATGTCTACACAGTCTGGCTGCCCTAACTAGACTGAAGTATTCTTGAGGACATGAACTATATGTCTTCTATTTGCAATGATATTTCTTTTAAAAAAATTTTTTTTCAAACAAAGAAAATCTGCCTTCTCTTCTTTTTTCTTCCCCCAAGAAAGAAAACAAAACCCCTATTTTAGATATGAATAATAAAGTAAAATCAATTCCTTCACTGGCTATATCCCCAAATCATCTTAACTTGCACCCTGATTAATCAGGAGGTACGTAATTCTGCAGTGATATTTCAATTAGTCAAAACAGAGAATGACCAATTCAGGGCAATTGAATTTTCTGGTTAATTGAAACACTTTTTTTCAACGTTGAATATTGAACATCTCTTTGTTTTCATTCCCATTTTTCTCCTATTCTGTGGGGATCTTCCTATTGGAGACATGAAATGAACAGAAATCATCTCTGTCCTTGGGTTTAACATGGTGGCAGGGCTATAGTCCTTTTGGCCTGTTCAGTCACTGTCTTTTGTCACCAGTTTTGCTGATCTTTGCTTAGTCTTTCAATTCTTAATTCTATGTCTACCTTCAGATCCTATGGCTTGTCTGGAGCCATCACCAAATCAGAATCTCAGCAGTGGAAGAGGCTTTATTTGTTGCTGAATAAGAATCACATGCACAAAATATCCCCTTTATGTATGTATTAGAATCCTCAGTAGAATGTAAGCTCTTCAGGAATAGTTATTGTGTCATTTTTGTCTTCACATCCTCAGAGTCTAGCATAGTACCTGACATAGGAGAGACATTTAATGTTTGCTGAATCACAGTAAATTGGATCCCCAATATCTGGTAATCTAGTCTTTTGCTTAAACACTTATTGAGAATGGGAACCTACTGTCTTCCAAGATAGCCCATTACATTTTTGAACAGATTGGTCAAGTAGATGGCGCAGTGCATAGAGTGCTGAGATTGAAGTCAAGAAGACTCATCTCAAGTTCAAAACTGGCCTTAGATACTTCCTAGCTGTGTGACTCTGGGCAAGTCACTGAACCTTGTTTTTACTCGATTTTCTTATCTTTAAAATGAACTGCAGAAAGAAATTACAAACCACGTCAGTATTTTTGCCAAACCTTAAATGAGGTCGTAGAGTTGGTTGCAACTGAAATGACTGATACCCAACAAAAAATTGTTTAAAAATCTTTCATGACATAAAGAAAACATCTCCTTGTAACTTGCACTGATTCCTCTTATTTATAATCCGTCTTGCACAACTTCCCTTCAGATTTCTAAGGCAAGTATAAAATTATATCATACCTTATTATATCTTCTCTTCTTCCAACCAAACATGCTCATTTCTTTAAAAAGTGACCCTTCTTAGCAATGAGCTCATGTTATCCTTCACCATTCTGATCATTTATCTCTCCTTGCAAACCTAGTTTGTCAGTATCATCCCTAAATGTGATACCCTGAACAGAACACACTATTTCAGCTATGTCTAATCAGAATATTCTAGTCAGTACAGTGTATTATGGCATTAACTTCTGGGGATGCTTTTAATGGTTCCCTCAGGTTGAATTCACAGTCTCCTAAAACTAACAAATTCTTTTCACCTGAACTATTGCATAGCCACATCTCCCCCATTTTTAAATTTGTGAATTGATTTTCTGAATCCAAATATCATGTTTTACATTTATGTTTATTAAATTCCATGAAACTAAATTTCACCCACCATTCTAACCTGCTGAGATCTTATTGGATCTTACATGTTTGGTGTCCCCTGAGCTTTGTGATAACCACAAATTTGACAATCTCACCATTTATGCCTTTATCTAAGTAAATGATAAAATTGTTCAGATATAATATAACAGGGCCAAGAACAGAGACATTCTTAAGAGCCCTATCTCCATGTTGATATTGGACCACTAATAATTAGGTCTGGTAATTCAACCAATTCTAACTTTTCCTAAATACACTCTCATATACTCCACATCTCTCCATTTTGTACTTTGGTGAAATCTAGATTGACTATATCTATTATTTTCTCCTCACCTACCAATCAAATAATGTTAGTTTGACATTTGTTAGGTCTTTGTGATTGTTACCTCTTTTGCTAAATGTTTGCAACATTTCTTTAGGAGTTTTTGAATGTAGAATTTTGTCAGAAATTGAAATGAAGTCCAGGTCACTGGTGTAGAGTTTGGAAAAAAACTTTAAGTTATTTCACTTTTTTCAAAATCAGGACAACATTTTCATTGCTGCAATCTTGGACTATCTCTACTGTTCTCCATAGTCTTTCAAATATCACTCAAATAGCTGAACAATTTCATTACTCTATTTTTTTTTCTGTACCTTAGGATGCAATTTTTCTGGATCTAGTTTACTTGAATGACTTTCTTGATAATCTCCCAATTTACCTTGATTTTCAACTGTCTGTTCATTTTTTGTATTATCCTTCCTAATCCATAGGTCATTCTCCTTAACAGAGAAAAGAGACAAAAAACATAAAGGTTAACACAATAGCAGGATTTCTAGAGTTAAGAGTGCTAGAAAGACAACCCTTCCTGGCTACTTTTAGACCTCCAAAAAGAGAGGTTGTAGCCAGTTTCTGGAAACTCAGTCAGTGGGAGTGGAAGTTGTGAAATATTTCTAAAAGGATCAGACCATTTTCCTCCATTAACTAATCTAGTCTAGGGAAGATGACTGGATTTGGAGAACTATGTGCTACAGGATCACATTGCTCCTTTTTTATAGTAAAAGTAAAAGGCATAGAATGTTGGACTAAATGTCACAAAATCAACAAGTATTTATTAGACACTTACTATTTACCAGGGCTTATAGAAAGCTTTGGGGAAAGGCAAAACAGTCTCTGCATTTTAGGATATAACATTGTGAAGATAGAGACAAATATAAATAGGTATATATAAGATATATACATAACAGATGGAAGGCAATTTCAGAGGGGTTGTTGGGAAGAATTAGAAAGGACTCCTGCAGAAGGTGGGATTAGAAATGACTTTTTTCTTTTAAATTAAATTTTATTTTTTAAATCCCATATTGGAAAAAAAGAAAAAGATTTTCTTGTTGATGATGGTACCCTTGACAGAAATAGAAAAGTTTGAAAGACAGTTCGATTTTGGGGAAGAATAATGAATTCTGTTTTGGATATGTTAAGTTTGAGAAGCCTATGGGACATTCAGTTCAAATGTCTGGTAGGTAATTGATAATATAGGCCAAAAACTCAGGAGAGACACTTGAGCTGGATCAGGGAGATTAGAGAGTCATTCTAATAAAGATAATTTTACACACAGGAATTAGTGAGATGACCAAGTAAGAATATTTAGAGAGAGAAAAAAAGAGGGTTCAAGACAGAGCCTAAGGATAACCTCCATCAGTAACATTCTTTTTGGTATAAGAAATTGATGGATGAGGAACTGTTAGATTTACTATATGAGTTGGAATCCTTAAAAATGTATCCCTTTTTTCCCCCTAGATGCACCAAGTTGTGACTTCTGATATTTGCCTTCCTGCACATGGGAAAAATATCGGTAAGCTCAGAACTCAGGCTTATTTATCTATTTCCTCATCACTTTGCTTTAATTTTAAGAATCATCCTACATGTTATTTTATGCTTTCAGGGATGAGAATTCAGAAATTGGTTATCCATATGAGGGGGTAATTCAGGCCTTTTGCTTTACTTCTTTTTTTCCCCTGTTTTCCACAAAATCTATTATTCCCCTCTACCCAAAGCTTTACTTAGGGTAAGAAAGTCAGGTTTTATCCTGGTGGCTGAATTTTGGGAATGCCAAAAACATTTGTACCTCTTCAACAAAATAGAAAAACAACTAGTTTAGCAGGAATAATTAATGCAAATAGAATTCTATTCAGTGGCATAGCATTGTCATCCTGTTCTACTGGGACAACAGTTCAATCTGGTTGTTACTTCCATTTCAACTCGGGAGCTTCAATGGCTATTTTTGAGGCGTACCCTGGGCATAATTTGTAAAGCTTGTCTAAGGGGTAAAACTTGTTAGTTACATCTCATCCTCCTGTAAAAATGTGTTTTGGGGGAGGAAGGTGAAATTATTGACTTGTTGTGGGAGAGGCAGTCTAAGTAGAGTGGAAAGAACTTGAATCCAATACTAGAGTTTCTCATTCGGGATCTGCTATTTATTAATTATGAGGCTTTGGACAAATCATCACTTTGAACTTCAATTTTCCTCTGGTAAAGTGGAAATGATAATACACTAGGTCCCTGCAAGGGCTGATGTGAGGATAAAATAGAAAAAAATATGCTTAAAGTACTTCATAACCTATAAAGTAGAAGCACTTATTGAAACCAAATTTTGGATCCTGGATGTATAACATTTGCTCACATAATTCCTGAATATTTTCACAATAAATAATTATCTCATCTTCATTGTAGATATGCGATCAAGATCGGCAATATATGGTAGCCCGAAAATTTTAATTCCAAGGAGGAATGTTTATCCAAGACATGTAAGAATTCTTTTCTAGTCATGATGTGGTATTGGAGGTGTGGGAAATATGGGAAAGGCAACTAATGGAGAGACAATCAAAGTAATCTCTGAACTATAGTCAAGTGGAAATTTAGGTTATTCCTGCCTGAGCAATCAAATCGATCAATCAATTATAAGCATTTGTTAATCCCTTACTATGTGCCAAGCAGATGCTAAGAATTGGAGATACAAAGTAAAACCAAAGCTAGTCCCTGCCCTCAAGAAGCTTCCTTTCTAATGAAGTAAATTTCCTACTAGTATCATAGATCACTTCCCCATTAATCTTTTTTAAAAAAAATTGCTATTGTAAAAAAAATTATTGCTATAAGTATTTTTATATATCTATTTTTCAATATAGACTTCCTTCCCATCCCTCCTTTATAACAAAGAATAACAAAGAAGGGGGAAAACAGTTCAGTAAAAAACTAATCAATATGTTAAAAAAGTTTGACCATATTGGAAGGGTTCCACCCCCATGGTTCCCTATCTTAGCAAAGAATGGAGAGAAAGATCTTCTGAAAGCTTTTCTTTGGGGGAGATTCTTTAGTGTTCTAATTTTCTGTAAACATATATTTATATATATTTTCTTTCTTTTCTGGAAGCTTACTATTAAGCCTGGTAAATAATAAGCATTTAATAAATGCTTGTTAACTATCTGACATTCAGTCCAACATTCCATGCCTTTCACTTCTATTATATAAAAAGAAGAATTGTGATCCTGTGGCACTCAGTTCTACAAATTCATTTACAATCCAAATATATTATAAGTTTGTAGTTATTAAAACATGTTTTCCCGCTAAATTACCTTTATTCAATGACTTTTTTTGGAGAGTCGTCTTATAGTCCGGGCCATTTCACAATAAAATAGTATTTTCAAGATGTCTAATCTAAGAATTAATCCTTGGTAATGTGAGAGAGGTTTTACTCAGCCTCTTTCTGGTCTCAGATACAAGTGATTTTTTTTTTTTTCACAATGATCTTCCAGAGACAATACACCCATCTTTGAGTTCAAGAAAATGGTCTAATAGGAAGGGAATACAATATCATTGTAACCTGATGAAGGAAATCATTTGGAGTAGTTAATACTCCAGGCGCTCTCAAATGTGATCATTTACTTTGCCTGTTTATAAGGCTGATGTAGTTCATAGGGAGGAGAGAAGATTCTCCTAACATAGTTACCATTGGTATTCAATATGAGCTTTTGTAAGAAAGTTAGTTCCAGAAATTCCAATCTTAAAAATTCTATTATATGGTTACTTTATAAATAAAAGATAAAATCATGTTGATTCCTTTTATTGGTATTATATTTTTGGAAGGGAGAAATTTTTCTAACTTTTAATATAGAGGGCATGCAAGACAATTAAATTGGATCATGATCTCCCACTTTTTTTTTAAGCATCAATAATGTTGAGAATTATTCCTTGAGAAAGGAATTTCTTCATCCACTATCACCATCACTACCATTATCATTAGCATTTGTGTAGTCTGAAGATCCTTGGATGGTTTTTGTTTTTGTTTTTGTTTTTGTTTTTCTCTGGTCTGTGCCTCTGCATAGGACCCAAGATCCTTGAATGTTTTGTGTTTTCTTTCTTTCTTTCTTTCTTTTTTTTTTCCTGGTCTGTGCCTCTGCGTAGGTTCCAAGATCCTTGGATGGTTTTTTTTTTCCTTTTTTTATTTTCCTGGTCTGTGCCTCTGTGCAGGTTCCAAGATCCTTGGATTTTTTTTTCCTGGTCTGTGCCTCTTTGTAGGTCCTAAGATCCTTGGATGTTTTGTGGTTTTTTTTTCCCTGGTCTGTGCCTCTGTGTAGGTCCCAAGATCCTTGGATGGTTTTTTTTTTCCTCCAGTCTGTGCCTCTGTGTAGGCTCCAAGATCCTTGGATGGCTCTTTTTTTCCTGGTCTATGCTTTTGTGTAGGTCCTAAGATCCTTGAATTTTTTTTTCTGGTCTGTGCTTCTGTGTAGGTCCCAACATCCTTGAATTTTTTTTTTCTGGTCTGTGCTTCTGTATAGGTCCCAAGATCCTTGGATTTTTTTTTTCCTGGTCTGTGCCTTTGATTTTTCTGGTTATCTTCTCTGAAAAAGGTTAGTACTTCCTCATAACTTAGAATTATTGGAGAGGTTAAGCAACTTATTGATGGTCAAACAGCTAGTGTAAATTAAAGGTGAGACCGTATTCCCACATCCTTTTCTGGTCTTGAGTTCATTGGGTGATAATTTTATGCCACTCTCTGTAGGTATTTCATCTATGGTTTTACTTTACAGACTTTTTAGACATCTACTATATTCCTTTCCATCATCCTTTGATCTAAAATGTTGATTTCTTAGAAGTTGAGACATTCTTTGATTCATAGCCATATTGTATATCAGGATCATATTTGTTGTATTAAAAGGATGCCTTTTGTTTCAGGGAAAAATTTGGGATCATTGAAAGCTTGGCACAAGTTCTCAAAGACGATCCAGCTCTCTCTCTCCTCCTCAAATTCAATTCTGGATACAGTTCATTATCTTCTTATTTTGTATATATGTTCTAATATATTAATAAACTTTCCATTGAATTATATGCCATAATATGAACAAAAGGTAATCTTCATTCACTTGTTGTTTTCCTATGTGGAAAGGTAGGCCAAACTCTTGAATAATATGGAATGTCATCATAGATATCTAGAAAATATGTAATATACTCTCTCCATACATATATATGTGTGTCCATATCATCTATCTATCTATAAAAAACTCGACAGTGTCCTAAGTGTTGATACAATGTCATCTTCAAAAAAGGGTCATATAGAGCAGAAATTTTCAACAATTGTTATTGACCCCTTAGGCCTTCTGGTAAAGTCTCTGAACTCCTTTAGCTGAATAAGATTTTTAAGTGTATAAAATAAAATAAGAATATAAAGGATAACCAACTATATTGAATATAATTATCAAAACATTTTTAAGAATAAGTTCATGGATTCCAAGTTAAGAATGATTGACTTCTCTATTTATTAGGCCAGAAGTTAATTATTATTTTGAAATAGTATTCTAGAATTCAAGGTCACTTTTGCGCCATAATGAGGTATTGGAGTAAGACTTTTTCTTAATAAAAATAGTGATAAGGATGATAATAATTATTATAGCTGAAATTTCCATACTGCCTTAAAGACCATTACACTATTCATTTCAATTAAAAAAGGTAACTTCTTTTTTTCAGGGCACTGCTATAGGTGCTAAGAATATAAAAATAAAAACCATTTCCTGCTTTAAAAAAGAGCATATATATATTCTGCTCAGGTATCTAATGTGTGAACAGATAAATATAAGATGATTTGGGAAGTGAGAGAGCATCAACAAATGGGGAATTCAAAAAAGACTCTATAGGAAGGTGGGACTTGAGCTTCTGAGTCTTGAAGAAAGCTAAGAAATTCAAGAGGAAAAAATGAAGGAGGAGTGTATTTCAGGAGTAGGGCACAGTCTGTTTTAAGGCATGAAGATGAAGGCAGGAAGTAGAATGAGGAAAGGAGTAAAGTGAGTTTGGAAAGGTTGCTGGGAGCAGATGTCAAGAAGACAATCTAGAAAAGTTGCCTTTTAAAATTTTCTTTGATTAATAGTCAGGTTAAACTATTTCCCAAGGTTTCCTTCTAAATTGTTTCTTTTTGTTTTTGTTTTCCTCCCTCACCTCTTTCCCTCCCTTCCCCCTCACTTCCTCCCTCCCTTCCTTCCTCCCTCTCTCCATCCATTATTCCTTTTTTCTCTCCCTCCCTCCCTCCCTTCTTCCTTCTTTTCTTTCTTTTTTTGCCTTTCATATATGCATATGTGCATATATATATATATATATATATATATATATATATATATACACACACACATACTTCTTGTCCCTTCAGATGGATATTACTTTTAAAAAATACTATTCCTTTAGATTTTGAATTTTATCTGACATGTTTGTCACAATTTGACAAATTATCTGTTAATTTTCCTTTGATCATAATGATAATTAATATTATTTTTCACTGCACAAAGTTAAAAAAATTTATAACCAAATCTGCTCATCTTTGTTCCTAATAATTTTTTCCATTTGACCTGTAGATAAGGATTTCTTTTTCCTTCACATTTGGGATAAATGAAATATAACGTTTTTGTAGAGCTGAAAGCATTAAAAATCATACACCATCCTAGATGGATTTGGGGTTCCTCTTTCCACAATGTCCAGATGAATTTCTTGTAAGCCAGCCAATCTAATTGCTCTGATCACTTAATATGGTTTCAATTAAGATTCCTCCTCAAAGCACATATAAGATAACAGAGGTCCTTCCATCAGATATCTACACTATTACTTGCATGTGCTTCTTCCCCCAACTAGCCTTGACCCTAACTCTTAGAGAATCTCCGGCACAGATATGAAACTTTATTCCTAATCAGTCACAGAGCTCAGTGTTAGATTGGGTAGTAGTAATCAATCACCTTTTTCTAACTACCACATTTCACATGCTCAGGAATGTGTCTCATCCTGCAAAGGAAACAAAGTCATGATGCCAAGGATAATTATTGGTTCATTCATTTGCCCATTCCAAACATCCAATAAATATTTATTGAGCTTCTGCTGTTTACAAATCCCAGCTCTGCAATTGGATTTTAGTTCTTGTTTCCAAAAATCATTATTAATCAGATCAATTGCAATGATCCATTTTAATCTCAGAGAAAAGATAAACACAATTCCCTTTTTTTCTGTAGAGAAGTAGGTAGATGGATGAACTGTGTAGTGGAAGGCTGCATATCCTATAGTGAGGTAAACTTTTCCCTCATTATAATATATAGGGAATAGTAAGAAAGAAGATGATAGTGGTTTTAAAAAAATAGTATCAATGTGACTTTTTCAAAAGGGAGAAGATTTCTGTTAAAAGATATGAACTGGATTTGGTTAATTAGTCATTTATTTTTCAGGACTGTGCAGATAAATAACAAGGGATTTTTCATTTTTTAAAAAATGTATTCAATAGGTAGGAACATACTGATTAATTTAAAAATATTATTTGAGAAATAAAAACTAAAAACACTTAGGGAAAAAAGAGCTTTACTGATAATTTTCAACTGCTAGATGACACAACGTTCTATTTTCTTGCAAGAAAATTTCAAACTTAGACCTGCCCGCATTTATATCAGCCTCCTGGTTAGAGGAAAAGGATATCTGCTGGTAGGACTTATAATAGAATTTAACACTTAACTAGGTAAAACAGTCTTCTTAATATAGTTTTTAGCCTGTAAACCAAGAAACAAGAAATCAGTTAGAGAGTGTCTGTTACTTTGTAATAGAATCAGATCCAGAAAAAATCTTAGAAATCTATAGAGTCCTAATTTTACAGATAGGAAAACTGAGACCCCGAAGAGGTAAGTGATTTGCCCACAGTTATAAAAGCTAGTAAATACATGAGGAAATAACTAACACCAAGATCAGTGTCCTCAGGACTAAGTCATACTGCTTCTCAAATCTTATTTCCTGATTTGCAGTGGGTAAACTACTCCTCAAGGTTTTATTTAAGACTTAGGAATTTTGTTCAGGGTTTTATTCTAGAGGACATAATGGATTTCATTGCTATCAGCCTGATTTATTTGTATCGTGCCTTCTTCTTACTCCTCATTATCCCCTTTATACTATGATTCTTAACTTTCTGACCATGCACATGTGCGTTCACAGAAGTACACACAGTCTATCTCCTTTCTCATTGAATTTTTGTCTCTTTGCTGGATGAATTCCCACCCAATACCTCATCTTTCCTCTCCTAGCTGGTAATAAGGTTCAGACTTCACATAGTATTTTGTTTTGCACCTTCCCAATGGACTTAACATGTAATGCTGCATCTTATGCATCCATTTATTTCATTCCCCTACTGGACAGCAAACTCTGTGATATCAGAAATTGTTTTCCTTCAAGCTTTTATCTCCCCAGTGTCCTGTGAAGTATCTTGCACATAGTTGATCTTATTAAATGTTTGTTGAATGAATGAATGAATGAATCTAAGAATCTTCCATAATACCAGCTGACATTGATATAGGGCCACATAGTTTTGCAATGAGGTCACACTGGAAAGAGTACTGAATTTGGAGTGAGAGGGCATCAGTTGGAATCCTGGCTCTTTTACTTACAGCATCTGTGACCTTCTCATTTGATCCTCACAGCAATTCTGTGCTGAGGGCACTATAGCTTAGAATTATCACTCTCATTTTTTCTTTTGAATTTATTTCTAAACCAGTATTTCTTTTCAATCCTTCCCATCACCCCAATTTAAAAGAAAAAAAAACCCTCTGCAACTAGTATATTCAAGCAAAACAAATTCCATATCGTCGACATCCAAAAATGTACGTCTCATGCTGCATCTTGAATCCATCATCTCTCAGTGGGAGATGGGCAGTATGGAGCATCCCTGATTTTCTGGAATCATGTTTGGTTAGTGAATTGGTGAGGTATCTGGGGTTCTTCAAAGTTGTTTGTCTTTGCAGTATTGTTATAATTCTCATTTAGAAGGTGAGGACATTGAAGTGAGAGCTGGGATGACCTTTATGTGGTGTCTAAAGTGGGGGAGTGAACCCAAGTTTTTGCTGACTCCAAGTCCAGCATTTTTTCCATGAAACTTAGCATAGATTAAGGCAATACTGAGTTCTAGGTGCAACTAAAATGTGCCTTATTCCCTTAAGGCTGGCCAATTACTTCTGCTTACTCCATCCATTAGGCTACACTGTTTCAAGAGATGTAGTAACTGCTTCTTTGTTCCTTCTCTAACCTAGAATCAATTGATTTTTGTTGTTAGTTTTTGGCTCCCTCTTCCCGTTCTCCTCCTCCAGGCCATAAGATTTAATTTGGGCTTTTAAACTGAAACCAGGTGCTGCATATAACAAAGGCAAAGTAATAATCAGGAGAGGCTGTGCAGCCCCTGTGGAATGTGCTGGGTTCATGACTCAGGCTCTCCTGGCAAAGACAGCTCCCTGAGCAAATCAAAGAAGTAGGCGGCAAAGAGCCCAGACCAGGCTGATTTGGCCTTACCAGGCCAGACGGAGCTTGTTCTTCTGGGGGGCTGGAAGAGGGCCTTGGAAACAGGCTTGAATTCACTCTATATGCCCGAAGACTAAGAGAGTTTGGAGTTTAGTTTTTTGTTTAATTCTGTTAAAAATTTCATTTAAAATGTATATTTTATTTTTTCCCCAATTTACATTTTAAAAAGTTCTAATTAACTTTTTTTTTCTACTTCCCTCCTCATTCCCATTTAAAAGAAAAAAGGAAAAGGAAAATCCTTATAACAAAAACGTATAGCCAAGCAAAGCAAATTCCCAGATTGTTCATGTCCAAAAAGGACTCTTTGTTCAGCTTCTTTAATCCACCATGTTTCTGATAAATAGAAGGTAGCAGAGTCCATTATCCAATCTCTGGAGTCAGGGTTGGTCATTGCATTGATCAGAGTTCTTAAGTTTTTCAAAGCAGTTTGTCTTTAGCATGTTTCACAGTTTCACAATAGGGCTATGCAGCCCTATTTCTTATCAAAATGTCTGATAAATATAAGTGCTTAATAAATGTTTATTTCCTTCCTTCCTTCACTCTTTTCTTCCTTTCCTCCCTCCCTTTTTTCCTTCCTTTCACTTTGCATCAGTTCATACAAGGCCTCCTAGCCTTTTCTTCTCCCATCCCATTTGTCATTCTTTATGGCACAATAGTATTACTATACTATCATGCTCATGTAATAAATTTATTCAACCATTTTCCAGTTTATGGGCACCCAGTTACCTTTGTCACTAAAAAAAACCTAGAATATTATGAATGTTGGATACCTATGGGCCTGATAATTTTTTAAGGATCTTCATGTGAAAAAAGATTTACTTAGATTTGTTCCAGGTAGAAGTGATGAAGAGATAAGTTCAGAAAAGAAAAACTTCTTAACAGTTGGCACAGTCCCAAAGTGGATTAACTACTTAGGAATGCAACAACTTTCCCCTCACTGGAAATCTTCAAACATCCTGGCTGACCCCTTGGCACATGCATTATAGTGGGGATTCTATTTAGTTCTGGACTGGATAAAATGGCTGGCTGTTGAGATCTGTTCCTACTATGAGCTGCTTTAATTTGAAGATCCAGGCTTAGCCAGTTCAATATCACAATACCCAAGGGAATAGGGGATGACTGGGAGAGAAAATTGGGCATTAAGTTAGTTCAAGCAAAGAGAAGTGCTTCAGACCCTTGGGGCCAGGAAGGTGGAGGAGAGATAGTTTGATGAATTCTGGCAAAGAATGAATAACATTGTTGCATGGCAAGTAACATACAAATATTATTTTTAAGACAACTATTGGGCACTTCTCTTAAATTGCCCAAATGTGGAATCAGAGAAACTAATTCATAGCCTGACTGTTGTTTAGCAGATGTAGCACTCTTGGTGTGGGAGGGCTTGAATAAGCCCTTTTCAGGGGTGCTCATCTACCATTGCTGTCTACCTGGCTCACAACTCATCTGTAGCTTCAAGAAGCCGTAGCATGTGCAATGTCTCAGCAGCTGGACTAATTCAGCTTCAGTATAACCGACAGTCCTCAAACCAATTGGTGAGTTAGGGGGATGCTCAGCTTCACCCTAAACACGTGAAGACTTTTCCCAGCAGAGTGGGCAGATGAGCACAATTTGTTCCAATGGCCATGAAGCCTGCTGAAGCAGGTTCTGGGGAACACTTAGAGCTGGGTCAGACATCCATGATGCTGCGGTCATTCACTGCATCTCAGTGGTCTTGACTTTTGTCTTGCCGTTGGACTTTAGTCTCAGTAAGGGAGAGGTGAGGTTCAATCTAATTCAAATTTCACAATTTAAGACATCTCTCTGTGATGTCATTGGTTTTCTTTGAATTCAGAGGACAAACTGTAATTTTCAGAAGGAGAATAACTCTTAAATGGCCTAAATAAGTTTTCCTCCGGGCATATTTCTCTCCTCCCCTCTTTTCCTTTTCATATAATGTCTTTTTGAAACACTACCATCCCCCTTCCTACTGCTGTAACTATCCCTTAATTGCAGGAAAGGCCCTGCTTAGCTTTTTCATTAACTTCTACTTACCTGGAAAAATGGGGTCTTTGAAGGCCCCATGACTTCATAAATATTTATAGTGTGAACAGGCAGCCCCCTGGTTATGGAAGAGAATGGACTCATTCATTTTTATTTATGATGTGACACTTGAGTGACACAAGTCATTGGGGCTTGCCTTCCCCTTTACTGCTTTACTGCAGCCTGTTTGTGAAGGGAGTAGGTTTGCAGGCTCTCTTTGGTTCTCTTTCTCTACTCCCAACTCCAGATTCAGGATGAGATTAGGGCCTGGACACAAGTGGTACCCTGTCCTTGGAGTGGACAGTCCCCTAAGTTCCCCAAACCTAAATCCAGTGGACCTTGTGTTCTGAGAGCTCTTGATCTGTTCCTCCATTCTACTCTTTCCTGAATTTATCAGGTCCTAAGGACTCAATTATCATATTTATGCAAATAATTCATAGACCTATATATCCAGCTTTAGTCAGTCACCCGATCTCCAATCCTGCATCACCAATTGCCTACTGACCTCTTGGATATCTTCATGTCTCCTAAGTATCATAAATAACCTATGCAAAATGGAAGTAATTCTCTTTCTCCCTAGCTTTCCTATTACTGGTAAGAGTACTCACATTCCTTCCAATCACACTGATTGGAAACCTTGGAGTAAGACTCCTTTCCCTCTCCTCCCCCCCTCCCCCAATCCCACTGAATCTGTTGCCCATCTAATCTCTTGTTGTTTATGCCTCCATATCCATATCTCTTGCATCTGTTCCCTTCTATCCACTCCAAGGACAGGCTACAACTTGTGTCCAGGCCCTAATCTCATCTGAACCATTGCAAAAGATTTGGAATATATTTTTTCTTTAGTTTTCCAATTCATCACTCAAATAGTTGCCAAATTGTTATTAAGTCACTGGTTATACTGTGTCATTCCTCAAGAAATTCGAGTGGTTCTTTGTTATTGCCTTTAGGATAAAATATAGACTCTTTTGTGGGTCCTTCATAATCTGTTGTCTCCATCTTCCTTTTCCAGACAGATTTAGCTTTATTCTTCCCTAATGCACTCTACAATCCAGCCAAAGCTGACCTATTAGTTTCTTACATGTTATTCCTTCTTTTGTCTTAGTCTGCCTTTCCTGCTTAAGGAGTCTTCTTTCCTCACCCTCGCTTTCTCCAATTCTTCACTCGAAGTCTCAGCTTAATTGCCACCTTCTGCAGAAGCCTTGTTTGGATCGCCCAATATTCCTCCCAAATCAGGGCAATGCAAGCAGTATTAGCTTCATGTTATAAATGAGGAAACAAACAGCATCAGAAAGATCAGTTGGCCTCTGCACCTAGCTAATCAATAACCCCATAGCAATAATAATATAGCTCTATAGGGCTATTGCTGTTCAGTTATTTCAGACATGTCTGACTCTTGGGGATCCCCTTTGGGGTTTTCTTGGCTAAGATACTGGAGCAGTCACCGTTTCCTTCATTTAACAGATGAGACAACTGAGGTAATCAGGATTAAGGGACTTGTCCAGCGTATCTGAATCCAGATTCAAACTCAGGTGGATGAATCTTTCTGACTCCAGGTTGGGCACTCTATCTACTTAGCTCCCCTAGCTGCAAATACTTACAAAGCTGTTTATAGCTGCCAGCAAGTCACAGTGTCAGGAGAACTCCCTACCTGCGCGATGTGCATATGTCACTCTCTAATAAGGGAGATGGATTAATGGACCTCAAGGGATGTCTTACAGATTTAAATCTATGATTTGACCCTCTGAGGTGAGTAGGAGAAATATCCTTAACCCCACTTTGCATACAGCATTGGAAGAATAGGAAGATAACTAGAACAAAGAAGAAAATAGCAAAGTGTTTCCAACTCCCTCCTCCAGGCCAGTGAGCCAAATCACACCAATAGGAATTTTACTCATTGATAAGTATGGGATTTGAGGGATTGACAGAGCTGTACTATTATGTCAGTCTTCTTCAGGGATAGCCCTGATTGCCAGGGCCATATATTTTTTTGGGGGGGGGGTGTCGCTCAGGGAAAATGGCTGTTGGCTAGGTGTGGGTCAGGGGAGCTAGAAAGGATTCGGACATCACTTCGTGGTGAATCCCTCATTTCACAGATGACCAAGCCCAGGCTTAGAGAGAGATGAACTGACCCAAAGAGACGTGAAGAGTTAGTAAATAAGAGACTCTAAATTAAAACTCATTTCCCCTCCTTGGCTCTCTCCTCCTCCTGTGCACTCGGTCCCTTGAGGAACGATGGTTAGCTACCCTGCAAGCAAAGGGGGCCAGGCTGTGTGACCACCGGCTGACTGCTGGTGGGGGAGGTCGGACTCCTGCTCTTTCTAGCCTGCACATGCCCAAATGCAGGCCCTGCTGGGCAGTGAAGAGATCCACGAGCCTTCAGTGCTTGGCTCAAATGGGCTTGGCCACCTACTGTTTATCCTGAGCAGTGGTAGGGCCTGGCACCGAGGTCTCAGCTTCTGCCAGCTCTTTATTTTTAGAGACAGGAAAACGTCTGCTTTTTGGCAGCGGCACTCACTTGGCACGCACAAGGGGGGAAAAAAGTTCAAGTGAGAGATTCCAAGCCCTAAATTCATGGCATATGACATGGGCAATAGTTCTGTGAGCCTCTCGGCTGAATTCTTGATAGAGCCCAAAACCTTTGAGTTAGTTAGCCCCTCTGCTGAGGTTTGTGGTTCTGACTGCCAGGGGCCCTCCTCCATCCTCTTACTGGCTAGGAAACCACGGGCCAGTTACTTTGGAGGTCTGAATGCCTCAGCAGGGCTGGATTCTCACAGTCTTTGCATCCATCTGTCTGCCAGTCTACTGAGCTATCTATTTATCTCAACTCTGTAGGCAGGGTAAAAAAAAACCGACTCTGCCAGGATTGTTTCTAGCCCACAACATTTCAGCAGCTCTCCTCAAGCTGACTGGAGTCGTCATAGTGATGATAGGTGCCAGGCACTGAGCATCTGTAGTTTGAAGAAAGTCTTGTGTATTGTGTTATCAGGTTTTATTAGAAAGATCACTTGGTCCCAGCTCCGGTTCTGCTTTTATTCAATTTTTGTCTTATGACTGTCTCTTATTTTTAATACTACAGTAAATCCCCATTGAATTCTCTCTTAACAAAGAAAAGCAGTCGAGTAAACTAATTTTGTCTCCTCTTTGCAAGATAGTAGATCTTGATTTTTACTGTCTTGTTTTAGTACTATATCTATTATTTTTAGATTATGGTAAATGACGGGGGAGAAAGGACATTTTTGTTTTATCCCTGTTTGTCCTGGGAAAGCTTCTATAATTCACCATTGCAAGTAACAATAATTCTTGGTTATAAAATATATTTTTGATCCTATAGAAAGCAGGTTCTTCCATGTCTATCATTTTTGGGGCTTTAAAGCCAAGAACAAAAGTTGCTGAATGGGGTATGGTAGAGAAGACTGCTTTTTAGATCAGAACGTTGGGGTAAACTGAAAAGGATGTAATGTCATACATAATATAGAACTAATGGAATTTCTGGTATCTAAAATCTAAAGTGGGAAGATTGGCAAAATTAGCCTTGTCAAGTTTCCCACCATAAGTGTTTGTGCAAATTAATCTACTTGGGAAAGACAGTCATCACATGGGAAATGGGTATAATAGAGTAACAATCTGTACATTGACCCAAGGAATCCAAAATGGGATTCACTTATCATTCCCATGGAAGGTTTATTCCTAACACTCTGTTAATTAGGCTCACCAAAAAACCCCCCAAACAAATGTCTTATCTACAAGTCTAGGGGAAACATTTTTTTCATTTTCCTAGGGGTCTTAATCTTGATTATCGCTTTTGCTAATCCCTTGGCAATCCTACAGTAAAGTAGCACCATCAGATTTTTGATCTCCTAGGAGAAATATGATTGCTTTTCATCTTATCCATTTTGTGCCTCATGCTAGATGCTAGGAGAGTCTTCTATTTTATCCAGAACCCCCTGTTTGCCAACTCCATCACTGTGGCTGAGACAAAACACTTTATATAACAATAGGAATACTGAGGAGCAAGGGGATGAGCAGAAAATGAAGGGGTTAAAGTGGTTCAGTTTGTTAAAAACCACAGCAGCTGATGCAGAATGTTTTTGACTGTAACAGCAGGATAGGCTCCCTTGCAGTCTTTTTCTTCCTTGTGGAGTAGAGAGCAAAGTGATTTTAGACAATAGGGACAGCACCCTTCCCAACTCTGAGACAAATGGGTAGAAGAGAGTTCACCTCATCCAATCATCCTTTAGTCTGTGACTGGGTCATGGTATGGAGAAGCTCTTCCCTGCCATCTTAGCAGCCATGGCTTTGAAGAGTATCATCAATCTTTGTAAGGGAGCACAGATTCAGGGCTCTGATAACTTCAGACATGGAGGGTGACCCCTTTTGCCTCAGCTTCCTTTCTCCCTGTCCATCATTTCTCCTAAATCTGTTCTCCATTTTCATACAACTTCATGACTTTTCTTCCTTTCCTGCTGTACTAGATCATCATCTCTGCTCATTTTCTTTTCTTCAAAATTTTGACCTTATATTAAAGTAATTCAACTTCATATTTTTCTTTATCTTTGAGTACCATAGTCCCTTGTCCTCTGGATCCTCTTGTTTCATTTCTTGAAAATTTCATCCCTCAGTCTAGAAACCAGTTGGTATGCTTTCTCAATGGTCCTCTGGAGCTATGGATTATCATTTTATTGGCCAGAATTCTTAAGTCTTTTGAAATTATTATTACTATTTTTGGCAAGGTAGTTAGGATTAAGTGCTCAGGGAAGGATAAATGCTTATTGTTGTTAATCCCAATTTACAGATGAAGAAAACTGAGACAAACAGAAGTTAAATGATTTACCAAGATCAGACAGTTAATAAGTGTCTAAAACTAGATTTGAAACTCAAGTCTTCCTTACTAGATCTGGCCCTCTGTCCACTGTTCTGCCTCACTGCATGGCTGTGTGCTCTTAACCTCAGTTTTTCCTCATCTGTAGAAAGAGGAAGTTGTAGTAGATGGACTTTGACATTCCATTCTGTTCTGCACTCATGAATATTTAATCAATGTTTGTTAAATGGCAGACTGTAAAGGGTAGACTTTTATAGAAAAAATCCCTCAATTAAAAAAAAATTAAAACATTGATAATTTTTTATCTCATTAAAAAAAAAAACTATTGTTCAGATAGAGGTAAGTAGAAACAGAAAAAATATATATATGTAGACACCATCAATGTAAGTGAAAAAAAGTAACATGTAATTTTTTAAAAATTAATTTTCTAATGAACAGAAAACTCTATTTCCTCTCTCTTCACCCTTCCATTGGGAAAACAAGATGACAAAACCCTTCAAACAAATGTTCATAGTCAAGGAAACTAAATTCCTACATTGATCATCAATCTTCTCCGATTGTGGTTGATCTTACTTGATCAAAATGGTTTGTCTTTATAATATTGCTGGTTTTAAAAAATTCTGAGTTCAGATTTTCTGATATGCTTTCTTAAAACATAAGATTCTGTCTTATAGAAAATGTGAAGGTGCCCTCCCACTCACAGATATCTACATCCCAAACCCTGAGATGCTTTCACTTTGACTTGATTTGTTGCCTCAATGAGATATCATAGCATCCTAACTCTAGAGCTGAACCAGAACCTCAGAGGACATGTAGTCCAATTTTTGTATTTTATAAATGAGAAAACCTAGGCCTAGGGAGGTTAAGTTACTTGTCTACTCTGACACATGGTGTCAGAGGAGGAATTTAAGCACAAGGCTTTTGACTGTGGAGTCAGTGTTCTTTGTCTGTTCAGCCCAAATTGCCTTCCGGGATTTATCCTGCCTATAGTTTATCTGGCCACCTCCATAAATTCCATCAAGTACTTTTCAAAATGTGGCCTCTTGAGTTTCCTCCAGATGGTCTTTGGGTGGTCTTCCCCAGTACAAATGCATTTAATATGACAACGTTTATACTTTGTTTCTGGAATAAATTAATAATTTACTTATGAATCTTAATAACAACCAGATGTCACTTGGGCATCCCTTCAATAATAGTGCCAGTGCTTGTTAGTAAGGACTGGGGAGGGGTGTGTGTGTGTGTGTGTGTGTGTGTGTGTAGGGGGAGCAAGCAGAAATGGGCAGGGTAAGCGGTTGGTAGACTCTGGTTTGCCTGCTGAAATAAGTGTCTGCTCATTGAAAAATATTGAGAACTATTGCCCTATAGAAACCTACAAAGTCTGAGCCTCCATCTTATTTTTGTTTAAATCTCACCTTTCTAATGCCTTGTGAATAACTTTTTAAAAAGTTGCTAGTTTCCTTGAATTTCAGTGACAATAGAAATAGTAGAAAATAGGAATTATGACAGAGGTTCTAGCTTCAAATACCACCTCCAAAAATTAGCTAGGTGATGTGGGGAAATTATTTAACCTCCCTAAGCCTGAGTTTTCTCATCTGTAAAATTAAGGAGTTGGAAGGGTAAGATTAATATGTGATGACTGCCATCATTGTGTGTAGTTCCCTGCAGTTTCAGGTTCCTTTATCATATCTCATTTGTGTCTCATTTCCTTCACTCTTTGACAATATCCATCCTCCAGTGGAAGAAATACTTGGTTGGATAAGCCAGTGGTACATCTATACTGGGGAGAATAGCACCAAGGGATGTCTGGAGGAGGTATTTGTTACCCTCCCTGACATCTATTCCAACGTACTACGTCTCTCCTGGATACATCTCTGATTTTATTGAGTAACCCATTATATAAGTCTTTGGATTTAGGTAAACCTTCATTATCTATCTATCTCATGCACAAGTCAAGATATTACTTGTGAATATCATTGGTGGTCTTCAAAAATGAAGGCCAAACAACAACATATATTTCCATCTATCCACATCTATCTATCTGTCTACACATCTGTACCATTTTTGGTGATCGTGAATGCAATAAATTGACTATACTAGAATTTTAAGTATTTGAAGGACTGTTGCTAGGAAAATGGATCAGACTTATTTTACTTCTAAGGGCAGTAAGCTCTGAAGTCAGGAGGACCTAAGTTTAAATCTTTACACTTCCTAGGCAAGTCATTTAATCCCAATTGCCTCAGCAAAAAAAAAAATATATATATATATATATATTTGTATTTACTTATTTTTGCACGTTTCAAGGGGGAAAGCAGGGACTTTGTCATTTCTATCTTTGTAACTGTAGTAATTCTTAGTATAGTGTTGAACATAGTTATTTATTTATTTATTTTTTTTAGTTTTCAAAAAATTCTTTATTTATGACATGATCCAAAGAATTAAAAGTTACTGTCACTTAGAAAGCAACAGAGAAATATATGGTGGCTATAGAATAAGCTGCGCATTTTATTTACAGGTTATATGTATGGGTAACTTTACAGCATTAACAATTGCCAAACCTCTTGTTCCAATTTTTCACCTCTTACCTCCCACCCCCTCCCCCAGATGGCAGGATGACCAGTAGATGTTAAATATATTAAAATATAAATTAGATACACTATAAGTATACATGACCAAACCATTATTTTGCTGTACAAAAAGAATCAGACTCTGAAATATTGTACAATTAGCTTGTGAAGGAAATTAAAAATGCAGGTGGGTATAAATATAGGGATTGGGAATTCAATGTAATGGTTTTTAGTCATCACCCAGAGTTCTTTCTCTGGGCGTAGCTGGTTCATGAACATAGATATTTAACAAAATAGCAAAATTTTATATAGTACCAGACTGCAAAATACTTTACAGTTAAATTTTAGTCAGTGTGAGTACGAATCCAGCAAATCTAGTCACATTATTGAAATTTATACTAATTTCCATTGGGCTGGAATCAATTACCATATTTTACGTAATTATAACTTTGAAAAATAAAATTTTAAATACTTGTAATACATATAAAAGATTCATAATTCACTTATTTTGTCCTCACAACAAGCTTGTACCTTGTTTTGTAGCTTGTCCTATATGTCTTAGAATAGAGAAATGTCATTTTATTGATATAGGGAACTTAAAGGTAATTTTTGGTGGTCTTTCTAGTTCTGATGCTACATCTCTCAATATGTAATATTCTGAAATATACTGACACTGTCTTGTTCATTTTGTTGATTCCCTTCAAGACTTTAAGGACTCTTCTAAGTTTTCATCTTTCCAGGATATTCCTACTCACCCCACTTTTTTTATGTATCTTCCTCTTTCCTAGATCTTTAGTTACTTAGGTTGTCACTTTGTCTGGTTCTACAGCATGTGGGCAAGGTGTTCTGGCACAATCCAGAGGGAACATTCCCATTGGTCTTTCCTTTCCCCATAGGACAAGAATCAACCAGATTACTCTTCTAGATTGTAGTACCTTTACACTCACTTGTGTCTATTGCCATTCCCCCTTTGAAGGCAAAGTACCTAAAACAATATCCACTACAAGAGAATGCTCTTTCCAATAATCTTAACTTCCACATGTGCAGTACTTTGCAATTTATAAAACAATTTCCCGCGAATTTGTTTGAGCAGGTGGTATTATTCCTCTTTGATAGAATTAGAAACTCAGCCAAGTGACTTGTCAGGACTTGATTTGACATCCAGATAAGGGAATGTAATTTTAGAGAATGTAAGTGTGGTGGAATGCTCAGGAATAAAGAGGTAATAGTCCTGTTCTTCTTTCACCTGGGCGGAAGCTACCTGGAATCTGGTTAATTAGGGATACTGTAGTTAACAAAAGAGACATGGTAAATCAGAGATGGGCAGCCAGGATGGTGAAGGGCTTGAGTTTATGCCCTATGAGGTTGTGATGTTTTGTCTACAGAACAGAAGATTTAAGCAAGAAATAATGTGTCTTTGAGTACTTGAAAATCTTGTCAAAAGGAAGAGGGATTGCACTTCTTTTCTTTGATCTCAGGAGATATAATTAGGCAAAATGGATCAAAATTGCAAAGAGACAAATTTATACTTGATGTCAGGACATAATTCCTAACAGTTAGCACTATGCCCAAAGTGTAAAAGACAACTTTTGGAGGTGATGGCTTCCCTTTCAATGAAGATATTTAAGCAAAACTGTCGGATTACTTATCAATATATTGTAGATTCTTTTCTAGGTGCATTGTGGTCTAATTAGCCACTGAAATCCCATCTGATCCTGGAATCCTTTAATATTGTCTCTGTCTCTTGACAATTAGAAGTCTTTTACTATATCATTCAAATTTACTTTCCTTGGTATTCCCAGGATTCTGCTAGCCTGGTGCCTTAGTACATTGGGTCAGTGTCATAGGGGAATAATTTATAATGAATGAACAGTACTAGCTCAGAACTCATTGTAAGTGTATAGGGAAGGTTTCATGAAGGAGCTAAGACTTAGAATGAGTTTTCAAGGATGGATAGCATATGGATAAGCAGAAAAGGGGGACAAGAAGCCATCTGAGGTGGGAAAGGAGAAAGAGTAACTTGAGGGAAGGGAAGGTAGGAGTCATAGAATGGACCTCAAAGGTTATGGTTTCCAACTTTCTCATTTTATAGATGAGAAAACTGAACCTAGAAATAGGACGTGGCCCACAAGAAAGTGAGAATAAAAAAGAGGAATGGGATAGACAGCAAGGAGATGAGTTTGATTGGAAAAGAGTTTTCACCTTGGGAAGAAAAACTGGAAAGGCATGGTGATGTCAAATGATGGGAAACATTTACAATAAGATATTGGGTTAGATGATATATGGGGTAGTAATGGGAAAATGTAGATATTTTTGACAGTTGGGGGATCATAGAATTTTTGAATATAGAGCTGGAAATGGCTTTAAAGATCACCCAGTATAACTATCTCACTTTGCAGATGAGAAAAGTTGGGTTCTCAGGAGGTTAAGATCAATCACAATTTATAAGAGAGACAGAGACAGAGACATAGAGACACAGTCAGAGACAGAGACACAGAGACACAGTGAGAGAATTTCAGTCTCTTCATTCCAAATTTCAACAATAATTTAATAAGCCTCATCTATGTGCCAGACGCTATTCTAGATATTGGATTTCTGTTCTCAAGGAACTTACATTCTATCCATGTCATAGGAGGATTTTTCTAACAGTGGCATCCAAGATGCCCTGAGCTTAGAAAACAGTGTGTTTCCTAATAGTAGAAAGGAAAGAAGGAAAAAAAGATTAGTCTTGGTATAGGGATCCTGACAAAAAGAATGAAGGAAGGAAAGAAGAAAGAATGAAAGAGGAGGGAGGAAGGAATGAATCTAAATGTTCTAACAGAAGAGTAGGTAGCTTAATTGAAAAGTTATTATAATACATAGTAGGTTAATAATAATTGGTTTAAATTTAAATATTTATAAGAAGCAAGGAAGCTAGGTGGCACAATGGATTGAGTACTAGACTTGGAGTTAAGAAGATTTGAGTTCAGATTCTTCCTCCAACACTTATGGTGTGTGGCCCTGGGCAAATAACCATTCTCAGCCTGTTTCTTCATCTATAAAATGGGGGTCATAATAGGCCCTTCCTTGTAGTGTGTATTGATTAGTTGACTGTACTGATGTTCAATTTTTTAAGGAAACATTTAATTTTAAAAAGATGATTCCAAGATTTTTGATTCTGCAAGTTCGCAAGGATAGAGTTGTCATTGACAGAAATGGAGATTCTGGGGGAAAAATCAACTGGGTGGAAAGGAAGGAGGAAAAAGATGAGTTAATGGGACATACAAGTAGAAATATTCTTAAGTGGGAAATATGGGATTGGAACTTTGGAAAGAGGTTGTAGCTTTGGGATTCATCAATGTGAGAGTGATAAGATTTTGGGTCAGGAGAAGCTTGATTTCTCTAAAACAGGGATTCACAAAATGTGATCTGAGGACTTTGAAGTCTACAAAGTCAAAACATTTCTTATATTAATACTGATGAAACTTTTAATTTCTAATATGGCAAATGTTCCTAAATATAACCCATATAAACAAAGTTCTTTGGAGTCCTCAATAATTTTTAAGAATATAAAGGGATCCTGAGTCCAAGAAGTTTGCTCAAAAGGATTCAGTGTGAAGAGTGATAACCGAAGAGCGAAAATAAAAACTAAACAGGTTAGGAATGGGAAAAACTAACAAATGAATCAAAAAAAGTGAAGTGAGAGAGATAGGAGCTAATCCAAGATAGCATAAAAGATTTTCCAGAAGTGGAGAAGATACCAAAAGAAGTGAACAGAACCAGGAGAGCATTGTGTACACAGTAACAGTAACATTAGGCAATGATCAATATAATAGACTTAGCTCTTCTCAGCAATATAATGATCCAAGACAATTCTAAAGGTCTCATAATGGAAAATGTTATCCACATCCAGAGAAAGAATTGATATGGAGTCTGATTGTGAATCAAAATACACTATTTTCACTTATTTTTTTCTTGTGTTTTTTTTCCCTTTCACAACATGACTAGTATGGAAATATGTTTTATGTGATTGCATATATGTAACATATCAAATTGCTTACCGTTTTAGGGAAGGGAAGGAGAGAAAATTTAGAACTCAATTTTTTTTGAAGTGAATGTAAAAATACTATTGAAAGAATGAGGGAACAATTGGATGAAATTCTGGAAAGATTTTGTTGCTTGTAATTAGATGTGAATTCTATTTGAATTGTTAATCACTCCCATTGATTTTGGATATATTCTAATGTATTAAAAAGTAACTTCTTGGGCAGGTACGTAGCAGAGTCGATAAAGCACTGGCCCTGAAGTCAGGAGGACCTGACCTCAAATTTAGCCTCAAACACTTCCTAGCTGTGTGACCCTGGGCAAGTCCCATTAACTCCAACTGTCTCACCAAAAACAACAACAAAAACCCCAAACCCTCTTCCTCTCTCTAAAAAACTAACTTCTAACTATAAAAAAATGCAGAAGCAAAGGAGTGAGTATAGAGAGCAATAAGAGAAAGAAATGCTCAGGAATAGGTGAACAGCCTAGAAAAAGTTTTTGGTATCATGTAGACAGAGTTATTATCTTTGATGGTTTTTAATTTGTCATCAATATTATTACTTTACTTTCTCTCTATGCCTTCCATGATCTAGACACAATAGCCTTCTTGCTGTTCTTCACACAGGACATATCATCCTCGACCATTTTTCCCTGGACTACCCCCCTCTTCTTTCTCTTGCTCTTCATGTCTATTTCCTGCCCTCCTCTTCTTCAAGTCCCACCTTCTGCAAAAAGCTTTCCCCCCAGTTTTCCTTTATCTTAATGCCTTCCCTCTGAGATGAACTGCAATTTATCCTGTATATAGCTTCTTTGTTTTAGCTCTCAGACTCCTTGAGAGTGGGGACTGTCTTTGCCTTCTTTTTATCTATAGCATGGCACATAGTAGGTGAGTAATAAATAAATATTATCCTCAAACTCATAAATATAGAGTACTATAAAGTTTGCAGAATGTACCAATATTATATGATCTTTATAACAACCCTGTGAAGTAATAATACCAAATTCAAGTTATCATTTTCTTCTTTATCTAAACCAAGGAAGCTAAGGCACAGAATGGCTTGTGGACTTACCCAGGATCTTATATTGATACACGAAGCTTTTCATCCACTGGTATCCCAGACCAGACCCTAAAATTCTTTATTAGGAAGAAATGTTTATCTCACCCTTTTGTATCACAGAAATCTTGAACCAGGACTAGGGTAATGATAGTGCTGATGAATTACTAAGTACCCTTAAGAAAATAAATCAGCCCATTGTATCTAACAGAATATGCCTCTTTCTCCACCAGTGGTACATCAGGTCTCTCTAGAGGACAGAGCTAGTTTTCCTCATTAATCTCCTGGAGTAAAGATTGGCTACCAATAACGCTTAATTAGTAAATGTTTGTTGAAGTAGAAGCTGAAATAAAACTAGTCTGGAAGCAGGGTGAAAACATCATTTCCAATTCTAAAATTATATTTAACAATCTGGAGAGTTTCCAGTGAGCAATTCAGCAGTACTGAAACAAACTGGATATCTACAAAGACCTGGCAATCTTAGATCTTTAGACATAGCAGGTCATTCATAGTAAATGGACTTGGTGTCAGGGAACCTGGACCCAAAGCCCCCTTATACTCCTTATCAACTGTGTGTCTCCACGCAAAACATTTGATCTCTCTAAGCCTCAATTGTCTTATCCTTAAAATCGGGATGATAATACCTATACTACCTGCCTCCCAAGGTAGCAAAGTGCAAAATGGGTTGAAGTCTGTTATGCATTTGACTGATTTTAAAGTGCCACATGATTGGGAGATAATATTGTTATTGTCATAATCCCAAGGTCATATCTTCCTGTTCACAATTCTTGTAACGTTCTTTGTGTCTTACATTCTTCCAGGAAGACAAGGGGATCAGGAAATGGTCCTCCAGCTCGGAGATTAGCCAGAGTTCAGTGCCGAGGAGCCAGGATTAAGGCCAGATCCTGTGGGCACAAGGAAGGCCATGTACCAAGAAGAATATTGGGTTTATTAGCTGCAATTTAGCTTGAGTCCAATATAATATATCTTATCCCAGGAGTTGTTTCGGGGGGTTTATTTCAAGAGCAAATGACATTTCCTCCTTTAGAAGTAGCCACAGTTTTCTCTAGGACCCATCTCCACTGGAGATTGATATAAATTAAAAGTCATCTTCAGTCCTGGAGGAAAGCTGGAAAACAATAGCATTTATATATAGTGCAATTTAGGGTTTGCAAAGCACTTCACTTATTTTATTTGATTCTCTTGTAAACAGGATTTGAAGGAGAAAGGGTATCATGTTCTCCTAACAACTTTGCTCACTTTGAATTTGGGGAACTTCCAATCTTATTTCTACGTGCAACCAACAACCTTGAGGACAGATAATGTCCCAGTCCTTCCTTCCCTACCTCCTGCTTTGTTCTGGGAGACCCTTACTTCGTGCCACTTTGTGGTTTTTGTCCTGATAGATGACACCATGGGATGAGATGATTCTGGGTGTATTAGAAAGAAAACTGACCTCAGAGTCACATATCATCTGGAATCCTGACTTGAATTCTTATCCAAGTCTCTTCCTGATCTGAGATATTCTGGTAATTAAAGAACCTAAAGCATGGGGCAGATTTGCCTCACCCCCTTTAAATGCTTCCTGACCACTCTGAAACTTTCACTTTTGTTATTGTCTTAAAAAACTGTGCCTTGTTCTGATCCCTCTTGATTGTATCCTTCACTTCTAGTCGATACAGTAATTTTATATGTATACAGTAAAGGGGCAACAGCAGCAAACAATATGGCAAAGGGGTACCTGGAGGTCATATACAAACCTTTCCAAAGATCAAAGGAGCAGGATTTGCAAATTGTATCATAGATTAACCCAAATTCCCATCCTGCTGCTATGTGTTGAATCAGCAGAAACCATCTCGCTGCTGCTCTCAGACTTCTGGTTCTGTGACATAAAGTTCAGACAAATCCCAGACCTCCACAACTCCAGACTAGCAGAACATCAAAAAGCTGCTGATTGCTTCAAGATGATGACTTCCACATTATAGCAATACCTTTGAGATGATTTAGATATATTAATGAACTAACTCCAAGATGTCACATTTAGGAATTGGTCTGTTTCTCCCCAAATCCTATAAAAATAAGACCCCAAGCTTCTTTCTCTCTCACCCAAACCTGAGCATTTGTCCATCTCCAGGGGTTTGTGCTGTGTGTTTCTAATTCCAATTTGTGGGGTTTTAAGTGACTCGACCTTCATCCTTTTCCTCATGCTTCCTGCCTCCTTTGACCATATCATTCAATGATCCTGGCAACATCAGCCCTCTATATCCATCTCTCACTCCCTTTGTGGTAATTAATATCTGATCACCATCTTTTTATCTCTGCCAACCATGATCTTTCTTAGCCAATATTCAAAAAACTGGGTCGTCGAAATTAATGATCAGAGTTCCGAGGGTGGAGTGAAGCCTGGAAGCTGCTCAATCCCAGTTTCCCACAAAAGCACATGAAACCAAGTCTCTGAACAGAGTCTGATGGAATAAAACCATTTTCCAGCTCAAGATAGACTATAAGGGCTTCAGAGGTGTTTAACCCAGATCAGATAGACTCTAGGAAAACCAGTGAGATGGTCTTAAGCAGATCAACAACTGAGAACCCCTGATCCTGGCTCAGTAACAGAGCCAAACCGATGGGGTGGCCTTCAGTAGGCAAATTGTCAGCCTGGGAAGCCAGACTGTTGCCTGGAGAGAGGAGGCAGGGCTTCCCCATGATGTGAACAAGACAATAGAAGGAGGGAGGCTCCTGTGCTCAAAGCCAAGGCTCAGAACTGCACAAGAAACATGACTTGGTACTCCCCAGGAGCAGAGCTCTACTGTAATAGGCACAAAATGGGGGGGGGGGGGAAAGAGAAAAAAAGAAAATGAGCAAGAAATAGAAAAGAACTTTGACCATAGAAAACTACCATGCTGAGAAGAAAGACCAAAACACCAACTCAGAAGAGGACAAAATGTCCACAATGGAAATCTTAAAGAGTGATATGAATTGGTCTCAAGCCCAAAGAACCTTCATGGAAGTGCTCATAAAAGATTTTACAAGGCAAATAATAGAGGTAGAAGAAAAATTGGGAGAAGAAAGAGGTATGCAAGAAAGAGTCAATAGCTTGGAAAAGGAAGGACAAGAATTGACTGAAGAAGGCAATTCCTTTCAAAATGCAATTGGCCAAATGCAAAAAAAAAGTCTAGTGGGGAAAAACACTTTGAAATGTAGAATTAATCAAATGGGAAAGAGATTTAAAAGCTAACTGAAGAAAATTACACATTAAAAACTAGAATTGTGCAAATGGAAGCTAATGATTCTACAAGACATCAAGAATCAGTCAAACTAAAAAGAATAAAAAAAATTGGAGAAAATAATGTAAAATACCTCAATGGAAAAACAGCCAATCTGGAAAACAGATCCAAGAGAGAAAAGTTAAAATTATTGGTCTACTTCAAGGCCATGACCAAAAAAAGAGCCTGGATTGCATTCTTCAAGGACATCATCAAGGAGAACGATGCTGATATACTGGAATCAGAGAACAAAATAGTCATTGAAAATAATCCACTGGGAAAGAGATCCCCAGGGAAAACATCAAGAAACATTGTTATAAAACTTCAGAATTCTCATCTCAAGGAAAATAATACAAGCTTCCAGGCAAAAACAATTCTTGAATATCAAGTAGCAACAGTCAAAATTAGCCTGGATCTGGCAGCTTCTCCAATAAAGGATTGGAGGGTCTGAAATATAATATTCCAAAAGACAAAGCACCTGGATTACAACCAAAAATCAACTACCCAGTGAGATTGAGCATCATTTTTCAGGAGGGAAGATGGATCTTCAATGAAGTGAGAAACTTTCAATTTCTTTTGACAAAAATAGAAGTAAACAGAAAATTTGATCTTCAAACACAGGATTGAAATAGATTGAAATTGTTTTTATACTTATATGGGAAAATGATCTCTGTAACTCTTGAGAACTGTATTGGGACACTTAGAGGGGACATACATGGGCAAGAGGATATGGATATGAATGGACTCTGATATGATGATATCAAAGAAAAAGACATTAAGAAGTGGAAAAAAGATTGTACAGGGAGAAGAGAAAAGGGGATATAAAAACGAGATAAATTAGAACAAATGAAGAGGCACAAAGATCTATTACAATAGAAGGAAAGAAGAGAGGAGAGATGAGTATTGTCTGAAGCTTAATCTTGTCATTTTGGGCTCAGAGTAGTAGCATGTTCACTCAGTTGTGTGTAGAAATTTATCTTACCCTATGAGGAAGTAGGAGAAAAAAGGGAGGATAAAAACTAGAAGAAAAAGGGGTAAGAGAAGGTGGAGAGATGATAAAAGGGAGGCAGGTTGAGGGTGGAGTGGGTTAGAAACAAAATATTACTAAGGAAAGGAGAGGATGAAAAGAGAACAAATATATATATATATATTATTTATATTGTGCATATATATATATACACACACTACAGAGGAGAAAAAAATAGGATGGAGGGAAATGCACACAGCTGATAATCATAACTGTGAATGTGAATGGGCTGAACTCTCCCATAAAATAGAAGTGAATAGCAGAGTGGATTAAACAACAATCCTACACTATGTTGTTTATAAGCAATCTGTTTGAAACAGAGATACATAGAGAGTAAAAGTAAAAGGGTGGAATAGAATTTACTATGCTTCAGCCAAAACAAAAAATGCAGGTAGCAAATAGATCTAATTAAAAGAGATAAGAAAGGAAACTGCATTTTGTTGAGGGGATACCATAGATAATGAAGGCATTGTTGATTTAAAATGTATATGCACCAAGTGGTACAGCATCCAAATTCTTAGAAAAGTTAAGTCAGTTATAGGAAGAAAGAGATGACAAAACTATATTACTGGACGACTTCAATGTCTTCCTCTCAGAATTAGATAAATCTTAGCCACAAAATAAACCAGAAAGAAACTAGGGAAGTTAATAGAATCCTAGAAAAAATCAGAGATGATAGATCTCTGGAGAAAATTTAATAGGGACAGAAAGAAATACACCTTTTTCTTAACAGTACATGGCATCTACACAAAAACTGATTGTGTATTAGGGCATAAAAACCTCACAAATGCATAAAGGCAGAAATAGTAAATGCTTCTTTTTCAGACCATGATGCAATAAAAAATTACATTCAATAAATTTTCCTATTCAATAAATAGGAAAAGATAGATTAAAAACCAATTGGAAATTAAATAATCTAATTATAAAAATGAGTGGATCAGAAATTAAACAATATAATCATAAAAATAAGTCGCGGCAGCTAAGTGGTGCAATGAATAGAGCACTAGCCTTGAAGTCAGGAAGACCTGAAATCAAATCTGGCCTCAGAGACTTAACACTTCCTAGCTGTGTGACCCTGGGCAAGTCATTTAACCCCAATTGCCTCAGGGAAAAAAAAAAGAAAAGAAAAAAATGAGTCTATCAAAGAACAAATCATAGAAACAATAATTTCATCCAAGAGAATGAATCAATGAGTCAACATATCAATACCTATGGGATGGAGCTAAGACAGTTTTTAGGGGAAATTTTATATCTTTAAATTGTTATATGAATAAAATAAAGAGAATATCAATGAATTGAGCATGCAAGTAAAAAAAGCTAGAAAAAGAACAAATTAACCTTCCCAATTAAATGCCAAACTAGAAATTCTGAAACTCAAAGGAAAGATTAATAAAGTTGAAATTAAGAAATTATTCAACTAATTAATAAAACTAAGTATTGCTTTTATGAAAAAACCCCAACAAAATAAACTTTTGGTTAATTTTATTAGAAAAATGAAAGAGAAAAACAAATTAACAGCATCAAAAATGAAAAGGGTGAACTTAACCACCAATGAAGAAATTAAAGCAATAATTATGAGTTATTTTGCCAAACTTTATGCCAACAAATCTGATAATCTAATTGAAATGGATGTCTATTTGCAAATATATAAATTGCCCAGATTAACAGAAGAGGAAATAAATTACTTAAATGATCTCATTTTAGAAAAAAAATTGAACAATCCAACAACGAATTTTCTAAGAAAAATCAGATGCATTTACAAATGAATTCTATCAAACTTGTAAAGGACAAGTAATTCCAATACTATGTAGACTGTTTGGAAAAATAGGTAAAGAAATTGTTCCGCCAAATTTCTTCTATGACACAGATATGGTACTATACCTAAATCAGGAAGAGCCAAAACAGAGAGAGAAAATTACAGACAAATCTCCCTAATGAATATTGATGCAAAATTTTTAATTAAAATATTAGCAAGGAGATTACAACAATTTATCAGCAAGATAATACACTTATGTCCAAGTGAGATTTATACTAGGAATGGAGATCTGGTTCAATATCAGGAAAAATATTGCCATAATAGACTGTATCAATAATAAAATTGAGACATAAATTAGCACCCATTCCTATTAAAACACTAAAGAGCATAAGAATAAAAGGAGTTTTCCTTAAAATGATAGGCAGCATCTATCAGCAAGCATTATAAGTAATGGGGAAAAGCTGGCTGCATTCTCAATAAAATGAGGGATGAAACAAGGATGGTCATCACCATTATTCTTCAATATTGTACTAGAAATGTTGGCTTTAGAAGTAAGAAAAAAAGAAATTAAAGGAATTAGATTAGCCAATGAGGATATAACACTATCATTCTTTGCAAATGATATGATGGTATACTTAGAGTTCTAGAGAATCATCCAAAAACCAACTAGAAACAATTAACAACTTTAGCAAAGTCGTAGTATATAAAATAAACTCATACAAATATCAGCATTTTTTTTATTATAACAAGGGCCACCAGCAAGAGATAGAAAGAGAAATTCCACTTAAAACTGCTGTAGACAAAATAAAATATTTGGGTATCTACTTGCTAAGACAACCCAGGAACTATATAAACACAATTACTTTTCATACAAAGTCAGATCTAAACAATTGGAAAAAAAATTGTTCATGGGTAGGCTAAGCTAATATAATAAAAATGGCAATTCTATCTAAATTGATCTACTTGATCAGTACCACACCAATCAAACTGCCAAAAAAATTTTTATAGAGCTAGAAAAAAAGAAAATTCATTTGGAAGAACAAAAGATCAAAAACATCAAGGGAATTAATGAAAAAAAAATTACAAAGGACAGTGGTCTAGCAGTACCAGATAGAAAACACTATTATAAAGCAGCTGTCATCATAAATATATGGTACTGGCTAAGAAATAGAGTAGTAGATCAGTGGAATAGATTAGATACACAAGACAATGGTAATCACTGACTATAGTAGTCCAGTATTTGATAAACCCCCAAACTCCAGCTTCTGGGATAGGAACTCCCTATTTCACAAAAATTGCTGGGGAGACTGGAAAATATGTAAAACTCAGCATAGACCTACATCTCATGTTCCATACCAAAATAAGATCAAAATGGGTACATGATTAGAGTGTAATGGGTAATACCATAAGCAAATTAGGAGAGCAAGGGATAGTTTACTTATCAAATCTTTGGAGAAGGGAGGAATTTATGGCCAAAGAACTGGAGAACTTTATGAATGCAAAATAGACAACTTGGATTACATTAAATTAGAAAGTTTTTGCACAAACAAAACCAATAAAAACAAGATTAAAAGGGAAACACAAAGCTGGGAAAAATCTTTACAGCTAATGTTTCTGATAAAGGCCTCATTTCTAAAATAAAGAACTGTCAAATTTATAATAATGCAAGTCATTACTCACTTGAGAAATGGTCAAAGGATATAAACAGACAATTTTCAGATGAAGAAATTAAAGTATAGTCAGATGAAAAAATGCTCTAAATCACTTGATTAAAGAAATGCAAATCAAAACAATACTGAGGTACACTTCACACCTCTCAGATTGATTAAGATGACAGGAAAAGATAATGATGACTGTTGGAGGGGATGTGGGAAAACTGGAACACTAAATGCACTGTTGTGAAATTGTGAAATTATCCAACCATTTTGCAAAGCAATTTGGAACTATGTCCAAAGGACTATATAACTCTGAATATTTTTGATCCAGCTGTATCCCAAGGAAATCATAGAGGGAAAAGGACCCACATGTACAAAAATGTTTGTAGCAGCTCTTTTTGTGGTAGCAAAGAACTGGAAAACTATTGCCCATCAGTTGGGGAATGGGTGAATAAGTTATAGTTTATGAAAGTAATGCAATATTATTCTATAAAAATCATGAACAAGTGCTTGCTTTGGCAGCACTTATATTAAAATTAGATTGATAAAGGGAAGATTAACATGACTCTTGTGCAAAGATGACATGCAAATTCATGAAGCGATCCATATTTTTAAAAATTTTTTTTGCTGAGGCAATTGGGGTTAAAATTGGGGTTGAGTGAGTTGTCCAGGGTCCCACAGCTAGGAAATATGTCTGAGGTCAGACTCGGGTCCTCCTGATTTCAAGGCTAGTGCTCTATCTACTGCATTGCCTACCTCTGCCCCATATTTTTAAAATATCAAGTACTCACGTACTCATGGGTAGGCTAAGCTAATATAATAAAAATGATAATACTACCTACATTAATCTACTTATTCAATGCCATACCAGTCAAACTCCCAAGATTATTTTACAGAGCTAGAAAAAATGCAGAGTTCATCTGGAACAACAAAAGGTCAAAAATTTCAAGGGAATTAATGAAAAAATGCAAATGAAGGCGACCTAGCTTTATCAAATATAAAACTATATTATAAAGCAGCAGGCATCAAAGCCATTTGGTACTGGCTAAGAAAGAGTAGTATGATTAGTGGAATAGATTAGGTTCACATGACACAATAGTCAATGACTATAGTAATCTAGTGTTTGATAAACTCAAAGACCCCAGCTTCTGGGATAAGAATTTATTAATTTGACAAAAATTTGTTGGGAAAATTGGAAATTAATATGGCAGAAACTAGCCATTGACTGACCCACACCTAACACCCTATAGTTGATATGGGTTGATAAGTTGAAGTTGATAAAGTTGAAATAGGTTCATGATTTAATCATAAAAAATGATAGAAACAAATCAGAACAACAAGGGATCATCTACCTCTCAGATCTGTACAGAAGGAAGGAATTTGTGGCCAAAGAAGAATTAGAGTACATTATGGAATACAAAATCAATAATTTTGATTATATTAAGTTATAAAGTTTTTGTACAAACAAAATCAATGCAGACAAAATTAGAAGGGAAGTAATAAACTGGAGAAAAAATTTTGCATCCAAGGGTTCTGATAAAAGCCTCATTTTTAAAATATAGAGAGAATTGACTCAAATTTACAATAGTTCAAGCCATTCTCCAACTGATAAATGGTCAAAGGATATGAACAATTTCCAGAAGAAGAAATTTAAACTATTTATAGTCATATGAAAACATGCTCTAAATCATTATTGATTAGAGAAATGCAAATTAAGACAACTCTGAGATACCACTACACACTTCTCAGATTGTTTAAGAATAAAGGAAAAGATAATGATGGATGTTGGAAGGAATGTGGGAAAACTGGGATACTAATACATTGTTGTTGGAGTTGTAGAACTGATCCAATCATTCTGAAGAACAATTTAGAACTATGCCCAAATGGCTATCAAATTGTGCATATTCTTTGAATCCAGCAGGGTCTCTACCAGGCTTGTATCCCAAAGAGATCATAAAGGAGGGTCTTTGTGTGCTAAAATGTTAATAGCAGCCCTTTTTGTATTGGCAAGAAACTAGAAGCTGAGTGGATGCATATCAATTGGAGAATGAATAAGTTATATGTATGAATGTTATGGAATATTATTGTTCTATAGAGACCTGGAGAGACTTACATGAACTGATACTGAATGAAATGAGCAGAACCAGTAGAACATTGTACATGGCAACAGTAAGATATGTTGATCAATTTTGACAGACTTGACTCTTTTCAACAAGGAGATGATTCAGGTCAGTTCCAATGGTCTTGTGATGGAGAGAGCCATCTGCACCCAGAGTAAGGACTGTGGGAACTGAGTGTGAATCACAACATAGCATTTTCACCGTTTTTGTTTGCTTGCTTTTTGTTTTATTTTTTTATCTGATTTTTCTTGTCCACCATGATAATTGTGGAAATATGTACAGAAGAATCGCACATGTTTAACATATTGGATTGTTTGCCATGTGGGGGAGGGAGGGGAAGGGAAAGAAAGGAAAATTTGGAACACAAGATTTTTCAAGGGTCAATGCTGAAAATTGTGTATGCATATGTTTTGAAAATAAACAGCTTTAATAAAAAAAAAATGATGAGCAAACTGATTTTAGAAAGGCCTGGAAAGATTTCCCTGAATGATGCTAAGTGAAACAAGCAGAAACAGGAACACTTTGTAAACAATAACAGCAAGAATGTGAGATAATCAACTATATAAACATTTGGTTCTTCTCAGTTGTTCATAATCCAAGGCAATCCCAATAAACTTTGGATGGAAAATGCTATCTGCATCCAGGGAGAATTGTGGATACTGAATGTAAATCAACAAATGTTTTGTTCATTTTTTTCTTTTCTCTTTTTTCTCTCTCATGGTTTTGTGCTTATTTTTCTCTCCTTCCATGATTCATAAGGAAATGTGTTTAAAAATAAACATATATGTATAACCAGAATTTTTCTTAAAAAATATTGGAAACTAAAAATATAATTAATGATCAGTCAGCTATCTTAACCAAGCCCTGGGTGCCTCCAAGGCCTTGAAGGAGAGAACACAAATTTAAAACCTGTGGTGGAATAAGTATGGTGTCCCTTAGCATCATTTGCCCTTCGGTGAAGACTTCAGTTCCTTGAGTTGTCCTCCATACCAATCTCATGTACTCTGAAGAATCCTCACCTGGGATATGGTTGGAAGAATGCTGGGTTTGGGATCAGAAACAGGAGTTTGAATCTGGACTCTGCCTCTTATGTCATTGCTTTGGATATGTCAGTTAATCTCCCTGAACCTCAGTTCCTTTATCAGTAGAATGAAAGATTAGACAACATTTGTTGAAGGTCCCTTCCAGCCCTAAATCTGTGCTCCCATGAACCCTTTCTGTTCCTGGGAAAGGGCAGAGAACTGAATACTTCCCTCAAAGTCCCGTGGTTGGTTAACAGAGTCAAGACAGTAGACTCTCCCAGTGTAAAGGGAACAAATATCAAGAGGCTAAAATCCATCAAACCCCAGAGTTCACTGGGAAGAAAGAGAAAATTCCTGAATGGGATTGGGGGTGGTGCTGGAGAAGATTAGAGGACTATTGTGTTTTCCAAAGTTAAATTGTTTTTTGCAATTTAATGTGTGTGTGTGTGAATTAAAATGGGAGTTCTGCTAAAATGAATAAGTTACTGTTTCTTGTCTCTTGAGCTTAGATTGGTGATTGTGCCTGGCAAAGTAGGCATCTAATAAATGCTTCTTGAGTTAATTTGACGACTCTGAGCTATTTTTTTTGGGAGGAAAAAGCAAAATTCATTTGCAAGATAATATGTAATTTAATTGTGCAGCTATTTAAAATGATATAAAATGTAGGATACAAGTATTGGTCAATTTGAGCCATTAAAAAAAAAAGAACCATGGCTTTTAGAAATTCAAAAGTGCTTAGAGATGATCAGATCCAACCAACAGTTTTATTTTACAGATGAAGAAACTGAAACCAAGAGAGATCATACCACTTACAATGATCTTTGTGTAATTTTTGTTGGAGGTACAATGGTATGTGTCTATATGTCATATTTCAGTATTATAATTTGTCTCTGAAGCAGGCGTGCAGGCATCATGCCTAGGCAACTCATGATGGCTATAGTCTGAAATGCAAGCCTCTGTATTCATCCATCCATCCATCTACCCATCCATCCAACCACCCATCCATTCATCCATCCATCCACCCACCCATCCATCCATCCATCCATCCATCTACCTATCCATCCATCCATCCACCCACCCACCTATCTACCCATCCATCCATCCATCCACCTATCCATCCATCCATCTACCCACCAATCTACCCATCCATCCATCCATTTATCCATCCATCCACTCATCCATCCATCCATCCATACACCCATCTATCCATCCTTCATCCATCCATCCATACACCCATATATCCTTCATCCAGAGACATTAAAAAATAGAAAGAAAGGTTGCCTGAGCAAAGTCCTGTTGGTCACATGGCTTAGGCAAGGCAGCCTTTAAGTCCAGCTCCTGCAAACTTAAAATTGACCTTACTAATTGATAGAGAAGCAGGAGCACATAGAATCGTTAGTCTGGGAGGATGCCTTTGGCCTACTGTCCGTAGGGAATGAACTTTGAATAATGATTTCCCAGTAGTAGTGAGGAATTTGTGTTCAAGGCAGAGATGAGTCTTTTATTAGCCAGCACTGGAGAGGTCAACTAGTTCAATCCCTTTATTTAAAAAAAAATTATTCTGAACATGAACACCAAAAAAAGCATTTCCATACACACAGAACACAAAAGAGGCTTCTATATGAAACTGTGAATTTCCATTTCATACTGCTTGCTTTAAGCATATATATATATATAATATATTTATGTATATATATATATATATGCTATATAAAACTCTACTCCATCTCTTTTTATTTTATAGAAAAATTGAGTGCTGGACTTGTGGCCATAGAATGGTTTTTCACTTATTAATTATATATATATATATAATTAAAATAATTTTTACTTAATTAGCCACAAACAAGCCATAAAGCTTGGGTCTCGAGTCTTATATGAAAACACACCTAAGGTGACAGAAGGAAAAGTAAACTTTCTTAGATATAAAACACACATCCTTGCCAGAGAGCCCTAATGCAGGGGCAAATCAGGATTCTCTGGTAAAATGAGAAAGCATAAGAAGTAGGTCCACCAGTTACAATCTTGTGTACCAATACACACTAAAATTTCATTTTAGCTCATGAAAGGGGTTGGCCAATGTTACAAAAATAGACTGTCAATGTACTTTTTCTTTCTGGTTCTTCTGAACCAAGGGGAAATGCAATCTAGTTGTAGAACCTAAGAAAATACTTCTAAAGTCTGTGTTTTTATTATTACTTTTGTGTGTGTTTATTCAGATTATTTCCTTTGAGTTGGTGGTGCAATGGATAGAACACTGGACCCGAAGAGGAAGATCTGAGTTCAAATTCAGCCTCAGATACTTACTAACTGTGTAACCCTGGTCACACAAGTTATTTTACTTTGTTTGCCTCCATTTTCTCATCTGTAAAATGGTGATAATAGTAGCACAAACCTCCCAGGATTATTGTGAGAATCAAGTGAGATAATAATTATAAAGACAATCAAGTGAGATAATTGTAAAGAAAATTAAGATAATTGTAAAGCTCTTAGCACAATGCCTGGCACATAGTAAATGCTACAGAAATGTCTTTGTTATTACTTTGTGTGTATGTGTGTTTTAATTCTAATTTCTTTGAGTAGGTGATATTGTAATTATGAGTCTGGATGCTTCTCAGATCTATCTTTTCTGCTATGATCTCACAACTCCAACTGCCTTTCAGATGCCTTGAACTGGATGTCCAGTAGACATCAACTCAACATCTAAAGCATTCTTTCCCCCTAAATCTTCCCCTCTCCTACCTTCCCTATGACTGTAGGTGCAACACCAGCCTCCCAATCCCTCACACTCACAGCCTATGAGTCAGCCCAGATAACTCACTATCTCTCACTAGCCACATCCAATCTGCTGTTACAGTGTTTCGTTTTGTGACATCTCTCCAATATGGCCCCTTCTTTCCTTGGATACTGTCACCATCTTGGTAGGGGGCCCTCATCATCTCCAACTTAAATTATTGTAATAGTTGATAGTATATCTGTCTGCCTAAAGTTATAGTAAATGTCTGCCTCAAGTTTCTCCCTACCCCATTCTCTATTCAACCACTAAAGTGATCTTCCTAAAGTGCAAGTCATCTGCTCATGTCACCCTCTACCCAATAAACTTTTGGAGTATCATTTGCCGTTAGGAGTAAATATAAAATCTTCTCATTGACATTCATAGCCCTTCATAACCTAGCCCCCTCCTACCTTCCCAGTCTTCTCAAACCTTATTCCCCAATATATAATCTTTAATCCAGTGACTCTAACCTCCAGGCTGTTCCATGAACAAGACCCTCCATTTCATTCAGCTGTGAATTCTCTCTGGCTGCCCCCATACCTGGAATGCTCTCTAGGCACTGATCTCCCTGGCTTCCTTTAAGTCCCAAGTAAAATCCTACCTTCTACAGGAAGCCTTCTCCAACCCCTCCTAATCCCCAGTTGTAATTTATTTTGTACACGGCTTGCTTTGTATATATTTGTTTGCATGTCTTGTCCCCCATTAGACTGTGAGGTCTTTGAGGTCAGGGACTGTCTCCTCTCTTTATATCTCTAGTACTTAGCATTGTTCTTGACACATAGTAAGTGTTTAATATTTATTAATAAAGAGCCACTGGAATTTGTTGAGTAGGGGAGATCCAAGCTTTTTCCAAAATCCGTTATGGCAGCTGGAGGATGGACAAGGTGGGGAGAGCCTCACTGTCTTGTCCTGTAAGTACCAACCAGGCTATTGACCACTTCCTGAGAGAGGCATATATTCTATTTCTTGCCATCATGCCTTTATTCAGGCTGTCCTCCCCCACCCCCTGCAGAGTCACCAGCTTGCTTTGTACATATTTGTCTGCATGTTGTCTCCTGTTAGATTGTAAACTCCTTGAGGGGCAGACATTATTCCTTCTTGTTTCCTCAGCACTTAGAGTAGGCACTTAATAAATGTTTACTGATTGTCTGAGTTCAAATCCAGTCTCAGATACTTCTTAACCGTGTGACCCTGTAAGTCATTTAAGCTCAGGCTTCCTTAGTTTCCTCAAAAATAAAAATGAGAATAATACCACTCACCTCACAGGGCTGTTGTCAGGATCACATGAGAATATTTGTAAAGTGTTTATCATGGTGCCGGGCACATAGTAGGTGACTCATAAATGGTTGTTCCTTTCCTCCTCTCAGCATGCCATAAACAGTATGCATAATATATAATTTGTATTTTACAGAAGCAGCTAGGTACTGTGGTCCTAGACTCATAAGGCCCTAAGTTCAAATCCAGCCTCAGATAGGCAAGTCCACAACTTGTTTGCCTCAGTTTCCTCATCTGTTAAATAGAGATACCGCTTCACTTCCAGAGTTATTGTGAGGATCCAATAAGATACTTATAAAGCTCTTAGCACAGTGAATAGCACACAGTTAAGTGCTATGTAAATGCTTGCTATTTATTATTATTGATAGTAAAAATGAGGCTATCAGAAACCAGTAAGACACTCGTCAAGCTCTTAGCATAGCACATAGTAGGTGCTGTGTAAATACTTGTTATTTATTATTATTGATAGTAGAAATGAAGCTATCAGAAACCAAAATTAGTCTATGGCCCAAGTGAAAGTGACTGGTCTAAAGCATCAGTGATCAGCTAAGCTATAAACCTCCTGCCTTGCATTTCACAGCACCACACAATGCCCTGTGGTAGGGCCAAAGACAACCAGAGACCGTCAAAGTTCCTGTTGTGGACCATGGCCCACAGGTATAGAGCTCTCCACTGAGGGAGCCCTCTCCAAACATCGTTCAAGGCTGACTTTAGAGCCTCCAACCCTGTCCTCTCATCATAGAGATAAGGGGGGTTGAGAGGGAGGTAAAGTCTTGTGGATAAGCCACAGAGGCAGCTGCAGCCATGAGACTTGAACAACTTCCCCAGATTTTTTGACTCCAAAGCCAGAGTCTAATGTTCCCTGCCCCCCTCCACATCAGACCTAAATCTGCCTCTTTAGGGTGCCTGTCTTTTGCTAATTCTACCTATTGAGGTTACATAGAACACGATTGATTATGCCTTAGCACAAGAGCCTTCAAGTGCTTGAAAACAGCCATCGTGACCTTCGCACCCAAATCTTCTCTTCCAGGCTACACAACCCCTGTTCATCCAACTGCTGGGAGGATCTTCATTCCCCTGGCTGCCCTTCTCTGGTCCACCCCCAGCTTATGCTTGAGGTCCAGTCTTGTACTTTGCAGTGTGTTTTAATGTACATGATCTCATTTGAGAAAATGATTCATTTTGGAAATGGAAATATTTACATGATTTGCTTAACCGAAGCAGTTTGACAAGTAGAGGACAAAATTAGATATAACTGTGCTTCTAAGTCAAGACTAGTCAAAAATGAATGTTTTCTCCTGTTTTCCTGAGAGTGATCAGCAAACCTGGATTTGTCAGCACTATCTCAGATTCATAGTATTCTAAGATATGTTTCTTAAAAAGCTGCCAGTGTGATCCACTGGTTTTCCATCTGTGTAATATGGCAGCTGGGTAGTCCTCCAATTTCTGTTCTATTTTTTCCCCCCAAGTGTATGATACTACAGCTTGAATTTACCTGTTGTTTAGTTATTTTCAGCCATGTCTCAATTCTCTGGGACCCTGTTTGGGGTTTTCTTGGTAAAGATAGTGGTTTGCCATTTCCTTCTCCAGCTCATTTTATAAATGAGGAAACAGAAGGTCAAGAAGATTCTGATTCCAAAGCTAACAATTTGATTCTAAATCCAACACCTACATGGTCACTACACTCCGTCTATACTACCTTTACGATGTCACAATGGCTCATTTGTGCTTTGTTTTTGAAGAGGACCATTGACATTAAGAGGTGATGAACTTGCTCATGAATCAGATTTAAGTGAGGCAGAATTGCACAAAGAAATCATCTTCCTAAGTCATCAAAAGCCAGTGTCAAGCCAATAAACAAGACAACTGGCAATGTGTTGGATGATTTTGCCATCTTGGATGTCTGACCAAGCTCTAAACGCTCCCCCACACCCGTTTCAGCACCTTTCGTGGCTGTTGGAAAAATCTGCCTATTCTGCTGGGGGAAGTCTTCACGTGCTTGGGGTAGACATCCTTTTAATTCACAGATAGCTTTTGAAATCTAGTTAACTTCAGCCTGGTTTAGCTCATTTGCTGAGATGGTCTATCAATCAGGATGCAGTGTATTGTGGTATCAAGGAAAGAGCTCAGGCTTCAGACTCAGAATCCTTCTAGGCTAGACCTCAGATTATCGGTTATGGCAGGGGATTCACAGAATAACCCCTATCTATTATGGGGAGAAAGGAGAGGGAGGAAAAAGGGGAATGGAGGGGTGTTTATGAGCCAGATAATGTGTTTACATGCTCTATGAAATTTAGGAAATTTTAAATTTCGGAATAGGAAAATTAAGAAATTTACTTAAGTGCTTTAGGAATTTTAGGACATTTTCACTTTTGGAATTAGCAAAATTAATGAACTTTTCAGATCCCTAAAACATGACATTTTGGTATATTAAAAATTGTGAAATTTTAACAATGTATTTTTTTTAGGTGCTGGACAGTGACGTCAACCCCCTTATTTTGGGACCAGATAGTCTTCTAGCTTTAAATCTTTGATTTCCTACTTCTTTCAAGTAACTGAAAAGTTTCAAGTCAAGGATTACAGCCTCAGAAAGAAAAAAGGAGCCAGAGTATATAGCCAACCATTTTTTAATTAGAGTATATTGTACTTCCAAACTGGATACACTATAAATTGGCAATGCAACATAAGATGCAACGTAGGAATATACCAGTTACTGTCAAAATGACCCTGTACAGCCTTAAAATGCAAAAAGCTTTATACAATACAAATTTTCAGTAATGTACACAAACCTTGACAGCGTGATCTTTTGAACATAATACAAGTTAAAAAAGGACCAAAGGAAGAAAGAAAGTGCTGAGAACTTTAACTGCATTACCGTATGGAAAAATAAGTTAGCCTTCATCAAAGAATGCATAGTGAAAACAGGGATGACGTTACTTGGTGGTTGGATTCCTCCCAAAATGTTAGTGTTTTTTGTTTTCTGAATTTTTCTTTTTTAAATAGGGAAAGGACTCTGCGTGGGGACACAGCCTTCCCTGAGCTTCAAAATGCAAACCAATTCATGGGGACGGCTCATCTAGGTGAATCCTGAAAATTCCTGTAAATACTCTCCTTTATTAACAACAACAACAATAATAATAATATAAAAAAAAAAACCAAAGAAACTCCAAACACACCTTTTTTTTTTTTTTTTTTTTCTCACTCAGAAAACTTTTATAATTTATCAGAAAGGGGAGGGGGGAATCTTTCCAAAGTGCTAAACAAAGTTGCCCAATTACATCAAGCGTGACTAGGCCATTCAAAAAATACGGGTTCCGTGGCAAACAGAGAAATGCATGGCATTTGAGTGTTGAGGTTGTCTCGTTCCCCTCGAGCTCCGCTCCAGCTCTGCCTCTTGGCCCGACTTCCTATTGCACGGCCGGGTCCGGTTGGACCTGCTCCTAATGCTCCTAGCCGGTCAGGTCTCCCCTTCTCAGGGTGCCCCTGTCAGGCTGGTAAGGTGATCTGGAAAGGTCCCGGGCCCGGCCCGGCCCTCTCTCCTTAGCCTTTGCTACCGAACGGGGTCACTTTGAAAGCAGACTATTGCCCAGTGGCAAATTCTCCTCCATTACATGGGGAATTCAAAGAATTGCTTCTTAAAAATAAGGCTTCCTCCACCTTCCCCCCACCCCTGAGCCCACCCCCACCCAGCCCCTGCCCCAGCTGCCCCGGGATTTCTTGGAGTGTATGTACTGCATCTTTGACTGAGAAACACTGCCATGGCAAGGCCTCCAATGGCTACTTGCTAAGAGCAAAACTCTGAGGAACAATGGTGGGGGGAGACTGGGAGAAGCAGACAGGAGCCTCCACCTGCTCACCTTCTGCGGCCCTCCCTCCTGCCCCGTCTGCCCTTCTCCTTAGTGTAAACAGGCTCCTCTAGTGCACAGAACAGGCTTTTCCCCCTGTGGGGCTGGAACATGCCTGCCAGGGGGTGGGGAAAGGTAAGGGACTGGGGAAGATTAGACAGTACAGTCATCTGGCTTCTTCTAGAACTGTACCAAGCTCAAAGTGGCATTCAGTCAAGGGAATTGCCTGGAGGAAGAAAAATCAGAGCTACTTTATTTTTCCTGGTGAACAGATGAAAACAAACAAACAAACAAATAAACAAACCCAAACCAAGTCCCACTTCTAGGCTAGCACACGGTGGGAAAACAGCAACACAATAAGAAAGCATCCCTCCTGTACACCAGCTCCTTTCAAGAGATAAATAATATATATATATATAGATATAAAAATTCATTTTGTAGACTTCCCATTACTATACAAAGCACATTTCTTTTCTGCTCTTTAGGCCTGTTTCACACTGGAAATCCTGTTGTCTTAAAAATACAAAAAGCAATGAAAAGACTCAGCCAAAGATTCTTTTTTTTTTTTTTTTTTTTAAATCACCCGTTGCCTTCCCAGATCAACAAAGGGTTCCTCAACCAATCCACGTCTGCTTCTTGCTACAATAAAGTGCTGCGTAGAAGGTGTCATTTTAATGACCACAAAATAAGAGCTTTAAATAAGTCTAAAGTGAGCTTCCTAGTAGGGCTCGGCCTACCAGGCGTTGACGAAATGGGATACAGTTCTAACGCGGAGGAGAATGGAGGGCGAGCCAGGAAACTCTGCACATACAGCCGAGACCTTTTCTGTGTGGGTTTGCTGGGGGTGGGGGCGGGGCGGGGCGTAGAACCGAACAGTATGTTCCAACAGCACCTTTTGTTGTGTCTTTATAAAGAAATTGTAACGTAGCTTTCTAACCCACAGTCTCCGTTCCAGGTCCATTTTTCCCCTTTCCTTTCCTTTTTTTTCCCCTCAGATCAGAAACACAAGCTAGTGCAAGTCTAAAGCACTGTGCAAACCTGCCATTTTTTAGTCTGAGCATTTATACCCAGAATGTATCCGAACCCCATGGACTCCCCGTGGCTGGTTATAACCAACATCCCGTTTTTTACTCCTATTAATGGTTCCTGCAAACAAAAAGACAACCGCGGCCTGAGGGGGGATGGATCTGATTGGCCCTTTCCAAAAGCGGCCCTCGGGCGCCCTTCCCGGAAAGAGTGTGCGCAGGCGTGTGCGTGTGCGTGTGCGTGCACGCGGGGGGGGGCCACCGGCGAGGGGAGCTGTTCCTTCCCAATGGAGGCCCGATCCCCTGACCTTCCCGCCGGCGAAGGTCAGGGGATCGGACGCGGGGTTCTGTCAGAAATCTCAGGCAATCCGCAAGGGACGCGTCGGCCCTTCGGCGGCTCGAGGCTCCCGTCGCTCGCGAGGACAGAGGGGGAGGTGACGAAGGGCCCCAGTAGCTCGCGAGGACAGAGGGGGAGGTGACGAAGGGCCCCCGTTTCTCGCGAGGACAGAGGGGGAGGTGACAAAGGGCCCCCGTTTCTCGCGAGGACAGAGGGGGAGGTGACGCAGGGCCCCAGTAGCTCACTAGGACAGAGGGGGAGTTGACAAAGGGCCCTCATCTCTCGCGAGGACAGAGGGGGAGGTGACGAAGGGCCCCGTTTCTCGCGAGGACAGAGGGGGAGGTGACGAAGGGCCCCCGTCTCTCGCAAGGACAGAGGGGGAGGTGACGAAGGACCCCCGTTTCTTGCGAGGACAGAGGGGTAGTTGACAAAGGGCCCCCGTCTCTCGCAAGGACAGAGGGGGAGGTGACGAAGGGCCCCCGTTTCTCGCAAGGACAGAGGGGGAGGTGACAAAGGGCCCCCGTCTCTCGCGAGGACAGAGGGGGAGGTGACAAAGGGCCCCCCGTTTCTCACGAGGACAGAGGTGACGCAGGGCCCCCGGGAAGAGGGAGGGTGCTGTACCAAGCCGCGAAGGCCCGAACCGTCACATCCGCTCTCGGCCCACAAGCCCTCGCGCTCCCTCACGCGGCCCACTCACCCAAACCACGGCAGTGCCCCGGGCGCTACCTTACAGGCGCTGATTGCCCCCGAGGACCGCGCGCCAGGCTTTCCCTAGCGAGGCCCAATTTCTTCCGGATAAAAGGGGGGGGGGGGGGGGGGGGGGGGGGAGACATGCCTGGGAAGGTAGAAGAGCGCCACAGGCCCCCTCGGCGGAGGCCAGAGCGGGCCGCTTTCGTGTCAATGCAAGCGGTGCGCTCGGAGAGCCGCTTCCCCGCAGCGCCGGGTGCGGACCCCCGTCCGTCTCTGGGTTTTGCAGCAACGTCTGCCTGCTGGAGTTGTGTTTCATGGGGGGGGGGGGGGTGTGTGTGTGTGTGTGTGTGTGTTTTTGGTACAGAAACAAGGCCGTCTTCACACAGTCTCCGCCCTTTCTGTCAATCCGAGATAGGCCAGGAAGGAGTGTTTGGGCGAGGGGATGCTGGGAGGTGCGGTCTGAGGTCGGGGAGGGTGGAATGTGAGATCCGAGGGGTGCTTGGGGTAAAGCATCGTCAGGGGGATGAGATGGGCAAAATCCGAGTTCCGGTACTTGTCAAAGCGCAAAGAGGAGCCGTTGATGGCCAGGGCCTTGAACGCCAGGTTGGGTTCGGAGCCGCCGTGGGCAGCGGACAGCGCCACCGTCTGCAAAGCCTGGGAGGCGGACATGATGGAGAGGGGAGAGAGGAGGTTGCGGGACCGCCCCACCACCAGGAGGGGGCCCCCGGGGGCAGGCTCCTTGGGGGCCGGGCTCTGGCCTTTCTTCTCCTCCTCCCCGCAGTCCCCCCCGCTCTGGTGCTTCTTCACGTGGCGGCTGAAGACGAAGGGGTGGGTGGTCTTGAACAGGCACTCGTCGCAGCTGAAGGTCTGGCGCGGGGCGTGTTTCAGCTTCTTGTGCAGGTTGAGATTGTCCTTGCGCTTGCAGCTGTAGCTGCACTGGTCACAGTGGAAGGGCCGCTCGCCGGTGTGGACGCGCACGTGCTCAATGAGCTTGTTGGCTGTCTTGGACAGGTAGCCGCACTGGTCGCACTTGTAGTGGTTGCCAAGGCGATGCTCGCGAATGTGCATCTCCAGCTCCAGCTGGTTGGCCTTGACCATCTGGCAGATCCGGCACTTGTACTCCATCTTGTAGTGGGTCTTCAGGTGGCACTCCATGGCTGCGGGGCGGTTGGTGGAGTAAATGCAGAATGGGCACCTGCCAGGGGATGAGATGACAGGGGAGGTTCAGCGGGCGCCTGCCTCTGGCCCCGACCCCCCGGGCCCTCTCCTGCACCCCCGCCCTAGCCGCTGCTCGGGGCCACCCGCCTCTGGCTCCCTCGCTCGGTCTTTCCGCTGCCGATGGATAGGGTCCGGCCCTGACCCGGGGAAGGGGGCCCTCCTGTGGGCCGGGCGAGGCCGGCCGGACTCTCCCGAGGGGGGAGAAAGCTTCCCTCCCCGGCGGCCTCTCGGCTCTCCCTGCTCCCACCGCACCGCGACAGGGGACTGCCCCTCCTGTCCTCCAGGGAGGGGGGAATAACACAGTTTCCACTTGTCATGCACCACACCAAGCACATAGAGGGGAAGAGCTACTTCTAGCATTCCAAAAGGCACACAGAGGCAGAGTCGTGCTCAGGACAGGGACTGTTAGAAGCGGGGCGCTGTCTCGGGGCGTGCTCACGGAACTCGGGGTTAGAGCCACGGCTTTGTCACGGGGAAGGAAGAGGGAGGAAGCAAAAATTCTGGGAGGGAGGAGGGGAGAAGGGACGCCACTCGGGCCCCAGACAGGCCCCTGGCTGCGGGGCAGCTTCAGGCCATCGGGCTCCCGACTCTACTGTACGATGGCCCAGACTGCGGGGGTGGCCGGGGCAGGGACTATATATATGGTTTGGCTTCTTCTATGTCTTGCCTTGCCTTGCCTTTCCGTCCCAATGGTTCTGAGCACAGAGGAGGGACTATCTCCACGTAAATGTATAGACCTCAAAATAAATAATTAAAGATATACACAACAAAATATATAATACGCAAATATAATAAAATATATAGTCCCTCCTCTATGCTCTGTGCTCATCCATATGTGTGTATATGTATATGTATAAATACATATGCATATATGTGAACACAGTGATACACAGACACAAAATACATACATACACATACACACACATATATACATATATAAATGCAGAAAGCTCTTTGAACTGGATACTGGGAGAGATGAGCTCCAACTCCAGCCGAAGTTGGCTACCCTGAGATAAGGCATTTTCCATTTTGTGACTTGGTTTCCTTATTTTTAAAGTAAAGATTCTATCTCCTCCCTCCCCTGTCTCTGGGAGAAGTTCTGAGAAGGCCGAGGTTACGACCTCCTTCCAGTCTCTCCTTTCAGATCTGCTGCGGGGAGTGATGTTTTGTCTGGCTGCGGAGGCCGGGCACTCGTCCAAATTTCAATGAAGCCCAGAGCACCTTCAAAAGTCATTGCCTAGGATTCTCTATAGAGAACTAACGGGGCAGTCTCTGCTCCCAGAAGTAAGCAGTAGCTTTCAAATGGAAGCTTCTTGAAGGCTTTTGCTTTTGCCTTTATATTCTCCTTTTTGTACCGCCTGATTGCCGGTACATAGGGAATGACTTGTTCAATTCAAGTGGGTATAAAAGAAAAGCCCATTTCAAACTGAGGGCCTTGCCAGAAGGAGTTAACTCCCATTGCTCTGAGCTAGGCCCCTGCCCCTCTAAAAAAAGAGTTCTATCAATTCTAATCTGTAAAAGTAATAAAGTGGTCAGATTGGATCTACAACATGAATAGCACATGGAAAACAGCAGCCCCATCTCCAAAAAGCCAATTTTGATGTTTATCCTCCATTGTTTTAAAGACATTTCTCAATCTTTCTTTTGCAGCTCAAGCAAAATGGCAAAATTTTTGGTTTTTTTTTTTCCTTCTGTGCTCCCATTATTAATTTTAAAGACACCCTTCTCAGGCAAATTAATTCTCTGGCATGGCAAGAAAAAAACAAAACAAAGCAAAACCAAAACAGAGACTCACTGTATAGCCAGAAGGCATTAGCAATTTTTTCAAAGAATTCTTCTACTTGGTCATCCTAGAACATAAACTATTACACAGGGGATTGTTAGCACCGCCCGGGAAATGTCTGTACAACAGAAGAATCAGAGTTGATTGTGCATTCTCCCCCATCACATCCAGAGATTCCTAATTTCTCGGCCCCTCTGAGGCCAACTGGCAAAGCCACAAATACTGGGTGCCAATGTGTTAACGTGTGTGATTGGGCTATTTGCAGACTAATCCAATCACAAAAAAAGGGAAAAAAAATACTTGCAGTTAGTTACTTAAGAGGGAGGAGATGTGTGTGTGTGTGCAATGGTAGCCAATCCCTGAGCAATCCCTGGGTATAATCCTCACAAGATGGCCAACCCATCCTCCACCCTCAGCTCTCTGGAAACATTAATCCAGAGTCTCTTTCCGGTGACCCTCCATCCACTAACCCTCCCAACTCCTCTTCCTCCCCAACTTCCCTTCAATACCCATCACACCATAACAAAATCTTGCTTGAGAAAAAAAAATTGTGCATCTTATGTGCTAACCAACAGGGGAGGTACCCGCTAAGAATGAAATCCTTCATCCTTTTCTGCTTGAGCCAGCCTGACCAATGACTTCATTGCCTTGTTGGGGCTCTTCTCTTTTCTGCTCTCTCAATACAATGAGCCAATAGAGTCAGGCTGAATTTTAAAGATGGGTGGTTTAGTCTGTCCCACAAGCCTTATTCTAGGCTGTTTTCTAAGCTGAGAGCATTTGTGGGCAAGAACTGTGCTTTTATATTAAAGTGTATGTTGTGTCTTTATGATCCTCTATAAGGATTATGGTAAAATCTGCCCTGACCTTCCTTCTGGAGCAGGTGGCCCTCCTAGCCGCAGGCTACAGGCAATAGTAGGCCCCATGCCTATTGGTTAGTTGGACCAACACATAGTAGAGCCACTGATAATTCTGATTATTGATGAGAAATGCTGCCCAGAATCCTTGGGAAGATGTTCCTGGAAGGGACAGCTCTTGGAACACTGAAATCTAGACCTTTCCTTTCTCAGGGAGGAACAGTTGCCCCAGGGATTTCAGGAATCCACTGGACACAGTTATATCACTGAATCACAAGTTGCTGCTATAAAAAAATTGCTCAACAGATAATGTTGGCAAAATTGCATCAGGGATGGGGCATGTGTGTGTGTGTGTGTGTGTGTGTGTGACAATGAGATAGATAAGGCTGCTTCACTGATAAGACACAGGTGGTGGTGGCGGTTGGGGGGGGGGGGGGGGGGATGGACAGTGTCTCCTGAGATCACTGAAACGAAATCCAAATAAAACTGCAGTAGAATAAGGATTTAGCCAGGCAGCCATGTGCTGAAGAGGGCGCTGGATTTGGAACTGGAGAAGCTGGACTGTGGTCTCAGTTTTGTCTCCATGTGACCCTAGCCTCAGTTTCCCCATCTGTCAAATGTGCAGGGTTGGATTAGATGGCCTCTAAAATTCCATCCAGCTCTAAGCTAATTATTCTCTCAAGGACTGCATCCTTTGGAGTGGTTGGCTGAAACGCCCCGAGGTGCCCTTCCTGTCCCTCTGTCCCCCATCTGGCCTGTGGCCGCCTAGGACCCCAGGGAGGACGGGTCCCACCCACAGCAGGCAGAAAGGACGGGGCCCCTGCCCCCCCCCAGCCCCTCCAGCCCACCCTCTGCCCACGGGGTAGGGGGTTGAACAACGCAGTAAAAGGTTCGGTACTTGCTTTCCTTACTTGAGCCCACCAGTGGGGACAGTGTGGCATTTCTTGTGCTCCAGCAGCTGCTCGGGAGTCTTCATGAACTTGTGGCACACGTCACACTCAAACATCCGTGTGATCAGGTGGATCTGCAGGTGGCGTTCAAACATGTTCTTCGTCTTGCAGACGAAGTTGCAGAAAACACATTCGAACCCTGAAAGGATCAACGTGTGTGTGGGTGGGAGGGGTCCCCCCTCCTGCCTGCTGTGTGCCAGGCACTGGGCACCTGCGGGCACACCTCCCTAGGTCCCTGAGCATCCGCCCTCACCCTCGTGAGAATCACCTCAAAAGCCAATTAAAAAAACCCAAAGTGGTTAAAATTAGTCTCTCAGAGCTGGAAGGGAAGGAATTTGGAGGCCATCTAGTCCGCCCTGCACCTGAACCAAAATCCCCTAGGCAACAAACAAACGCCCTCGGCAATGGGCCAGTCAGCCAATGGGCCAGTCAGCCTCCGGGCCTGCGCCCCTTCGCCTCAGGCCGGGCCTTATTTTCAAGCCTCTGTTAATCTGCGGAGGGAGGGTGACGGCAGGATGGGGAGGAGAGGGCACCTGTGTCCCAGCTCCCCTTACCTTTCTCTGACTTTTCTTCTGTGTTCAGTAAGGGCTGGCTCCCAGGCACGACGGAAATGACCAGAAGGTTGTTCCCTCCCTTGTTCTTCTGGGTTACGTCCGAGTCATCTTTGCTGTTAGCTGAGTCACTGAGTGCCGACAGGGAAGATGAAGAAGGGCTGTTGGACTCACTGGGAGTCTTCCTCTCTTCCCCTGAAGGATAAGGGAAACAAACGGGCCGTTACCCAGCCAGGCAAGACAGATCAAAGCAAAGGCGCAGGGTCTCTGGCCGGAGCAGGGGCTGCCCTGCAGCATGAGGGGCTCTGAGGTTGGGGAGGGCCAACCGGGAGATCCGGCAGTGAGGATGGGAGGGGGGCAAGCAGCCTCTGCTGGTTTGGAGAAGGGGCCTAGGCGGATAAAAAGTGCCTCTGGGCCCCAGTGGTGTCAAATCCCCAGGGGGCGGCTATTACAGTAATGGGGCGAGGGAAAGAAACACTTATTAATCGCCTACTGTGCCTGGCTGTGCTAAGTGCTTTACAAATATCGTCCTCACAACAACCTGGGGAAGCCAGGGCATGTTATTATCTCTCCTTTACAGTTGAAGGAACTGAGGCGTTAGCTGTTGCCCAGGGGCACGCCATTGGGAAGTGCCTGAGTTTGGATTTGACCGAAGGTCTTTTGCCTCTGATGGCTGCAGAACAGCCCAGCTGTGACAGTTTCATTGGCTCAGACCATAGCACCCCTTTCCCCGGCCCTTGGGGGCTCTGGTCTCACACAAGAATATTCTGGGGGGTGCTGCTCTCAATATCTGGGAAGCACCAGATGTTGGGAGAGTTGGGGATAGCCAGATAATGAGTAGGCAGTGCCAGCCGAGAGCATCAGGAGGGCGAGGGCCACGGAAATGAGGCCCTAGAGGAGGAGGAGGATCCCTGAATCACAGGTGGAGGGCTGGAAGTGAGTTCAGAGGTCATCTGATTTTACAAAGAGGGGACCAAGACCGGCAGAGATGAAGGGCCCGCTCTTGATCATTCAGAAAGTGCTGGAGATGGGTTTATATTGAAGGGCACAAAAATGGTTACAGGAAAAAAAAATCCACCATTAAGGATAAAGGTTCTTCAAAAAGGAAACAAAGGGAGTTTGGGTTTCCTATCACCATTGTAAAAATGAGGCTGCATTTCAACTGCTCTGGTTGGTTTTCGTCTCTTTCCATATACAGAGAAGGTTTTTTTTTGTTTTTTTTTTTTTTTTTACTCTGAACTTCACAAATACCAGCTGCCTAAAATGAATGTTTCCAAATACAAAGGAACACACAAAAAGAATTGTATGTGACATCATGAATATCCACTATGTAAATATTGCTTTTAAAAAGCATATCATGAATTCAACACATTACTTTCAAAACTGTCCTGACTGTCTGGATTTCCTTCAGATTTTTTTTTCTGTTCTCTTCTGTGTATATCTATCTACAATTATAAGCTTTGTTGTTACCTTTAGTTTTCCTGATAGTCACTTCTAGAATACACTCTTCACTATGCATCTAGCTCTACAAACAAGGACTGAAACAAATAAAAAAAAAAAAAAAACATAGCATGAAATCAAAACATTACTTTCAAAACTGTCCTGATTGTCTGGATTTCCTTCAGATTTATTTTTTTCTGTTCTCTTCTGTGTATATCTATCTACAATTATAAGCTTTGTTGTTACCTTTAGTTTTCCCCAACAGTCACTTCTAGACATATACTCTTCCCTATGCATCTCAGCCCTACAAATAAGGGCTGAAACAAAAGTTAAGCAAAAGTGATGAATACTAAAAATGGCAATATATGTCATATTCCATATCTGCAATTCTTAATGTCTCCTCCTCCCCTGACTTTTGAAAACTATTACCTCTCTGATTCTTGATTCAGGAACTACTAGAATTTCTCCTTCCTAATTGAGGGCCACTTTAATGAGAGTTGATGGAAAATAATTGACGGAACTTTAAGTCGCCAAGGAAATTGTACCTTGGGATTTGTTTTGAAGAACTACTTAAACCATATTTCCCAAAGACAGGAGAAACCACAGCTGGCACTTTTTAATTAAAAAAAATTGGTTTATAGAAACTTTCATTCCAGGAAAAAGCATTGCAGAACATGTCTTATAGGAAGAATGAGGAATGATGGATGCATTGATAGTTTAAATGTTGTGCAGTAGAAACAAAATGTACGAGAGCCCCCAAGGCAAGCTTCCAATGCATTGAATAGATCATGTGTGGAGGAGATGATTAAAAATCACACAGGATGAAGTGTGGATAGACTGTGATAATGTGCAGTACAACCACCACCACCACAATAATAATAATAAACAATAGTTTGCATTTATATAGCACTTTAAAAAACATTCCATTTGAAAGAACCCTGTGAAGTACTCTAATCCTCATTTTACAGATGAAGAGACAGGATAAGAGAGATTAAGTGATGTTCAAGGCACGATTTGAACTTGGTTGTTTTGTCCTCAAGTCTAGTTCTTTTTAGAAAGGAGTACTCACAATGTTGAGATCACAGGTCCTTAGAAGGATGGACTGAACTAAAGTACCTTGAAGCTAAATCATCTGGGGACTTTCTACAGGATGATTCTCTTTTTAATTCCCTTCCTGACTGTCTGGGTCAGAGTAAGACCAAATTGTTCAATAGGAAAGAAGGTTTTTTTGGGGATTTGCTCGCCTCCCTTTGGTAACTTTCACTCTTTTAGTTCCTCTTATGTCTGCTCTCAGAACTCTCCAATAAAGTATGAATTGAGGACCCGAGGTCCTCGCCTGCTTTCTGTTATAAGCACTTTTCACTTCCTTCTCCTGTTCCCCATTTAAAAAAAACAACTTATATTTCCTGTAGTCCAAGTTTTCTCTGCTGTGTAGTCTGATCTCTCGACCCCTACTATTAGCAGGTTAATGTGCTACTACACACCCTTCCTATGGAGCATGGTGAACTAACAGGGAGCTTCTGGAGATAACCAAGAGTAATCTCAATGGTGCAGTGGTAAACTGGTGAAAAAGTTACATGGACTCATGCATCAACTGGGACTGCATCCAAGTATGAATAGTTTGGATGCTTTGTGGCAGTCATGTGAACCACAAAGCCCTCCTTGTTCACAAGGTTTTCCTGGGTGCTTTGCCATACTCATGTTATGGAAACACAACCTTACACTTGCACATTACCTCAATCATTGACATACGAGGAAAGGTAGACTCAATATTCAAAAGGATATCTGATGCCAAAGTGGATACTTCTTTCCATGAGCCTGATTGTCTGTCCCTCCTGGTTCACACATATTCATACCTTCCCCCAAGTTTATCACAGGGTTCTACCCAACATGTTTAGGTCTTTTCTTGCCTTCTGAAACCCTGAGGTCACCAGTGGAGCACACAGCTGGTCATTACTCAATATTGAACATGGGGCAGTCCATCTTGTTTTTGAATCATTCATTTCTTTGATGATTTTCTTTCTTCTACTTTTTCTCTGTAGTTCTGTTTTTGTTGCATCTTGCATCCTGCTTACACCCCAAATGGGTCTCTCCTTTGTCCTCTGAGTGTCTCTCATTTTCCATTCTTCGGAGACTTTAGTATTACATGATACAGCCACAAACTGACTCCAGTAAAGTACTAGTATGAAAAAAGATGGATCTTTGCTTCTGGTATTCGCCTCCTTCTTTCTAAATCTCAAGGATGTTCTAGTTCTTTGTAAGAGAAAATTAGGGCTTGAATATTTTTTTGGGGGGAGAATTAATTTAATATCAATACTATCAATCTATGATGGACTCTATTTATCAGCATGGCTGTATTTTAGAAATGAACAGAACATTTTCTGAGAGATACTGAATACATCTCTGGAATTGTTTTGCCAAATCCATCCTCTGAAGATAGCTTATCTAACAGAGTACAATGAATGATTGCTTTAAATTGCTTTTGAGAACTAACTTTTTCTTTTTAACATTTCAATTACTATCTTTAAAAATAGGCTTCTATGCCCTAAAGCTTACTGACATTAGATACAGCCACTGGATGATAACAAATTAATAAATACATCAAAGTACTAAGGTCAAATGCTATCACAAGAAAGAAAAATAGCCCAGATTTTCCTTGTTTTCAACCATAGTTCTGGCTATGTCATCTCACCTGCTTCCCTAGGTCTATGATTCATATTTCTATAGTTCTTTATGATCCACAAAGCTCTTTCATCACAATCCTGGGAGGTAGGTAGGTCAAATATTATTATCCCCATTTAATAGATGTTAACATTTAACAGATTTAACTGAATTTTTGGAAGTTAAATAATTTGCACTGAATCATTCAATTGGGAGGTATCCACAGTTGGGACTAGAACCCAAATCTTCTGGCTCAAAATCTAATTCTCTTTAATTTTTATTCTGCCTTCATTTGTTGGGAAAGGGAGATGGGGGGATATCAAGAAGTCACATTTAATATAGCCTTTAAAAGTGGTGTGGTGCCTTTTGATGTTGCCATTGACTTATACATTTAAATACCATTTATTAAGTAATGACCACATGTCAGGGAAAGGAAAAAGATTTTCCAGCAGTGACAAGGGAGGTCATTTCAACCAGTATATATACATCAGATGCATATATATTATATGTATATGCATACATATGTATAGATAGATATCTATATATCTATCTATATATATAGAATCAGATCTACCAGATCTAAATTTGTATAGTCAACAAGTGTTTATTGAATACCTACTATGTGCCAGGTGTTGGAGATACAATGACAAAAGTGAAACAATTCATGTCCTCAAGGAGCTTTTTTTTTTTTTTTTAAAGAGGTAATAGGGGCAATTGGTTGGTATAGAGGAGAGAGTACCAGCCCTGAAATCAGGAGGACCTGTGTTCAAATCTGGCCTCAGACACTTAACACTTCCTGGCTGTGTGACCCTGGGCAAGTCACTTAATCCCAATTGCCTCAGCCAAAAAAATAATAAAAGAGGAAACAGGTTCATAAGGACAGAATATGCTGTATGTATATACAAAGTATACATGTATATATAAATAGAAAATACAGTGTTACCATATGTATAAATAGATACATTTCTCTATGCATATCACACATAACATAGAATGAAAAGTGGTCTTGACTAAAATTTCTTAAACTTGGGGTCACAATCCCATGTGGGGTCCCATAACTGAATGTGGGGGTTATGAAAAGCAACAGTAAAAGGTATGAAATATTCTGCCAAGATTTATTTCTTTGTGTAAAAATAAACAAGCACATCCTATTCATTAGGATGCAAATTTGCTTTTGTCTTTGATAAATGGTATAATTATATGTATACCAAAGAATTTTAAAAAATAAATTTCTTTATGATTTATCATCAGTAAATGTTTGATTTTATAAAAATATTCATTTTATATCCCTATATATTTGGGATTGTATAAAAATTTCTTGAGTGAAAAGGGATTGGGAATGGAGAAAGTTTAGGGAAGTCTTTTCCACTTTTAAAATCAAGTGATTCAATTCTGATTGAAGAGCCAGAGTCGTGTAAGATGGAGATCCTTGGAGTGGAAGTCAGCAGAGCTGATTCTTGCTTTCCCACTAATGAGCTGTAGGAATTGGAGCAAATCATTTACCCTCTCTGGATCTCAGTTTCTTTCCCTATCAGATAAGGAACCTGAATTTTACCTCTCCAAGCTGTGGTTATCTATCAAATGGGGACATTAATAGTAGAGATGAATATGATATAGTAGGACAAAGGCCACACAATCTTGGAGATGAGATCCAAAAGCTATTGATCGAGAATCTCTACAATGTCTCCAACCATTTCAGGGAGACAGGGTGGAAGTCTTGGGTCTGACACAGCGGTTATGACCAAAGAAGTCATTTAGCCCAACACCCCTATTTTATAGATGAGGAAACTGAGGCTAAACTTACATCACTAATAAGGAGCAAGAGATGGCCTTTGAATTGAGGTCATTGTTCCAAACCCATGTCTCTTTCCACTTCATTGTGCTGGGTCTCAGATTCTTCAAACCCCCCCCCCCCCAATATAGCGAATAAAGCAATACCTACATCACAGGGCTGTTGCGAGGAAAATACTTTGTAAAAATTTTAAAGCACTAAATAGATCTGAGCTATGATTGGGAAGACTGGTAGAGGTAACAGAAAACAACAGAAACTCGGCCCCATGCTTAGTGAATAGCTCAAAGTTAGGAAGAAGCTCCATGTCCCTTAGCATCATTCCTCAGAGGCCAGGTGGGAATGAGGGAAGTGGGGGTGGAGTAGGAGGGTTGGGGGTTAGTGCTCATCAAATGACTATTTAAAACTGGTCAGTGGTCAGTGACAGATGTCTTCCATGGATACTGGTTAAATTTGAATCCAATTTTTCTCAAATACACATCCTAGTCATAACAGATGGTAGGGTCCCCTGGGAGGTAGTTCTTAGTGGGTACAACCATATTTGTGTGAGGGTACAAAAGAGGTTGGAGAAAGGGTGATGCTGAAGAAAAGGAAGCTGGGATGTTTAAAAGGCTCATTGCTACAGAGGAAGTCTGGCTTTCTTCCACTCATCACAGAAATGCTCATTTTCATTGTCATATGGGCCCCCCAGCTCACTTGCTATACATCTACTAACATGGCTATGGGCAGAAAACTTGTAAAGAATGATGTTCTCTCTATCACCCTGCCCCATGCCTTCTATCCTGTATGTCTCTTTTTGTAACTCCCTTCTCTCTTCCTCTTTCTCTGCCTCTCTTTCCTTCTCTCCTTCTCTGTCTCTATCTCGCTCTCCCTCTCTCCTCCTCTTTCTCTTTCATTTTCTCTCATTCTCTCTCTCTTTTTTATTCTCTTTCATCCTGTGTCTCTTTCTTTTGTTCTTTTATTCTCTCTCTTTTGTTCTGTCTCTCTCAAGTTCTCTCGGTGTGTCTGTCTCTGCCTATCTCTTTTGTTTGCTCTCTTCCCTCTTTCTATTTCTTTTTTTTTTTTTTTTGGAACTATTTTTTTTTTTATTTAATAGCCTTTTATTTACAGGATACATACATGGGTAACTTTACAGCATTAACAATTGCCATACCTCTTGTTCCAATTTTTCACCTCTTACCCCCCCCCCCACCCCACCCCTCTTTCTATTTCTCTCTTTCTGCTTTTTCTCTTTGTCTCTCTCATTCTCTCTTTCATTCTCATTCATCCTGTGTCTTCTTCTTTCATCTCCCCCCCCACTCTCTCTGTGTCTCTCTTTTGTTCTCTCAGTGTGTCTTTCTGTCTCTGCCTCTCTTTTGTTCTCTCTCTCTTTTCCTCCTTTCCATTTCTCTCTCTCTCTGCTCTTTCTCTCCTTCTCTCTTCTTTCTTTCATTCTCTCTCATTCTGTCTCTCTGTCTTTTATTCTCTTTCATCCTGTGTCTTCTTTCACTCCCCCCCCCCCCGTGTATCTCTCTCTTTTGTTCTCTCTGTGTGTCTCTCTTTTATTCTTTCTTTCATTCTGTGTCTTTTAGTCTCTTTCATCCTGTGTCTCTTTCTTCGGTCCCCCATCATTCTCTCTCTTTGTTCTCTCTCTGCCTTTCTCTTTTGTTCTCTGTCTCTCTCATCTTCTCTCTTCCTCCCTCCCCCATCTCCTGGCTGCCTCTTCCTCTCCCTCCCGTATCTCTTTCTGCTTCTATCCCCCTCTCTCTGAGATGCTGAGTTTTATCTGGTCAATTTACTGCCACAAACAAGCTTTTATTGCTGTTGGTACCACGGCGCCGGTGTGGCCTCAGAAGCCCAAGACAGAGTCTTGTTGGTCTCCCACGTCATCTGCCTGGCCATCGGGGAAATTCCAGCTCCAGGGTCTCCCCGATCCAGAGGTTGTGAGGGGGCTGACCTGGCACACAGGGCTGGCCGTCAGCAAGATCGGGCTTTAACGTGTGAGCATTTCAAATGTGAGGGAAACTCATTTCCCTTCTCCCTTAATGACTTCCACGTCCGTGTCATTTGTAACCATCACTTCTGAGATGGTAATTGAATCGTGGAGTCAAAATGTTAAGATCATTAAGTGGAGGGAGTTAAGCAGACTGGTGAGAGGGAGAAATGAAAGGCTATCTTTCGCGGGCCAACTCTCTGCCCTGGCCTGTGGGGAAACATGACAATTGGAGGAGGTTGGGGGCCCTCCTCCTGCTCCCACTTCTGACCCTCCTGGATTCATTAGAAGAAGGCTGCCATTGGAACACGGCGAGGGTTGGAAATTCCCAGGGGAGGAGCAGGATGTCTCAGAATGAAAAAAGCAGAAAACTCCCAACAAGAGGTTTTGAACTCATCCCTGGCTGGAAGATTTCATTGGGCATCAGCAGCAAAATGCAGCCCCCAGGAGCCAGCAGCCCCGGAGCAGCTCTTCACCTGGTCCAGGGCTTCTGTGCCTTGAGTATCTTTCAGAGCCGGACAGAGCAATCCGTTCATGGCCATCACAATCAGCTCCGAAGGGGATGGCGGGGCTCTTGTCCTTTGAACTCTGGACAACTCCTTAGCTTTGCAGGGAGCGCACAACCTGACCCTCTGCTCAGCATCTGGACAGGGGAAGGCATTCAAGAGGAAGCGAACGCAAACGGTGGAGACCGGAAGGACGCAGCTGAAAAGTCTGAGGTTCTGGTTTCCCTTCACCAGGGAAAAGCCATCCAGGGACAGACAAGAAAGGGATTGCTTGGGAAGGCACGTTTTCCATCTCTTGGTAGAAAGGTGGTAGACCACAGGTGCTGAATAAGGCATACTCAGTTTTCAGATGTGGCCATTAAATAGATCTATTTTTCTTACCTGTACTTCCTTGTTATATGAGGGTTCTATGGGTAAGGATGGTAGGGGAGGGTCAGGTCATCGGGAAGTGAGATTGATATTAAAAAAAAAAAAAAAGAAAACAAATAAAACACTTTGGAGGAGGAAGAGGAGGAGGAGAAAAAGCAATGGTCACCTGTGTGCTTGGTGCTAATGTGAGCCTTAATATCAGCTTCTTCCATGGTGACAAAGTCGCAGGCGGTGCAGCAGATTGAAAACATCCATTGCTCCTTGTCCACATGGAGGGACATGTGACTGACAAACTGGACGTTGAGCTCGGTCTCAAATCCACACACGTGACAACTAGAAGGGAGAACAAAAGGAAAGGAAAGGAGAGAAAGAGAACCGGAGGGAGAAATAGAAAAAAGGGAGTGAGAAACACCAATGGCTTTTTTTTTTAGAATACATTTTTATGGGGGTTAAATCTGCTTTTATATCCCCTGCATTTATTCTTCATTTATCCCTTTTAGGACAGTGATGGGAATGGTACTGGGATTTCATGGATATAGGGAACTCTCAGAAGAGGAAGCTCCCTCTGTCCATGTAGGCTGGGCGTTTCCCTAAGACTTACAAAAACCTGAACCTCGGGGTTTGCCCTTGGGGCACCTCGGGGTGCCCTGACTTGCAGGTAGTATGTGCTTGAGGCGGGCCTTCAACTGTCTTGCCCTGGCCCTGAGACTATTTCTCTGTCCACTACATTATATTGGCTCTTGCCCATCATAATAAAAAACAAAAAAGGAGAAACAAAGCAGATTTTGTACAAACTGATGTGTTAAAAAAGTCAGATGTCAGTATGAGCTGCACTCCGCACCCCAAGTCTTCCAATTTTGCAAAAAAGCTTCTTTCTCACAGCTTTTCTTTAGGGCCAACCCCGACCATGATTTTGCAGCATTAGGTGGCCCCTGCCCTGTGGTGTTGCTCCCCCTGGGTTTGTGTTAACAAAGAGAGAGCATCAATTTCCATTTAGTTGCTCGGAAGGTCCGAGTTTTACAAAGACCTTTTCTCTCTACCAAAAAAGACTTGAGTTTTTCCACTGGAAACATTCTTTTTTCTCCCATGCCGAAATGTCTCTGCAAAAGCAGCCACACTGCCAAATGGATTATGTGCTGGCACAATACAACAATCCCATACATGCTATAATGATGCTAAATAATCATAAAGTTAATTAAAAACTACAGATTCCAGATGCTGCCCATCACCTAGCCGATTCCACTGGGCAGGAAGATGCACCGCAGCTTTGCCAGGATGCCGAGCAGGGGGGTACGCCGAGCAACGTGGAGGTCTGAGCGAACCCCAGGAGCTTCCTCTGGCTCGGGACAGCTCCTCTGTGTCAGGATGGCGGTGCCGTGCACACAGATCTGCACGCTGTGCCCAGAACGCTGGCTAGGTCTGTTTCCAGGACCAGCAAGAAGCCATACAGCTGTGAAAATGGCTGGTATAATAGTGTATTTGCAGCCAGACTCTTTGGGCTTCTCATAGGCTCAGACAGATAGAGGAAGGATCCAGAAATTTTGATTTTATAGTAATTAAACTGTCTGCCGCTCCTGGACCTAGTTATGCTTCAGGCCTGTGGGGAGGGAGGGAGAGAGGGAATAAAGGGAGGAAGTAAGCTCCTACTAGGTGCCAGGTCTGTTTCCAGGACCAGCTTGAAGCCATACAACTGTAAAAATGGCTGATATAAAAGCATATTTGCAGCCAGACTCTTTGGACTCCTCCTGGGTCAGACAGATAGAGGAAGGATCCAAAAATTTTGGTTTTTATAGCAACCAAACTGTCTGCCACTCCTGGATTTAGGTGTGCTTCTGGCCTGTGGGCAGGGAGGAAAAAAGGGAATAAAGGGAAGAAATAAGCTCCCACTAGGTGCCAGGCACTGTGCTGAGTAAGAGCTTTATAAACTTTCCTCATTTGGATATCACAGACACCCTGGGAGGTAGATGCTATTGTTATTATCCCCATTTTAGAGTTAAGGGAAATGAGGCAGAAATTAAGTGACTTGGCTAAGATTGCACTAGGAGGTATCTAAGGCCAAATCTGAATGGAATTCTCCCTGACTTCAGTCTCAATGTACCATTCCCTGGACCTCCTAGCTGCTTTCCAATACTCAGTGTTAAGTGGGATGGAGGTTTGTGTGAGCATTACCCCCCTTATCCTGGGATCTGAAAAATCATTCTTGCTAATTCAGCTAATTCTGCTTCCCTCCCAACTGTAGGAGATATAACAATGGTGTCCTCAGCTCCACAGAGCTGACTTAGTTCCTGGGCCTTGATCTCACAAAATTATTGGAGTTGCTTCTTCCCCAGGAAATATAAGAACCAGGAGCCAGACACCTCGGCCTGCAGGACTTTAAGCAATTTAGAAGAGAAGGGAAGTCAAAACTTGGCTCAGGTGGTGGCTCAGAGTCCTGGGCTGCAACTTGCCAGCAGGTGACCCATGGGTTTCCAGCCACAGAGCTGGGGATCCTGGTCCTTACCTGTAATAAGCAGGGTGCTTCCTTCCATCCTTACCTGTAATAATAAAGGTGCTTCCCTCCATCCTCACCTGTAATAATAAGGGTGCTTCCTTCCATCACTGCCTTCCGAGGTGACGGCGCTGACGATGTCCTCAGTGTCGGTGCTCACCAGCTTCACGGCGTGGACAGTCAGGTGCTGGTTCAGGTTTGCACGGCACTTAGCCGCATAGGGGCACAAATGGCATTTGAATTTTCTCTCCTCTGCAGGACAAGGAACACAAAGAAGTCAACCCCCCCACAGGCCCAAAATCAGAAACTTGATCACATCACCCTAGATGCCTCATGGCTGGAGTGCACACAAGGGAAGGGTTGAATGGCGTTTCAATGAGAAACCAGAGTCCCCCTGGAAAGGTGAGTTTCTGAGAGGTTTGCTGAACAGGCGGGCCTATGGGCACTGAAAGAAAGTTCTGAGATGACCCAGAGCTCTCTGGGACTATGAGTGGACATTCGGTAGGGATGAGAATAGGGTGGGGAGCCAGCCTCCTCCACCCCTCAGTGTAGCTGTGGTCCTGCTACTTAAGGGTTAAAAGCAGAGCAGCATTGGGGAGGGAAGGACAATGTCCACAATATTATAACTTAGGGGAAAGTGGTGCCATTTTCTAAGCTCCAGGTCACCTAAGACAATTAAATGGGCTTGAAGAAGATAGCCTGACTCATAGAACAATTTTATTTCAAATTTTTATTTCAAAATATGTAAAAAGAAATGAAAATTGCAGTGGGTTTCTTAATGGAGACCAGTATATAAATGAAAGGAAGACTCCAAGATTATTCCCTGGGGGGTGGGGGTAAGCGTCATTCTGGATTCATTCGCTTCCTCAAGTATCTGAAAATTAAAGTGTTCTGCTTCATTGTTCAGAGGCTCAGAAAAAAAGATTGACTGGGCTGCATTGGAGTATGAGGCTTTTTTTAATCCTCCCCTCCAAAAGTGGGTAAGTTATTGGATTTACCAAGGAGAAAGTTCTGACCTTACTTGATTCTTATGAGAGTCAAATAAATAAACAGAAGGGAAAGTACTCTGAGAAAACTGAAAGGCTTCTGTTTTCCATTATGGTCTTGCATTAGATTATCCTTGATTTGGAGCTGGAAGGAAGCTTAGTGGTCACTGAGTCCTACTTCCCCATCTTACAGATGAGGAAACTAAGGTAGCAAGTATCGGAGGCTTCAAATTCAGGTCTTCTCACTCCAAGACCAGAACACTAGCCACTGAAACTCTCAGACTGTTACTATGACTGGAGAGGCAGCAGGGAGTAGTGGGTAAAGAGATGGCCTGGAAACCAAGAAGACCCAGAGTTAAGCCACATTTTCTTTCTCTTTGTCCTAGACAGCTCAGTTCTCTAAGGCACATCAGAATGGGATGTTTTTCATGTTCTAAGAGTTACCCATAATATGTATACCAATATATGTGGGAATATATGGAAAAACCAGTTGAGCCCCTCTTCCTATTGCTTTTCCTGCCAGTACTATGCCTATCTGGGCAGGATCCCACTTACAAATGGGGCATCTGCACGTGCATTTAGGCAGTATTGCTCCAAAGAAAGTGTAATCTAGGTGGGCTTGGCTCAAGAGTCAACCTGCCCAGGGAATGTACTGTACTAACAGTACTGAAGCACCATGTTAACAGTATTTCTATAGGAAAATGAACCAAGAATTTCTAACCCATGACAGTAGGAACCCATATCTCCCCCTAGAGCGAAGGGCAAGAGCCCTGGTGCCAGAAATATGGCCCCCGCAAGGCAGGATCATAGAGATCATGGGTGAGCAGAGATGGGAGTTCCGGATCACAGAGGAAATCTGAAGTCTGTGGAGAACGAAGGAGGGAGTGGGGTTGGTAGGGTATAGAGAAAAGGAAGGATTGGTGGACTGCTGGGACTTCTCCTTTCCTCCCTCCTGGTCTCTGCCTCTCTCTTCCATTCTTCAGGGGATCTCAAGACCAAGACCTGGAAGGGAACTTAGAGGTAATCTGGTCCACTTCAAAGATAGGGAAAGAGATCTCATGAGGATACGCTACTTGCCTAAAATCAGAGAATAACTAGTTGTGTCTATTAAGCCATAATTGTTTTCCCCAATTGTTTCCTCTTCTACAGACTCAAATTTGGAAAAATAGATGCAAGATGAGGGTAAATTCTCCCTGAGGAAGGAAAGAGGGACCAGAAAGATAAAGAAATGAGTTTAAGGGGATTCCACAGGATAAAGAGAGCATGGTTTTTTGCTTTTTTTCCCCCTTCACCTCTTCCAGTTATTCTTCCCCTCCCCTTCCTTTTCCTTACTGATAAACAGTCCCAGGTGGGAAGGGAATATATGTATGGTATTTGGCTTATCACAGGGATTTTCTTATCAGAAAGGAATTTTCTCCCTTTCTTCCTTTCTTCTTTTCTCAAGCAGAGCAGGAGAGAAGAGGTGAGAAGCAGCGGCAGAAACTCCTCCAAACTCCTTCCCCTCAATGCACATTCCTAAGGATTTAAATCTAAATGGAAAAACCTACAAAAATTTGAGCTCATAAGAACATATCCCTGAGTCAAATCCACTGAATTCAACTCTGTGAAGTTAAGGAGGAACTCAATTGCTGCAAAAATATTCAGAGGAAAAAGGCACAGATCATTTCAAAATATGGCACAGATCATTCATTTCTTCTAGGACTTTGTTCAAAGACTAATTTATTCCAAATGAGAAAAGTAGTGGTGGGGTGGAAAACAGAAATGGAATTTCTTCAATTTTCCTGATTTCTCTTGAAGAAATATGGCACTAGATTGAGGTGGCAATAAGGACTGGAGTAGGGATGGAGTTAAGCGTGTGAGAAAAGCTCAAGGTTCACTTTACCTGTGTGCAGCGAGAGATGTCGAGACAATGTCTGCTGTCGGCCAAACACTTTCCCACATACATCGCAGGGAAAAAGCTGGTCATTGAATTTCCAAGATGGCAATCCATTTCCTGCCTCTAGCCCTATCTTTTCTGCTTCTGGACCATAAGATGAAACACAATGACAAACAAACAAAAAACAACACAGAACAAATTCCACTTTAGTTACGTAAAGCCTTGCATAAAGTTCATCTTGTAGCGAGATGACCAGGGACTTTAGTAGCCACTGTCCCATACCCATTCTGTAGGACTGTTTCTTGCATATGAAACTGCTCCTGAAAGCAAAAGCAATTTTAATACCAAATCTAGGTGAATTCCTAGTTGCATACAGGACCTAGAACTGGAATCTAGGTTTGATGTAATGATTGGGAAAAACTCCTCAAAACTGGAACTATTCTACAGTGGAATGGACTGGAGGAAATGGATTCTCTTTCAGTGGAAGCTTTCAGGTTCAAGGTGAATGACTATTTATCAGGGTATCTTGTACATGAATTCTTTCCCAGGGATGATTTGTATTAACTGGCCACTGAGATGCCATCTTGATTCTGAAATTTGGAGGTCTTCTAAAACAGTTGGGTTATTTAGCCTATTTTTGTACCATGGACGGCTTTGGCAGTGTAGTGAAGACAATGGACTCCTCAAAATGAAGTTTTAAAATGCAAAAATATACAGAATTAGAGAAGAAAAAGATTCTATTGAAATATAAGTTCATGGATCCCAGTTTTACATTAAGAGCCTCTTTGAGCTCATCTTGCCCCAATATTTCATTTTATAGATGAGGAAATGCAAGTTGAAAGAACTGAGTAATTTGCCTGGGTTTTCTAATGCCCAAACTGAGCTCGTTCCACTAAACATGCTGCGTTTCTTCTCTGGCTAAAGATCAGCCGACCAACTACTTTCTCAATAGACACCCGGTGAATGAAAGAACAAGCTTACTGCTATCACACCCTGAGTTCACAATCATGCCTCCAGAGAGCAATTTAACAAATATTTATTAAGCATTTGGCGTGTATGAGGCAGTGCTCTAGGAGCTCGGAATCAGATGAATGACAAATATAAAACATCCACTGATCTCAAGAAGTTTACATTCTATCAGTGAGAGGACTAGCAGGGATGACAAATCTTAAACCATAACTTGAAACAAACTGGTAGCATATCCAAGGGCAGTCTCATATGTAAAAACAATAGACTGGACCGGATGATCTTTAGTTTTTCAGTCCTAAGAGATAATCATTTCATGAATTTATCTTCTTTATTCCTTTTCACAAGAGCTCGTGAAAAGGAATAAAGAAGATAAATACACTATACACAGAGAGTAACCTGTAGAATTTCAGGTAAACCTCCCTTCCCTTCCCTGAGCCTCAGTTTATGTGAAAACAGTGAATAATTGGAGACTAGTCCTAAATTTTAGAAGCACCATATCTGCTTTTTTAAGAAGTGTCCAGAAGAATAAGACAGCTATGTGCTGGGTCCGAAGTCAGGAAGATTCATTTTTTTGAATTCAAATCTGGCCATAGACATTAGCTGTATCCTCCATGGCAAATTGCTTAGCTCTGCCTTTTCCCTTGTCTAATTTTTACAACGTCCAAGAGTTGATTATCTAATCGAATCCAAATTCTGCAAATCTGACTTATCCAACTCATCACCAAGCAAATAATAACAATACATAACCAGTTTTCTCATCTGTCAAATGAACTAAAGAAGGGAATGGAAAACCACTCCAGCATTATGGCCAAGAAAACCTTGAATGAGATCACAAAACGTTGGACACAACTGAAAAATAACTAAATTTTAAAAAAAGGCCCATCAGAGGTGACAGGAAACAAAAAATCTCAGAGCTCCACCAGTAACTTTGTTTAGGTGTTTAGGCTGGACATTTATATCCTATGTATATCCCACTAGAAATTCAGAACAGCATAAGTTGCCCTATGATGGGGGCTTAAGGATTCTACCTCAATCCTGAGCAGACCATGATCTAAAGACAAGAACAAAAGTTTTATTTGCTCTAGTTTGTTCTGTTTCTATTACGTAAGACGCAGATGGACCAAAATCCAGCTGAAGAAAGACTTGAGCAAAGAAAAAAAGGATCGATGAATTGGGAGAACTGGTTATGTCACAATAGTGTTAATGGCTGGGTACTAGTCATTTATGTTTCTGGGTACCAATGACAAGATAGCACCTGGGAAAACACTTATTTATTGACATCAATTTGTTTGAATGTGATTTTCAGGACCCAGTCTGAAATTGCAACTCTTCCCTTATAAGACAAAAACTGGATGACCCAAAAACTCCAAACTGGAGAGGAAGGGGCACAGAGGGAAAGGGGGAAAGGGTTATATAACCTTCACCTACTGGCCCAGGAAACACCAAATAGAACTGTTCATTATATTACTGCACTCAAATTCAAGGAGTGGGCATTTCAGCCACGTTGTGATGATAGGGACATTTTAGTGATTCCTTTTAAGTATGTAATCAAAACACAGCTTCAAAGGAAGAATATGGTAATAATTATATGAGAAGGTCAAGAGGGTACAGGGTCCTCCAATACACTCAAAACAAGAATGAATTAATTGGGTCACATACCAAACGAGTAGACACAATTAAAAGTAAATAAGTCTCTTTACAATTCCTATAAGTATTAGTCATTCAAGCTCTTCTGTACATTCCAGAAGCTGAAAATGTTGCATTTAAAAAAGGTCTGATTTTCCTTACTGAACTCAGAAAAATAACAGCAGCACTATACAGTGAAAAATGAAGATTTCAGCTCACCATGAAAACACAAGGATAAAGTTGAAGCAAGCAGGAGCCCACCAGGAGGATATGGACTGGAATCCCAACTCTTCCACTGATTCCTTTTATTCTAGAGCAAGTTACATCCTCTCTCTAAGCTTTCTGAAGCAGAAAGACTCAGTTCAAATCTGCCTTCAGATACTTATCAGCTGGCCAAGTCACTTAACATCTATCTGACTCAGTTTTCTCAAATGTAAATGTTGACATAAGAGTAGCCCATGATAACAACTTCCAGGATTGTTATAAGATCAAATGAGATACCTATAAAACACAGTAACTGTACTGGCTCTCGAAGGGATTTTAGAGTACATCCAAAGCGGTCATTTCATTTGATAGGTAAGGACACAGATTTCAAAAGGTAAACGTACTTCCTAAGGCAGAAAGGATCCTCCTGTAACAGATCTAGTGCTTCTTCCACTGTACCATGCTGCTCCCCCTAGAGAAAGGCCATCTATTATTTATGACTATTGGATGTGATCTCTTCCATCTCCCATAACTTTCACCCGCACTTATCTCAACTTTCCTCAGACCACATGGAAGTTATTGGTAGACTTAGCTTTTGCCGATTAGAATGTAAGGAATCCCTTCCTGTATTGTTTCAGAATCTCTTAGTTACATTAGAAGATGGCTTTTAAGTCAAGAAAATGTAAAATATGGTAAATTGGATTCCTTTTACCGAAGTTTAGAAACAACTACCTTAGCAAACATCAGAGAAAGACAAGGAGCTAAGAGTTGGAATTATGTTGACAAAATTAGTCCTGAGGCAATAGGTTTCTCCTCAACCAGGTCTGGAAAAAGGAAGTAGCAATTCTTTCCTAGCTTTTGATCTTGGGGAAAGTAGGATGAACCTGATTCAGCTTGGGGGATAAGACCAAGCTTGCTATTTAGCATTTAGTGGGGCCCACCATGGAACAAGTAGAGTAGAGAATGCAGAATGACCATAGCTTTTATTTTGAGTGTAAATGAATCCCAATAAGCATTTACATGAGATCAGAAGGAAATAAGCATCCTTTGCATTTTACAGTTAGAAAGACTTAGGTCTATAACAGCTCTACAGTTGAAATAGAGCTTCCTAATTCACATATTACTGCCTTTGCTCTTTGCACAGCTTTGGTTTGCTTTTATTTTTTAAAGCAAAAAAGAAATCATTGAGTTAAGGCAGTTCCTCTAGATCCCATGCTTCTTCTCTGTAACATCGTGACTTTCCACTTAAGAGAAGTCCTTTGTTGATAATTTTTTACTGTTACTGTTTTCTCACCAACTCCAGAATCCCATGATGAGACCTCCATTTTGGGTCAATGTCACTAGCCTGAATACACATCCATTTCAATTAACTACTTCAAAGCCCTGACATAAAACAGAGACATTGGTAATAGACCTATGATTTCCATATACTCCTTCTTTTATTACTATTTTCTCTCAATTTTTTTCTTTTTCCCCACATAAAAACATTATTAAGTTCATGAATTTATAATTATAATAGACTTTAGATGTTGTCTAAACCACATTCACAGATGAGGAAACTGAAGACCAAGAGAGCATGGTACACACAGATAGTGTGGTGGAGATGAGAATTTGAACCTTGTTCTTCCAGCTCAAAATATGGTACCCCATCCATCACTACATGCTGTTTTTCTTATTTCATTCCATCAATTTCATTACAAATCTTCTTTCTAATATAAATCAAACTCAATAAAAGAGCTTATATTTGGATATTTTATACTTTCTTCCCATACAAAAGCTAGCTTTCCTATAGAGCTTTAATTTCTTTCCTTGGGTCCTTCTCCTTAGCCTTTAGGATACTGAGAATTTATTCCTATGACTGTTTTCTGAACAGGCTACTATCAGATTTTCTCAAGACTATTTCCTTTTTCTAAATGATCTTTTGAATTTGACATCACTTTCTGTCACATCTTTGTCCTACAATGGTCTTCACTGTCTTGACTTTAACAAGTAGGGCTGCAGTGGGTAATTAAGTTAGAAGCAGAAGGTTTGGGTGGCATTCCAGCTTTGCCCAGATGTGTTTTGGTGGGTTCTTTATCTCTTAAGTGAGAAGGTTGAATTAGGTCACTTTAATGTCTCCGCCATCAATGGGCATTGATGGGAATCCAAAGAACCTTATTCTGATGACACTAAAAGAAAGATTAATGATTCAGATAGAATTAAATTTTATGGTTCTGGATATGTACTCCAAGGGTACAAGTTTCATTTTACTGTAAAATACTGAGATGGATAAAAGACCTTTGAGGCCTGAATTCAAGCCTCTCTCTTCTACTCAATAGTCATGTGACTGGACAAATTATTTAATTTCTCTGGACTTGGAAACAAACAACTTCTCTTGAATCTGTCCCTTTCTCTCCCTTCACACCATAACCTTTTTAATTTAGCCCCTAGTAACCTCTTGCTTAGATTAACTCAGGGCTTCTTAAACTTTTTCTACTCATGACCTTTTTTTCTCTCAAGAAATGTTTACGTGACCCTGAGTATATGGGTATTTAAATAGCTATATAAATCAAATATCTACTGATAATAAATCCTAAAGAAATTTACTGTAAAACAATTCTTTGATACACACACATATACATATTATATATAATTTTACCATTTATTAAAAACAAGAGCAAATTTTCATAGTTTTGAGATGGATGTGCTTGTTTATTTTTACATAAAGAATCAAATCTTGTTATATTAAGTTTTTGTACAAACAAAACTAATGGGGAGGGGATGGAACCAAGATGGAGGAGAGTAGACATTTACTATCTAACTTCCTCTGAGCTTCCCTCAAACCAACAGCAGATTAAGCCTCTGACCTGGTTTTAGAGTGACAGAACCCACAAATATTTGGAGTACAACAAATTTCCAGAAGAAGTTACTTTGGAAGAACTTCAGAAAAGTTCTATTTCAATTGGGCAGGGGGAGAGACTGCAGTGCAGAGAGCTGGGGTGGGGAACCAGGGCATTGTGGGGTCCATGCACTGGGGAATCTATTGTGAGGTTCTTAGGCAACTCTGTTCTGGTTCCAAGCCAGTGGATCAGCAGATTAGCTGTAAGACACCCAAAGAAAATACAAAAGGCAAATTGTGAGCCTCTGAACCCTGGGACCTGGCCATCAGAAGTCAGTCAGCAACACTGGCTCCAGAGCAAACTAAAATGGCTGTCACCCCTTTACCTTAAGAGCAGATCTCAACCTTTAAAAAATGAACAAAAAAATCAAAAAGAACTCTGACTATTGATAGCTTTTGAGAGAAGAACAGACCTCGCACCCTGAGGATCCTAAAGGCAAATTAGCTCCAGATGAAGCCCTAAAAGGTGATATTAATTGGTCCCCATTTCATATGGCTCTCTTGGAAGAATTCAAAAAGGACCTTAAAAGAGAGTTAGAAGAAAAATGGGGAAAGGAAACAAGATCTTTTCAATTTGTGAAATGGAAAAAATGCAATGAACAAAACACTTTGGCCAAATGCAAAAGGAAATAAAAAAGCTAATTGTAGAAAATAATTCATTAAAAATTAGAATTGAACAAATGGAATTGAATGACAATGAGATTTCAAGGATTGGTCAAACAAAATTAAAAAAAAAAAAGAAAAAATAGAAGAATATGTAAAATGCCTCATTGGAAAAACAATGGATATTGGAAAATAGATTTAGGACTTCCTAAGTCCTAAGAATTATTGGACTTCCTGAAAACCATGATGAATAAAAGAGCCTAGACATCATCCTTCAGGAAATCATCAAAGAAAATTGTCCAGATGTCCTAGAATCAGAGGGTAAAATAGCTATTGAAAGAATTCATAGATCACTTCCTGAAAGAGACCACAAAATGAAAACTCCACGGAACATTGTAGCTAAAAATTTCAGAATTATCAAAACCAACGTAGCCAAGATTCAAAGGGAAGCAGAAAACTGGGGAAAATTTTTTTACATCCAAAGTTTCTGATAAAAGCCTCATTTCTAAAACATATAGAGAACAGACTTAAATTTATAAGAATACAAGCCATTCTCCAATTGATAATTGGTCAAAGGATATTAACAGATAATCTTCCTATGAAGAAATTAAAGCCATTTCTACTCATATTAAAAAAAAACAATCTAAATCATTATTGATCAGAGAAATGCAAATTAATACAACTCTGAGGTACCATTATACATCTCTCAGATGGTTTAAGATGAAAAGAAAAGATAATGATGAGTGTTGGAAGGAATGTGAGAAAACTGGGACATGAATATGTTATTGGTGGAGTGGTGAAATGATCCTACCATTCTGGAGAGCAATTTGGAACTATGTCCAAAGGGCTATAAAAAATTGTGTATACCCCTTTGATCCATTAGTGTCTCTATTGGGTCTGTATTCTATTTTTTAAAATAATTTTTTATTGAAAGAACATATGCCTGGGTAATTTTTCACAACATCCCTTGCACTCACTTCTGTTCCGACTTTTCCCTTCCCTCCCTCCACCCACAGTCTTATACATGTTAAATATGTCACAATATATCCTAGATACAATATATGTGTGCAGAACCAAGCAGTTCTCTTGTTGCACAGGGAAAATTGGATTCAGAAGGTAAAAATAACCTGGGAAGAAAAACAAAAATGCAGACAATTTATACTCATTTCCCAATGTTCCTTCTCTAGGTGTAGCTGCTTCTGTCTATCATTGATCAATTGAAACTGAGTTAGATCTTCTCTTTGTCAAAGAAATCTACTTCCATCGGAATATATCCTCATACAGTATCGTTGTTGAAGTATATAATGATCTCCTGGTTCTGCTCATTTCACTTAGCATCAGTTCATGTGAGTCTCTCCAAGCTTCATTCATCATTCTGGTCACTTCTTACAGAACTATAATATTCCATAACATTTATATACCACAATTTACCCAACTATTCTCCAATTGATGGGTATCCTTTCATTTTCCAGTTTCTAGCCACTACAAACAGGGCTGCCACAAACATTTTGGCACATGTAGGTCCCTTTCCCTTCTTTAGTATCTCGTTGGGATATAAGCCCAGTAGTAACACTGCTGAATCAAAGGGTATGCACAGTTTGATAACTTTTTGGGTATAATTCCAGATTGCTCTCCAGAATGCTTGGATTCGTTCACAACTCCACCAACAATGCATCAGTGTCCTAATTTTCCCACATCCCCTCCAACAGTCATCATTATATTTTCTTGTCATCTTAGCCAATCTGACACGTGTGTAGTGGTATCTCAGAGTTGTCTTAATTTGCATTTCTCTGATCAACAGAGATTTGGAACACTCTTTCATATGAGTGGAAATAGTTTCAATTTCATCATCTGAAAATTGTCTGTTCATATGGGTCTGTATTCTAAAGACATCAAAAGAAAAAGGGAAAAGGACCCACTTGTGCAAAAATGTTTGTAGCAGCCCTTTTTGTAGTGGCAAGAAACTAGAAATTGAATAGATGCCCATCAATTGGGGAATGGCTGAATAAGCTATGGTATATGAATGTAATGGAATATATTACATATATTTCATTTCTATAAGAAATGATCAGCAGGATGATTTCAGAAAGTCCTGAAGAGACTTACTTGAACTGATTCCAGGTGAAATAAATATAACCAAAAGAACATTGTACAGAGCAAAATAAGATTATGTGATGATCAACTGTGATGGACTTAGTTCTTTTCAAAAATGAGGTGATTCAGTCCAATTCCAATTGACTTGTGATGGAGAGAGCCATATGTACCCAGAGAGGGGGCTGAATGTGAATCACAACATAGTATTTTCACCTTTTTTGTTGTTTGCTTTTTTCTTTTGTTTCTTTGGTTTGTTTTTTCTTGATCTGATTTTTCTTATGCAGCATGATAAATTTGGAAATATGTTTAGAAAAATTGTACGTGTTTAACCTATAATAGATTACTTACTGTCTAAGGGAGGGGGTAAGAGCAAGGGAGGGAGAAAAATTTGGAACATAAAGTTTTGCAAGGATGAATGTTGAAAATTATATTTGCATGTATTTTGAAAAATAAAAAAGGTATTAATATAAAATAATAAGAATAAAATAAAATAAAATAAAAAGAATTAAATAAGAATAAAAAGAATTATCTTTTAATGTTGTCAATTTTTTAAATAGTAAACCCTCACAATCAGTTACAGGACCCCAAATGGAGTGGTGATCCACAGTTTAAAAACTTTTAGACTAGATAATAGCTTGCTAATTGTTCTCCTTTCATCTGTTCTGTTACTTTTTCAATCCATTCTTGGATCCACAGAGGTGGTCTAGCTACCAGAAAGCACTACTGTTCCTACTACTACTATTCCTCAAACTTAGTGTTCTATCTTTCTCTCCATCTCTTTGTATTTCATGCCTGAAGAGTACCTAGAGTAAAATACTCCAGGTACTCTCATGCCTCATCTGGGCTTCTGAGAATCCCTGGCTTCCTCAGCTCATATGCCTTTTCAAATAAGAAGCCTCCCCTATCTCCTTAGTTTTTAGTGTTCCCTTTCTCTCCTTAAATTATTTTGTATATTCACTCCTTGAGGGGAGGAAGTAATTTTTGTTTTAACTTTGTAACTCCTGGGGCTAGGACAGCGTTTTGCCTATATTAGGCACTTAGATGCTTGTGGGATCGGAATGATGAATTTTTAAAATTGAAAATCTTTTAAAATGAAATGACAAATGAGCTTTAAAGATTGTTTATTACCTAAAAAATCACTTGTAGAAGCTTTATACTTAATTGCTTTTTAAATTGCTATAAAAGTCTATTTGGCAGCAAGAAAATAAAAGCAAAGAAATCAGTTGGTGTCTGATCCAACTCCTCTGGGAATGCAAAAGAACATTTATGACCACACTGATTATATTTAATTCCTATGTTTTTATAAGATAATTATCATAGCACATTTCACAAAACATCTCTCCTTCTTGTATGGCCTGGGCCGGATGGCTGCAGGGATCCCTTCCTTTGCTCACTTTCTGAAATGGATTCTGTATCTGTTCTTCAATAAAATAGGAAAGGACAGGATGGGGAATGGACCACGGCAGCATTGGTGTAAGGAACGCCCTCAATGAGGAAAATCTTTTGGCACATAGAGGGCAGTATCCTTTGTGCAATTTGCTCTGAAAGTTGTCCAGGCCACTGAGATGTTAAATGACATGTGCAGGATCACACGTCTTGAACTTAGGGCTTCTTGGCTCTGTGTCAAATATATCACTCTGCTTCTCTTATCTTTAAATAAAATTTCCTAATATGAACTTATATTTTATTTCATTGACAACTAGGAATCGAGATTTTAAATATATGTGCAGCAATTTAGAATTTTATTTTCTCTCTTTTATTTGACTGTGGTCCCCTTTCCAATTTCATCCATGTTTAAACACCTTTAACTGGTTTAGTTAGATTTTTCACCAAGCCTCTACTTTGTTTTTATTCTTTCATTTAATTTTTATTATTTATTTTTAGCATTTAAAAACTTTATAAAAGAAATTTCGCTCTATATTCTCCCCTATCCATTGATATGGCAAGCAATATGCTTATCAACGATACATGTGATATCATGCAAAATATATTTCTGCCAGATTCTCCCCTAAACACCCTCCCTCCCACCCACACATACACATAAAGTGAAAAAAAATCATACTTCAATTTGCACTGAATTCATCACTTTTTTCCCTGGAGGTGGATAGCATTTTTTTTTTAATTTAAATCATTACTCCTATGGAATTGTCTTGAATCATTGTATTGATCAAAGTAGTTAAATCTTTTAACAATTATCAATAACAATTGATTATCGTTACAGTGTTATTGTTAGGATACATAATGTTCTCCTGGTTCTGCCCACTTCACTTTGCATTAACTCATAGGTCTTTCCAGGTTCTTCTGAAACCACCTTCCTCTCATCATTTCTTATAGCACAATAATACTCCATCACAATTACATTCCACAATTTATGCAGTCATTACCCAAATTATGGGTATAACCTCAATTCTTTCATACCACAGAAAGAGCTGCTACAAATATTTTTGGTTTTCGTTTTTTCTATGATATCTTTTTGATATAGACTTAGAATAGTGACAATGCTGTATCAAAAGGTGGACACAATGCAGTAGTCCTTTGAACACAGTTCAGATTGTTCTCTAGAATGGTGGGACCCCTTTCTATCCTCTCCCTAACAGTGCATTACAGTTCCTATTTTTCTACATCTCCACCAGCATCCTTTCCTTTTCTTTTTCCAATCTGAGAGATGTGAGATGGTACAGCAGAGTTGTTTTAATTTGCTTTTCTCTAGTCAATAATGATTTAGACATTTTGTAATATAACTATAGACAGCCTTGATTTCTTCTTCTGAAAACTGCTTCTGTCTGTTCATATCCTTTGACCATTTATCAACTTGGGAATGGTTCTTTTTTAAATTTTGTCTCAGTTCCCCATATATTTGAGAAATAAGGTCTTTATCAGAGAAACGATGTAAATTTTTTATATTACTTCATTGTCTATGGTACTTTTTAGCAAGATGTATCTTTGATTATCTCTTTTAATTAGGTCTATTTTCACTTCTACTTTGAGATCATGATTGCTATCCTTGCCTTTTATTTATTTATTTTTTTAATAACCTCAGTTGAAGTATAATGGATTCGGCTCCAGCCCTTTATTTTTACTCTGTGTCTTTCTGGTTCAAGTATATTTATTGTAAACATTTTGGTTTCTAATCCATATAGCAGTATACTATCTGCTTCTGTTTTATGATTGAGCTCATTTCATTGATATTCACAGTTATGATTGCTCTTTCTCTTATGCATTTTTCTCCATTCTATTTTCTTGGTTTTTATTCTCTTTTTTAACCTGTCCCTCCTCAAACATTTGTATTGCCTCTGACCACTGCCTTCCTTAATCTGCCCTGTTCCTATAAACTTCTCCCCTTTTCTCTGATCCCCTTCCCCTGCTACTTCCCTGTTGAGCAAGAGATTTCTATATCCAAACGATTATGTATATGTATTTTTCCCTCTTTGAACCAATTTCAACAAAAGGTTCGAGCACTGCCTGCCATCTTCCTCCCACCTCTCCAGTTTCTTTTCCATTGTAAAAATTCTTCCTTTTGTGGTTCTTTTGTGAGATATTTTTCCTCCATTTTCTCTCTCTCTTCCCCCTTCTCTCAATGCATTCCTTTCTCTCACCCTTTAATATTTTTTTGTGGTCATTCCAGTGTAATCGATTCACCCTCATGTTCCCTGTCTATGTAGTTCTAACTATCCCGTTAATCATAGAGCTCTTAGAAATAACATGTATCATTTTCCCATATAGAAAGATGTACAGTTTAATTTTTTGAGTCCTTTATAATTTTTCTTTCATGTATAACTTTTTGTGTTTCTCCTGAATTTTGTGTTTGAATGTCAAATTTTCCATTAAACCTAAGACTTTTCATCACGAATGCTTGAAAGACTTCTATTTCATTAAATATTCATTTCCCCCCTAAAAGATTATACGTAAGTTTTTCATGGTAGGCTTTTCTTGGTTATAATCCTAGTTTCTTTGCCTTCATTAAGCCCTCCATTCTTTCAACATAAAGATTAATCAATTTTATGTAATTCTCCCTGTGGCTCTATGATATTTGAATGGTTTCTTTTTATTTCCTTTCAAGACTTTTTCTTGATCTGGGAGCTCTGGAATTTGGCTATTATATTCCTGGGAGTTTTTGTTGTGGTATTTCTTTCAAGATGTGATCAAGTGAATTCTTCCAGTTTCTATTTTACCCTCTGGCTCTAAGACATTGTGGGAGTTTTCCTTTACAATTTCTTGAAATATGATGTTTAGGCTTTAAAAAAATTTTGTGGCTTTCAAGCAGTCCAATAATTTTTAAATTATTTGTATTTAATCTATTTCTTTCTTAATAAAATTGTTCATATTTTCTACTATTTTTCATTCTTTTATAAAATGTTTCATATTTTACATTATTTTTCCACTCTTTTGACTTTGTTTTATTGTTTCTTGATATCTCATGAAGTCATTAGCTTCCACTTGCCCAATTCTAAATTTTAAGGAATTATTTTCTTCAGTGAATTTTTGTGCCTCTTTCGATCATAATTTGATCATATCTATTTTTAAGGTGTTATTTCCTCTGTCCCCCAAATTGTTAATTCTCTTTTTCTAATTTTCCTGTATCACCCTCATTTCTTTCTCCAATTTTTCCTCTACCATTCATTTCTTTCTTTAGCTCATCTAGGAATTCTTGTTAGATTAGTGTTCAATTTGCATTTCCCTTTTTATCTCTTCTGCCAGCCCCTGCCTTTGAAGTTTTGCTAGTAGCTATTTTTCCCTTCACAATTTTCTTGTATCACTCTTACTTCTTTCTCCAATTTTTCCTCCGCCACTCATTTCTTTCTTTAGCTCATCTAGGAATTCTCTTTAGACTTGTGTTCAATTTGCATTTCCTTTCCATCCCCTCTCCCAACCCCTGCTTTTGAGGTTTTGCTAGATGCTGTTTTTCTCTTTATTGCCTTTTGAATCTGTGTATTGCTTCCCTACCACAGTAGGAAGTAGTAAGTGATGTTTAGAACAGTCAGTTAGGTTGTTTCTTCTCTTCCACAATCTTGAGTATACCCTGGTCATCTACTTTAGAAAACTGATAAAGAAAACTTTATCAAATCACAATATAATTAGGTTCATCTCCCTCATTTCACAGATAAGGAAAAGAAGTCTGACAATTTAATACCTTGCCCAAGGCCACAAAATTAATAGTAAAGTTTGGATTAGATTAAAGGTATTATTTCAAGCCCCCCTCATCTTCTCTGAATATATATAAATCTATAACAAGTTTTTTTCTATGCCAACATAAAAAAAGAATTTTTTGCTTTCTTCAATTTTTTTCTCTATTATCTGAGATAATAGAGATACTCAGATAATACTCAGATAAAAGTAGACTTGATCTTTGTTCCATGTTGTTTAGGATAGCTTTTAAAATCTCTTCCTGGTTACTCAGTCCCAGAATGTTTCATGATAATTTAACAGTCTAGGATCTGGGTTCAGATCTAAGCTCTAATACTTACTCGCTGTATGACTTTGTAAGCAATTCACTTAGTCTCTCAATTAATTTCCTTATGTGTAAAACAGGAACAGGGGGTTAACGCTACATGACTAAGTTTATGATCTTGAGAGAAGAAAGAAATAGGAAGAAGTTCTATAGGCACAATCTCAAAAATTTAGCGCCTAAGTGGAGTTCTGAGGTACACAATTTATTTTTAGGAATTGGTTATCTGTGACTTTTCAACATGGTTCGTATTTTGTGGTAGCTAGCTCAAATCAAGAGGGGGATGTGGGGAAAATTAAAATTTATTTCTTTTTAGAAGCCTATAAAATTTGGATGCTTTTTAACCTTTCTTCTGAAGATTGTATATATGGTAGGTATATGGCACAGGTTGTTTCTGATTTGGGGTTTTCCAACTTCAAATCGGTGCTGTCTGTTCTGAAAATGAATATCCCACCTTTTACTGCCAGAAAATGCCTTCACATCAGCACCCCTCAACCTGACTTCAGCCTGAGAAATGCTGAGCGAGGACACTTGATTTGGTTGAAGCTCTAAGCAAAGATGAGGACAAAATGTGACCCGAATACATAAATAACTGTGCAGATTCCCTAAATCAGCATTACAACTGCCAGCAGGTCAGTAAGGAGGCTACTCCAAAGAGAAGCAGCCTTTAGATTATGACACATGAGATGCTGATAATTTTCCTCCTCTACCAAGGTTTGAGAGAGTCAAAGCACAACTCAGTTATAGTCCTGTGCATTTTAAGAGAAGTCCTCCGATGGTGATTATTGTGTGACTCCTGAGTCTGATGGCTGCTCACAAGCATCTTCTAGTAGATTTCAATGTGGGTATTTCCTTCAAAGGTATGAACTGCAACTCACTTCTGGGCAGTCCAGTCACCAGAGGGACTGCGGTTGTACAGGCTTGAGTGAGGGAACTGGGGATGCTTATCCTGGAGAAGACTCAAGGGAGGCAGGATGAGTTGTCCCAGTTTTTGAGGGGCTACCAGGTGAAAGTGGGGATAGATCTCTTCTGTTTGGCTTTAGAGGGTTGAACCCGGAGCAAAGGACAGAAATTGCAGAGACAAATTTAAGCTTACAGGAAAGCTTTGGCTCCTAGCGATTAGAACCATCTCATAGTGGAATGAGCTATTTTAGATGGTGCCGAGTTCCCCTCCTTGGAGATTTTAAATAGAAACTGAATGGCCAATTCTAATTTTCCAGTTAACAAGCATTTCCCCCCCCTCTCTATCTCCTTCTCATCATCACCCCCAAGTGGAAAAGAAAACCTTTGAACAAATGTGCATAATCAAGCAAAACAAATGCCCGTATGGGCTGTGTCCCCAAAAGGTGTCGCTCATTCTGCAGAGTTAGCCAGATGATCACTTCTTCAGTATATCGGAACAGCAATTCCTTTTGGAAATTTGGACGCAGTGACCACACTTGTCTCTTCCAACTCTAGCATTCTGTGATTCTTTCTAAGCATCAGCTCAGCTAAGTATGGAAGGTTGACATCTTGGTGATGGATTCTTTGGCCACGGCTACTCATCTCTCAGTATCACGGGATCATAAAAAGTCAGGACTTGAAGGGCTCAATCTGGTTTCCTTTCCCCTAATTTTCCCCCCAATCTCCCAAGAGGAGAACCTACGTGGCTGATCAGTCCAGTGTGGGGACTGGAAGTCCTGAGGACCAGGGCTGGCCTTTCTGCGCTGGGCTATTTGGAATCAAAGAATGTTTTGTGAGAACTAGCAGGGACCTCCGCAGCCACCGAGTCCTGCCAATATCTGAAAAAAGAATCCTCACTATGACACAGCAGATGTGCTCGGACAAGCCTTCCTGGAGACCTCCAATGTGGGAGGACCAGTCACTGCTGGCTTTGAATTCTGCCTGACACACTGGTTTTATGATCCTAGGCAAGGCACTTAATTAGAAGGCTGTAACATTAACCTCCCCGTGCCTCAGTTTTCTCATCTGTAAGATGGAAATAATAACACCTGACAGGGGGGTACCATAGTGCACAGAATGACTGCAATCAGGGGGATCTGAGTTCCAATTTAGCCTTGAACACTCACTACTTGTGTGAGCCTGCCCATATAATTTGACTCCTGTTTGCCTCAATCCACTGGAGAAGGAAAGGGCAAAACACTCCAGTATCATTTCCAAGAAGCCTCCACGGACAGTATTTGTTGGCTTTGGCCCATGGGGAAATAAAGAATGATTAAACAGCAGCCAGTCTGCTGAAGCTAAAATGAGATAACACACAAAAGGCAGTTTACAAACTTTCTAGTGCTATACAAATGCTGAATATGGTTATTATTAATTGATTTGCATCTCACTAAATTTTAGCTTTGCCCGACATTGGCTGTGGGACAGCCTGGGCCATTCACACTGAAAAAGTCTTCTGAAAGTTATGTCTCCTTTGTCGGATGTTTTATTATCTTATTTTTTTCCTGTTTCAAGGTTCCCAGTAGTCCATGTAGTTCCAGTAGTCCAGTAGTTCCATGAGAACAAGTTTATGTGACTTCTATCTCTATATGTGATCTGTCTCAAGGAGTTTTTAATCTATTCCCTGATTCAATGTCCTAATGATTCAATATTTCTGTGTATCTGAGCATTTCCAGGGCCTTGCTTCCAGTGGCGCTTACTAAATGTCACAAATTGAGCAAAAGCAGGATGATCATCCTTGTTGTCCTGGCAACTGGCTAAAAAGCCTCCAAGTCCACCCTGGGACAGCAGCCTTATCAAAATCAGAGCTTGGTTTGTGATAGAGCTTTTAAGATATTAGCTCTTTAATGATGATATGCCATATATCCCAGGCCAAGTACCACCATGGAATCATTCACTTCTGATTGCTTTCTCTTACAGAAATCAAAATCATACTTTTACTATGTCAACACCAGGAAAGAGTTTGGTTTCCTTTGCACAGACAAGGATTTTCACAATTACTCTTATTCCCTGTGCTTATAGGCAAGCCTTAATCTTATCACCTATTTCTGCAATCATTTTTTACCATTCCAAATTTCCTTGAAGCTCTTATCAGCTTCCAGGTATTGCAATATTCATGTGACTAACTTCAGTCTTAAATCTTTGGTCCATTTCCCTGTTCTTTTGCCTCTCTCCTTCCTCTGGTTTCATCTTATTCCATTTTGTATTAATGTATTCTAATAGTTCTTTCCCTTGACCTTACATATAAACATGTGATTGTTTTTAGAGGACTTAAAATCACAAGACAACTTCATCAATAAACACTCCTGTTCCCCATACTCTTCCATCCAATAAAAAATGACTTGTTTATAGAATTCAGCTTTAGCAGATGAACAGATAAAATGTTTTGGCTAATGGGTTTATGTGAAAGGTGATGAGAGGTATCTCTAAAATTTGTATTGCAGGGGAAATGGACGCAATACTTTGTTTTTTTTTCTTTTTTAGAGGGGCAGTATGGCTTAGTGAATAGAGCTCGCATTGGAAGTAGGGTTCTATTTTGACCTCCAACACTGACTGTGTGACCAGTCATGTAAGGACTCAGTGCCCAAAGCAACATTAACATAAGGTTTCAAATGTGAAACAACTGCTAATCTACACTGGCAAAAAGGAGTCTTCTTCATAGGGTTGCTGTGTAATACCCATGAAATCATAGTTCTCCTTCATTCAAAGCACTTTCTGGGCTCAACCTCATGGCCCATGGCTTCCTGGGCCGGTTGGTTAGAGTATGTGCTTAAAAGGACATAGTGAAGGCTTTTATTGCTATACACCCTAGTGAGATTCACTGGGTACCAAGGCTACCTAATTCTATCCTTTTACATTTTCTTGCAAATACATGGCAAGGTGGATGGCATAGGAAAGTATGTAAGATCCAGCACTAAACAAGTCATTGCATCAGTAGATTTCTCTCTTATTTCTGGCAGATGACAATACCATTTGGATCCCCACAGGATTCTTTTGAAGGGCTAAATGAGCCCTTCAGAGGAAGGATCTGTATCAGGGGATGTGGAAACCTCTTCAATTTATGTGATGGATTAGTAAGGTGAGTCCTAAACAGTTATCTGAGGCACATAAAGGATTTCCTAACTCCAAGTTCCTCTCCTCAGTATGTTCAGCTGATCTTCTAGGACAAGTTGTGTATTCTCATGTATATAGTCAGGAAACTTGGTTCAAATCTCATTTCTAATCCTTGCCAGCCATCAGGTCCCAGGTTGATCGCTTATCTACTGTGAGACCTACCTACTAAGCCATGGAAATATTGTCATTTGCATAAATGGAAGAAGTTTCCACACCCAGAATTATCTATATACCTAGCAATATCTAATAAGAGAGACATACATGCACCTTTGTATAAGAAAAATCGTTTAAAAAGGTAGAAAATTAGGGGAAATTTTTGTAGACAGTTTCTCAGATAAAGGCCTCATATCTCAAATATATAAAGAACTTTGTCAAATCTAGAAGAATATGAGTCATTTCCTAATTGATAAATGGCCAATGGCTATAGTTCTGATGAAGAAATCAAAACAATTTATAGTCCTATAAAAAATTCTTCAAGTGCTTACTGATTAAAGAAATGCAAATGAAAATAACCTTGAGATATTAATTTATATCAGTTTGGCTAAAAAAATTTAAGGGGAAAACAACAAATGTTGGAGGCAATATGGAAAAATGGGGACACTAATTCACTAGTGGTAGAACAGTGAATCATTTTGGAGAACAATCTGGAGTCCAAAGAGTTATTAAACTACTTATACCCTTTGACCCAATAATACCACAATTAGGGCCATTTTCAAAAATGATTAGGGAAAAAGGAATAAAAAAATTCTATGTTCTGAATTATTTATAGTAGTTCTCTTTGTGGTGGCAAAAAACTGGAAATTGCTCGTCATTTAGAGGAATGGCTGAAAAAATTGTGATATATCACTGTGATGGAATACTACTGTGCTATAAGAAATAATGAGCTTAATGATCTTGGAAAAACATGAATAGACTTGCACAAAATAATGAAGAACAAAATGAGCAGAACCAAGAGAATATTGTATACAGTAATGGCAATATTGTTTTAAGAATGATTTTGAGTGAATAAGTCATTTTGACAATTATAAACAACCAAATTAACTACAAAGGACATTTGAAGGAAGAACTATCTGCATCCAGAAAAAGAAATGATAAATAGAAGTATGTATAGAATGATTTTACACACACAATCATATTTGTGTCTAATGGTAGTCATTTTCAGGGCAGGGAGGGAAGAAGAAAAAAGGAAAAAAAGTTATATGATAATTTTATTATATATTTAAAGGGAACAGCAAATTGTATATAATAGATTTGCTGTTTCATATGCAATGATCTTTTTTATTCTACTATGTTATGGAAATTATTATTATTTCATAAATAAAAAGAGAATACTTATGTAACACTTAGTCATTTTTAATGAGGAGAGTTTATTCTTCAGTTCTCATAAAAGAATGCCCTTCCCTTCTTCTAAGAAAGGATAATGAGAAAAATCCAATTTGACATCGAATAAGTTTTCTATGTAGACTATAAATTTTAAAGAATGTTTAAAAACAGAGAAATTTCACTTGTGCATAGCTACTTCCTTTAAAAACTGCCTATCATTTCCAGGATTATAGACTATGGAAAAGATTGTTAAATCTTCCAGTTAGATCAGTCTGGCAAACCCAGAGAGTAACCTAATCAAAAAGGAACATCGAAGATTACAGTATTTGCTTGAGGACTATGGAGCTCCACCTTTCCTAATATTAATTGGGGAAAACTGGAGTATTAGTAGTAGAGTAATGCCCTTTAACATCCTCAGAGCTCAAGAACAATGATACCACTCCATAGCAGATGAATGAGAGAGCAAATGTAAGCAGAAAGAAATTGTCCTTTCCCCTCACTTTTACAAACCAGAAAAGAAATCAAGTACATTAAATACCAAAATGTCAATGTAACATTTTGGTTACAAATTGAACGATGAAAAAAAATCAAATCATAACTTTGTAAACATAAATTACCTTTGATCTGTGATGAAAATGACAAATAGCAGCTCTGGGAGTTGGAGCGTGATTTGCTGTTTGGTTGTTTGGATGGGAGGCAGCAAGAAGAGAGGGCCAGCCTTGGAACCGAGCTACTTGTACCTGCATGCTGGCCATATGACCCTGGACAAGCCACCTGAGCTGACCTATCTGTCTCCCAAGATAAGTTATCTGAAGATTACGTTGAAGAATAGCAATTGTTCTGTACTGATAGAGGGAGTTCCTTTAATCGAATGAAATCCCAGGTCCAGACTCTTTCCCCCACCACAAAAAAGTTAGTTTGGTTAGATGTATATAAGTTATGGATTTCTTCTCCATCATGTATTCAAACTCCCTTGACTGAGGTTTCATAATTTATTAATTTCTCCTCTTTCTATAAGGAGATGTTGCACATAGCAAGTACTCGATAACATTTGTTAACATGAGAAAAAATTCACTAAATCTAAGAAAAAGAGGTGTGTTTTATTCAAATTGGTGCAGACTGGATTTAAATGAAGGACTGGAAAGCCTCAGAGTACATTATGGCATACCATTCTCTCCTACCATTACCTTTGGCCCCAAATAGCCAATGTCCTGGAGATAAGATCTCCAGGAAATGTTTACCTCCCATTGTAGGTGGGGTAAAGATGGTGGTATTACTTCCAGTGGACAAAGAACCCAAGGGATTTCTAAGGAGGCTAACTGCCTTCCTGAGTGAGGGAGCCCAGTGAGGTTTAGCAGAGAGAATGTTGGAATTGGAATTAGAAGCCCTGGCATCCCAGTTCTGGCAATGTCACTTGATGAATCACAGAATTTCAGATCTGAAAAGGACATGCCTCAGAGCCATTCAGTCCCAATACCTGAAAGAATCGAGTCCACAGAAAACAATCCCTTCCACAGCCCACATGACAAGCAACGGTTCTCCAGCTTTGACTTGGAAAACTTCCGAGAGAGAAACGCACTGAATCTCCAGAGCTAGTCCCTCCACTTTGGGGGATAGCTCTAATTAACTGTCAGGAAGTTTTTCCTTACATCAAATGTAAACCAGCCTCTTTGCCATTACACTTCCTGCTGCTCACTCTGCTCCCTTACCAGCTACTCCACCTTGGGCACACCATTTAATCTATCTTTAGTTCCTTTGCCTGATCAGTGAAGGCTAAAGTCTGGTGCAGCTCTAACCATCAATACTTCCACATCTTAAGTCTCCATAGCTTAGTCCTTCTTGAGCTCATTTTACAGATCAGGAAACTGAGGCAAACAAAGTTAAGTGACTTGCCCAGGATCAGATATCTAGTAAGTATCTGAGACTGGATTTGAATTCAGACCTTCCTGACTCTAAGACTGGTACTTTATCTTCTGCACCACCAAGAGTGTCTTACTGGTTTGCCAGATCCCATGTTGGGGCAAGTGCAAATAAATGTACCACCTCAACATGGCATGCACAAAGATTTCTGCATCTCATATTAATATGGGCAATCCCAGAGCATTCTTCTAGCATAAAATACTGCTGCATTCTTATTTCAACAGCATACATCTGCTCAAGGTCCTTTGGGTCTCTTCTGAGTTAAAAATGTGGTCACATTCTATCTAATCTACAGGAGATAAAGTCAGGCAATACTCTGAGAGAAATGTACATTTTTTTCATTTAAAAATATATACACATATATGACACCTTTAAAGGTCAATGGAAAAGCTCTTTACCTGCCAAGACCCAATTCAAGTGGCTTTTTCGACATCTGTTAATGATATCAATAATACCAAGACTGAACGAGGAACTGAATACCAAATCTCAAAGAATGGTCCTGGCAAATGATCAAGAATAGAAAAGGAGAAAAATTATTTTTTTCAGTGACCAGCTTTACAAAAAGATCATTCTCTCTTGCTTGGATTATTCCAATAGATTTCTAACTATTATACTTATCTTACACCTTCTTTTCCCTCCCAGTCATTTGTTCTATATACCTAGATATATTAATTTCTTGTCGTGGCTATCCACTGTCCATTTTGAATAAAGATGAAATTCAGAAACTCAGAATCTGATCTGCCCACATTTTAGTGTGAATTTCCTTCTGAACACATCTCCTACTCTGTCCTTGCATCCTATCACCCTTCCAGCCAGACTGGACCCCAACTCATTGATCCTGCAGACATGCCATAATGTGATAAGCAAACAAAAGCTCTGATGGAGTCAGTATCATTGGAAATGGTAACACAACTATGATTTCATCAATACTTGCACTCCTTTTATCAGTTCTGCTTGCAGTCCATTCGTATTTTCTTACCCTCTGAAGCCCTCATCTATACTTTCCCATAAATCCTCAGTGAAGGGTCAGCTAACATGATTGAGGGGAAGCCTTCCCATGGTCCTTTTATGTTATAAAAAATGCCAGTGTAGCTCCTGGGCTGTCTGTTCATTTGGTACCCTGCCACCTGGCTGGCTCAGCCATATATGCCCTTTATGATGTCTTTTATATCACCACGATCCCACGCCTATAACATATTGTGGTATGGAGGTGACGTTAAGATCTCACAGGCTCTACCTGCAGAGCCCACACACTGACACTTCCTAAGAAGCTGGAAAGATGGGTCTGAATCTTATCTCTTGCAATTATTACCTGGGTGATGTCAAGCCAGTCCCTTAAGCTCTCTGGGTCTCACTTGGCTCAACTATAAAATGTGGAATTTGCCCTGAATGTCCTCTGAGGTCCCTTCAAGAGCTTAATCTTCAGCATGACCTTATAATCCTAAGCACAGTCTTAAAGACAGACTGCTTCCAGAGACAAGCCCAGCTAAGTACAAGGAGCTCATCACCAGATCAGCCACCAGGGGAACAAAAAGCAAGAGACCCATGAAACAAATTACTTTAGTAAGCCTATATGGGGCACTAATGAACCAATAATAAATTGTTAAAATAATTGTAAGAGTGGGAAAAGTTAAATTTTGGTGCTAATGAAGAGCTTCACCTTCATTGGCTTGAATAAATACATTTTTGAAATGTATTTTAAATTTGATAGGTGACACAATGCACAGAGTGCCAGGCCTGGAATCAGGAAGACACATCTTCATGAGTTCAAATTTGGTCTCAAACCATTCCTAGCTACGTGACCCTGGGCACATCACTTAACCCTGTTTGCCTCAGTTTCCTCATCTTTAAAATGAGCTAGCGAAGGAAATGGAAAAATCATTCCAGTAGCTTTGCCAAGAAAACCCCAAGTGGGGTCACGAAGAGAAACACAACTGAAAAACAACTCAACAACTAAATTTTAAGTTATTTTTCAGTAGAGGCATTATATTAAGAGAACTAGGTTCGATTATCCCTTTTGATACCTATGACCAGAGTGAGCTGAGCACGTACTTTACTTCTGTGGTCCTCAGTTTTCTCAATTACAAAATGGGGGAGTAAGATTAGATGGCCCCCGAGGTCTCTCCCTGCTCCATCTCCGTCATCCTAGGACCATAACTTTGAATGAATGTGTCGCTTTCTCTATGGGTTCTCAATCAGCCAATAAACATTCATTGGGAAAAAGGTGTTGCTTGTACAAGGCTTTCCAATTCTTTCTTTTCTGTCTCATCTCTTTTCCAATTTCTTGCTCAAGCACTCTCATTCCATTTATCAAAATATTTTAACTTAAAAAAACCCCTTGCTTCATCTCTTCCAGAAATTCTAGCGAAGCTTGTGTCCAAGCTATCATTGTTGTTGTCCCCTCAGAGGCATCACTTAGAAGTCTCTTAGAGTCATTATTTTCTGCGTTTGTTTCTTCCACATTCGGACCACCATAAGAGCTCATAATGGTGAGGTTCTTTTTTTTGTCCATTCTTCCAGACTTCTTCCTGGCTTCAGATTTTGCCTGAGTTCTGGAGGGGAAAATCTGGGCTGGTCTTCTTGTTGTTTTCTTGGGGGTCCTGAATGTTGTGTAATTTTAGGCTCTTGAAGACAAGTTGGGGACCAACAAGGTTTGATTGCTCCCAAAGTCTTATGGCTGCTTCCCTGGAATGAGTTCAGCAGGTTCCTAATCTGGGGTTGGGTCTCTGAAGAGTAGCTCATTACTTGACACCCCTCCCTTCCCTCTATCTTGGCTGAGTGACAGAATTGCAGGCTTTCCTTTGGTCTAGGATTCGTGCCTCAGTATACTTTTTTGCAGGTTGTGCTAAATACGGTAATACAATTCTATGTCCTGGCTCTAAGCCAGAGCATTTGTGCTGCTGACCTATGGACTTCCTCCTTTTCTGGCACACCCTCCAGAGTCCTCCGTACTCAGAACACCACCCCTGTGCTCAGCTCTCCTCAATCCGCTCTGGCTATGTGACCCAAAACAGGGAAATGAGGGACAAAGTTGGTACTAGTTCTTCCCTATTACAGTGTCCTGGTCTAGGTCTAGAACCTCCTTATGTCTTGATATACTGCTTCTCCCTGGTGTTGGAATGCCAGTATACAAAATATTCCTGGCCCTACCGAGCCCAGCATCCAAAGACTTCCCTGTCTGTTCCCCTAGGTGGGGCTGGGCTGGACAAAGGACTCACTGTGACTTTTCTCAATTTCCCCATCAGGATCCAGTCATATATTTTCTAGATCTGTTTGGAGGAGTTTGTGGCAAGATGCTCACCACTTCACTTCTTATCACCTCAATAAGCATTTATTAAGTGCCTACTGTGTGTCAGGCACTATATAAGCATTGTTCAAAACCATATATGATCACAAGCCAGTGTACACACATAGTAACCCGAAGGGAACAATGAAAATCATCAATTCACAAACTTTTTCCAGGTAAGTCAACCTTAAAAGTCAGAATTTTAAGTCCCTTGATTGATCCTAATTCTTCTTTTTCTCTGTGTTGATCCATGAGGGTTTTATATCATTCTAATATTGGGTCTAAAGTGCCAGAGGACCAGTCTGATTTAGACTATCTTATTTGTAAAAGGAAAAATAAAACTCACTAGTTTTTATTTTCCTTTTTACAAGTAAGTTATGATTTTTAAAATTGATTTTATGATTTTAAAGAAGATATGATTTTAAAATACATTGATCTCTTTTCTCTTCTGCTCAATAAGATCTGTAGGTCAGAAGTGTCAAATATTAGGTTATTAACATTTCTGCAGAATGAGATTAAATGTAATGGAAAATATTAACAAAATATATAAAATATAATAGAATATAGACAATGTTATAATGTGGTTTTCTAAGTTAATATGTAGCCTATAAGGATCCTTCTGTATAGTTTAATGGCTCCAATTTCTATCTGATTTTGACACCACTGTGCAGGATATAGTTTCAGTAGTAGAATCACTAATTTTTGAATCCCCATTCCCTACGGCCAAAGCATTTTCTAAAAATATAAGACTATGTTGCTGCTCTACCAGTACTGTATTAAGGACATTTCTCCACCACCCCATCAACACTGAATTTTATTATTTTAACAACTTTGCCAATTTAATGGCACCTTACAGTTGTTTTGATTTGTATCTCTGGCTTTTACAGAGTTTGAACAGTTTTTTCAGGGAGTTATTTATAATTTGTGCTTTTGCTTTTGAGAACTGCCTGTTCGTAGCCTTTGAACATTTAGCCATTGGGGAAGGAACATTATGCTTGTAAATGTGAGTCAAGTCTTAATAAATTTTGGTTGTCAAATTTTTCTCAAATATATTTACCAGAAAGATGTTTCCTCCGTTTGTTTTTTTTTTTTTTTCTCCCTTTTGTATATCCTTTTTGGTTGTTGTTGCTGTGCAAAAACTTATTTTTATACAATCAAAACCTTTCATTTTATCTCTTGTAATTGCTCAACCTTTTTTGGAGGTGATATTGCTCATAATTTTCTGTTATTTTCCTCTGTAATGCTTTGCAAATTAACTTGTACTCTAAAGCTGCCCTAGTCTGACATGTCTTGCCGCTTGGCAAAGACATCAACCATTTGCAGATCGGGTGGGCTCTGGATGCTTAAAAATCTCCTCCCACCTCATTTATTACAAACACAATAAGCAATAACAAAGCAAAATATAAGAATAAGAATATTGTACATGAAATAAGCTTATTATTTGATTAGAAATGATAAATTAACTATAACAAAATAAAAATGGAACCATTCCCTTTTAAATATTTTTTTCTCCTTCAGAATATTTTTTTTTCTGGATTTTGTTGCTGTCTTATGTACATAATTGTAAACAACATGTGTATGTGTATGTCTCTCTCTCTCTCTCTCTCTCTCTCACACCCACAGAGGTTTTGTTTTCTTTACTACATATCACAACATATGTCTTCCAGTATTACATTCATATATCTTCAGTTTCTTGATATTACAAATGATAATGGTAAGAATATTTTTGTATAGGTGGCTCTCTTTTCCCTTTTCTTCCCTTCCCCAAGCAATAGTTTCTTTAAGGTACTGTCTAGTCCTAGGAGGAAGACTCTTTGCCAAAACTGCTCATAATTTTACCAGCAATATGATCATATGCATGGCTATTTGGTTAAACTCCTTTAAATAATGACCAAAATCAAAGTCAATGTCTTTACTTTTATCTATTTTTCAGTCAATAGTTTTTATATAAAAGAGGTTTGGTTGAGACTTTTAAAATTACAATATCTGTTCATCTTTATTATTTCTTCATCGGTTTATCTTTCCTTTATTTGCCTCTTTGAGGAGAATCTACAAGTTATCTTTCCATTTAACTATAATACGTTTCTATCTTCTAGTTTCTTTTGAAATGACAATGTCAATATGAATGTGAATCAACTCACTGGTCACATTAAGAATTTATATTGAGTATAAACAATTGAAAGCTAATTCCTTGCTTTAAAAATGCTGGATTTGGAATTTTGAGATTTAGTTTTGAATCCCAATTCTACTACTTACTGGACAAGTTATAACTATATTACAGTTCTCTGATAGGTAAAACAAGGTTTGAGGTGGTTAGAGGTGATGGATCTCTAAATTCTCTTCAAGTTCTCACTTTCTAACCCCTTAATTAAATATGTTTATGAAGAATGTAATCAAAAAAATGTAAACACAAAAAGATGAACTGGTCACCTGAGGAGAAAAAAGTATAATCATTGAAGAGTTCTAATAGTTCACAGACTCCAGCAATATTCTTCTAATATCAAGAGACAGTGAGAAAGGCTTACCCAAGTCTCCCCAGGTTTCCCTGAATCCATCATTTTCATAATTTGCTATGACACAATAATGTTCCATTACATTCATATATCATAATTTGTTCAGCTATTCCCCAATGAATAGAAATCCAATTTATTTCTAGGTATGCACTATAATAAAAAGTGCTGCTAAAAGTATTTCTCTAAATACTACCTTTTTCTCTCTGACTTTGACCTCTGTGGTAGAAGCCTAGTGGTAGTGTTTCTGGGTCAAAGATATATACAGTGTACTGACTTCTGGAGTGTGGTTTCAAATTGATTTCCGGAACGGCTGAACCAGTTTACAGCCCCACCCACAGTGCATTAGTGTGCCTGTTTTCCTATAGTCTCTCCAACAAGGGATATCTTTTGTTTGTCATCTTTGCCAATTCAGTGGGTGTGAGGTAGAATCTCAGAGCTGTTTAAGTTTGTATTCTTTCTTTCTTTCTTTTTTTTTTTTTTTTCAGTAATCATAGGTGCTTTCATATGAGTAAGTTTGATGAGATGGCTTCCAAGGTTCCTTCTAGCTCACCCTACCTGATCACATGTTCCTCAGGGGATCAATGACTTGCAACTCTGTGATTCTGGAACCACAGAGCTCTTCCTGGGGAGCATGCAGTCTCTTCCTATAAAAATGATGGATGTTGGTGAGAGTCCAGTGAGATAGCCATAGGGGAAGCACCAAAGCTGTAGAGAAAAGGTGTTCCAAGAGAATGGCTTATAGCTTAGCAATCTGGCTCTAAAATTTTTCATGGGTAGAATTTTATCCCAAAGCAGAGAGTTTATTTTTGAAAGCTTTATTTGCTGACCTTTATAGGAACTTCCTGTAGTGCAACTAATATAAGAATGGAAAGAACCTTGGGTTGTATCAAGTTACAACTGTCTGCCCAAAGTGCTGGAACATTTGACTAACACTTTGAAGATGCTACTCAAGCAATGAATGGTTGGTCAGTCGGGAGACATGTGATATTTCTGTTATTCTCACCCATACCCAGATTATCTTCATTCTCCCTTCTCACCTATCCTGTCTTGTTGAAAACATACTTTTATTGCTTTGCTAGGGTACTTGCTCACCAGGAAGAGTTTCTCTTTTCTATCTGGTCCTTTTATGTCCTTGACATTTTCATTAGTTTTATTTTTTTTTTTTAAGATTACAATCTTTCATTCCTTTTACCTAGGAAAATTCTAGTTCAAATCAATTCAAGAAATATTTATTAAGCAACTTCTGTAAGCTGCTCACTGTGCTAAAAAGACTAAAATAAAATAGCCCTCACTCTCATGGCTCCATGTTCTGAGGGATACAATGATTGCAAAGAGAAGTAAGTCGAAGTTAATTTCAAGAGGGAAAGAACTAATAACTGTGGATGGCACAGGAACTTTCAGTGATTCACAGAACCAGACATGATGGAACCATCTGTGTAACATTATGGAGCAAGAGATTGAATGTCACAAATGGGAAAACCAAGCAGGACAGTTTGACCAGAGTGGAAAGTACAGGAAGGGGAATATTATGAATTAAGACAACAGAGGGAGATGGGAAGTGGACTGGGGAGGGCATCAGTGCCAGGGATTGAAGGTTTTTGAGTAGGGGAGTGACCTGGTCATATGTATATTTTAGAAATAACAATTTAACATCAGTGTGGAGGAGGAAGACTGGAAGCAGGAGGACCATTTTAGAGACTATTATACCATCCAGATTAAGGTGGAGGAGGTTTTGCATTAAGGCAGAGATTTGAGAAATGTGGAGGAGAATCAACAAGACTTGGCAACTGAACAGATGTGGGAGCTGAGAAAAGACTGAAGGATCACAGCAACTTGGGGAGCTTCTGTTTGCCATCTTTCCTAATTGTCCAGCTGCTTTACTTCCCATGCTGTCCCAGTTACTTTGTTTTTAGTTTGCATATATTCTTATACTATGTTTCTCCTCTGATAAAAGTATGCTTCTTGAGAGCAGAGACTGTTTTACTTTTACTTTTGTATCTTTAGTGCCCAGCACCATGCTGGACACTAAAATTTGAAGTTAATACTTAGTGATTTATTAACTGGGTAACTGGAAAGATCATGGAGCAGTTTGGTGGCACCGTGAGCCTGGAGTCAGGAATACATCTTTTCTTGAGTTTAGATTTGGATTCAGACACTTATTGGCTGTGTGGCCCTGGGTAACTCACTTAACCCTATTTGCCTCAATTTCCTCATCTGTCAAATGATCTGAAGAAGTATCTTTTTTTTTTAAAAACAACAATAACAAACAACCCTAAAACTGGGTAATTAAGCATTGGATATGATTGAACAATAACCACAGAAAGATCGTGGTACTCTTAACTGGAACAGGAATGTTTAGAGAAGGGATAGTTTTTTGGGGAAAATAAAATGGGTTCTGGCTTAGAAATATCTAGGGTTGCTTCTTTTAGCTTATTAGGATGGAATATTTTTATTTTTTATTGTTTGCAAAAACAGGATCTTTTTAGGCAGGAGTGGAAATGATTTTTTCTGAGTATCTTTATGATGCAATTGATAAATTGACATTCTAAGTAGACATGATTCCTAGATGTTTAAAATTTCAGCCAGGCTGGAAACTATTTTTATAACCTGTTATTCTAAATTATGTTTAATTTATTTCATGTAAATCAGAGAATCATGATCTTGTGAGTGCTTTGCTTTATAATTTTCTGATGCTAATATGATGAAATAAAGAATGCTAAAATGAGTCACCACTGTTCAAACTCACTAGGTATGAGATGAGGTGGGAGTCACACTATTAATTATTATGTCCTAAGAATAGAGAGAGCTCTAGAAAGGGGAGTGAGAAAACTCATGAAAATTCTTTTGAGTTACTAGAATTTTAAAAGTTATATGTGAGCTTTCATTATAGATTTGCATATTAATAGAAGATAATACAGAAGATAAAATATACGATTTTATCAACTTGACACAGTGGATAAAACTTAGTATTTGGAATGAGGAAACCAGTGTTCAAATCCTACAGCAGACAGTTACTATATGCCAAGTCATTTAAGTCACTAGCCAAGTCACTTAATCTCTGTGTCTCAGTTTTCTCATCTAAAAATGGAGATCATCATAGCATTTACTTCAAAGGGTTGTTAGGATTAATATATAAACATGCATTGATATGTAAAACATTTTTGTAAGTGCTATATAAATATTAACTACTGACTCTGTCTTCATAGTATATTCTATAATTTAGAGAAGTTCCATATACCATTCTGTCTACACTAAACACACAAGCTGCATTATGATGATTCTTGCCATATTTGTTTTTTAAGCTAGAAAGAACCTTAGAGATTAGTTAGCTCAAGTTTTTTTTTTTTTAAGTAGATGAAGGAACTGAGTCCTTGAAAAGTGAAGTCACATCGATATTAAATAGCAGATCTGGGATTCAAACTCAGATTCAACTCCTGCCATTTTATCATTGAGCATTTTTTTCATTCTGCTGTGTGGTCTCTCCTGCTTCCCAGTTGGAGTCATAAACTACTTTTCTATTTCCTAAATTTCTAGACTAGATCTATGAATGAATAGAAAGATTTGGGGAGTGAAATGGAACAATAAACATTTCTCTGTAAACGATAATGCTTTCTCTGACAAGAAAGTACCTTAAAAAGTCGAATTATTCTTGGTATTTGAATCCCTAGCACTAAATGGACTACTTGACACACATAACAGGTTCTTAATAAATGCTTCTTGATTGACTATAACATTATTATTATTATTATTGTTTTTATTTTTTTTGCTGAGGCAATTGGGGTTAAGTGACTTGCCCAGGGTCACATAGCTAGGAAGTGTTAAGTGTCTGAGGTCAGATTTGAACTCAGGTCTTCCTGACTTCAGGGCTGGTCCTCTATCCACTGTGCCCCCTAGCTGTCCCTACAACTTATTTTTATACACAGTATTTTAAAGTGCTTTTTTAAAACTAAAAAACTATTTTTTTAAAGTTCCATTGTCTGCAACCGTAGAGGTTATAGTGCATTTAAATTTGTTTGTTGTTTGATATACTTGTCTCCTTTCAAAATTACCAGCTTCTTCACAAACAAAACCAAAGCTCTCTTCCCCTCACTCTTCCCGCCTGCCTCATCCTTGTATTCTATTTCCAGTGCCTGCACAGTCACAGAGATGGGGCTTAAGAAATGCTTTCTGTATGAATGGATACTTCACTCTGTAGACACGAGTTCTTTGTATCCCACTTGGGCCATCTTACCCTGCATAACTAGCATCTTTAAAGCCTCATTCTCTTTCAAAGAGTAGCAAGAGGGTTGCTGTAAAAACCCCACCGGGTTCATCACCTGCCCCGAGATATGGCGACACGGGTGAGGGAACTGTCAGCTCCAATTCTTTTCAGATCACTTCACTTGCTTGGGGAGGTCCTCAGCACCTTTGCCATAATTAATGACTGTCAGGGCGTGGGAGGCCAATCAATACCATGTTAATTTTCATCAATGCAGCAGAAGTAATGCCCCAGGGGTGGGATGAAAATTACATTATGTCTTAATGGAGAGAATTCTGTTGTTGCTGCTTTCTTGAGTGGGTGGAATCTATGACAAGCCTTCCTTCCCTCTCAACACATAAGCTTTTTAAATCTTAACTGATCACTGTAGACAAAAAGGTGAAAGTCATCCGTCATTTTTAAGTAAGCAAAAAACCATTATTTCAATCTCCGAGTTCCATAATTCACAGGGGAAAATCTCCCAACTATACATAGGATGAGACAATGTTATGTGATGCAAATCAAAGATGGCACATGCTCTGAGAGGTCATCTTGTTCTTTATCAAAAACATGGAATTGGAGTGGAGAGGCCGATGTTAGTCAATTGTTCTTTTCAGCTACACTTAGACCATGAGACATCAGAGTCAAGAACATCATCTTTAGATACTAAAGACATCAAATGATTACGAGACAGACTTGAGAATTTTTGTTTCCACTTCCTCCTGTAGACTTAACTAAGGCCATTTGGTCATTATTTTGAAATTCTCAGAAGTAATTCAGAGGTCTTCCCACTTCAAGGAGATACACTAGGAAAATACATCCCATTGCTTCCCCCCCTGGCATGGAGCTACAAGATGGGCTTATTTACAGGACTGGCAGAGAAGTGTGTACCTCACTAGGTTGTATTTGTGTTCCTGAAAGTTAGTTTTCTATTTCTAGCATACTTTTCAAAAATGACAGACACTCAGGAAGTAAGTAGTGTGGATGTCACCAAAAAAATACAAGCTCATAAATGCATGTGAGCTAGTCATTCAGGAATAAAGGGAGATATAGACAGGCAATCTAAGTGTTACAGTGGTACCTATGAAGAACAAAAAGACCAAATGAAGGCCCCTAATGAACTGTCAGGTCATCATGGGAAACTCAGTGGGAAGGGGGGAAGGACCGCACAGGATGAGAAAGCATGAATGGGTTACAACCTGCCCACATTGATGAGACAATCAAGGTAATCACTGAATCATGGGATTATAATTTAATTAGAAGAGAACTTAATGGCCATCTAGTTCAAAGCTTCTCAAACTGTGGGTCAAATGGGATTGCATAATTCAATGTGAGGACTGCAAAATAATCAGAAAATTTTGATTTGTATGCCTATTTTATATACCTGTAGATCTAGGGTCACATAAAAATTTGTTGGCTGAGAAAGGGTTTCAAGTGAGAAAAGTTTAAGAGGCCCTGATCCTGGTCAGTATCTACAACTTATAGTTGAGGAAATGGAGGTTCACATGTTAAGTGACTTACCTTTATACTGACTTTAAAGTGATTACATTATAGTAGTAAACTATTGAGTCAGAATTTGAACACAGGGCATCATGCTCTAGCATGTTTTCCATCACATCTCTCTGAAGTTGCCTCATATACCAGGTACTATGTTGGTTTCTGGGGATTCCTAGACAGGAAAGAAACAGTTCTGCCCACAAGGGGTTCGCCTAAAGGAATTAAACACTGACATAATTTGTCACTATTTAAATGGGATTCCATTTAAGTGGGATTCCATTCATAGGGAAAACAGTCTGGGTCAAGATAGTTCCCAGGAAGTCAGGGGTTAAATATTTGGTGAAAACTACACTTTCCCCCCTCCCAGTTGAGCAGTTTATTAGGAAAAGATAAGTCTTAGGAAGAAGAGAGGACTTAAGTAACTTGGCTGGAGGCATTTCAAGATTGGGTGCCAGTGTGAGAACCTTAATTTAATGCTTCTTTCCTTATGTACTAGCAAGCCTAACTTCTTCACTGGAGTAAGGGGATTTAAGAAGCAGAGTCCATTTACTATATGAAACTTCTTTCCCTAAGGCTGCTTTTCAAGTCTCTTCAGAGACTTTTCCTTGCTCTTAAGAAAACCAGGAATATGAAGATTGCACCTGAATGGTTTAATGAGAGGGGAGGAGAGCCACCTTTTTTCAGGGGTGGAAAACCCTAAAAATGTATCTGTGTCATTTCTGGTTCTTCAATTGGCTCAAATAAAGGCATTCACAGTAAAAAGGCAGCTATTTGAAAAGGCCTTAGAAAGTACCATGGTATGCTTTAAAGGGACTGGGTTAATGCCATCATTTTGATAACTGTAGTCTGACCAGTCTGTAAATTGCTGGTCTCCTCCTCTGCCCTCATTCAGAGAGCACTGAAAAGATTTTCAAATTGATCAGCAAGAAGTTGTTTATGAATCAATATATATAATGACACCCCCTACTCCAAATATTTAATAGAGTAAGCAATATAATTTAGGTTGAGCAAGTAAAGTGATTTCCCAAAGGCATAACTGCTGGTTTATTTCAGTTAACCAATAAAAAGAAAGAGACTTAAATACATTCAGTAATGCACTAAGTATATAGAAATGTCTTTGTTGGGTTATTTATGAGGACCCCAAACTCATCTCTATGAAATAAGATTGTAACGTTCCTTAGATTTATTTCTCTTTGTTGCAGTTTGTTTTAATATATGTGGATGTTTCTGGAACAAAACTTAGCCAAAATTATATTTTTTTAAAAGGTAAATGACAGAAAGTCTCTCATGTATATTAAAATATTCATAGTATCATTTTAGGGGTAGAGCAAGCCTGAAGTAAAATAGGTTCCCCACCGATTAGACAATCGCTAAACTGTGGCATAGAAATGGGGCAAAATATTATTCTGCTATAATTGACAAATTGGAGGAATTCAGAGAAATATGGAAAGATTTGGCTAAACCAAAGCTGAACTGGGTGAACATTATGTACAATGATTAGCAGACTAGCAGAGTTCCTTGAAAGCAGGGTGAAAATTAAAAAAAAATAGATTACATATGTGTAATCATATAAAACATTTTTCCATATTAATTATGTTGTAAAGGAAGAAACAAACCAGAAGAAAAAAATGAAGTGAAAAATAGTATGCGCAATCTACATTCAGACCCCAGTTCTTTCTGTGGAGGTGGAGAGCATTTTTCATCATGAGTCTTTTAGAAATGTCTTTGGGATCACTGTAAATCATTCACAGTTGATTACTGAACAGTTTTACTGTTACTATTGTTACTGTGTTCATTGTTTTTCTGGTTCTGCTCACTTCATTTTTATCAGTTCGTGTGAGTCTTTTCAGATGTTAACTGAAGTATTAAAAACCTCAGAAGGTCTCTTTAGCACTGGAGCTATAATTTGCTATGATATGCTATGAAATCATACTATACTAAAAGGGATCTGAACTCAGATGAAATACATTGGCCAAGACTGGTTTCAGGGCGGAGAGCTCTTTCAGCTTGTAAAGAAAAGGACTGAAGGGCTCTGGATACAGAGTACTTCTTACCCTAATAATTGCTAAAGCTTGGCTAATAGCTTTTCTTTATTATCAGGGAGGGTTCTGTAAGGACAGGGGGTTGGGCTGGGAGTTGACTGGGGTGTAAAACCAACCAAATCAGAATGGCATCAATAAATCCAACTAACAGAAAAGTCTCCCCACTCAGGGGAGGCGAGGCAATGCTGCTGCAGGAGAGCAAACTTGCCAATTTAGCCAAGCAAGGAATTTCTGGTATTTACATGGAATTTTTCTAAAAGAAAAGATTTGAACTCCAAAGCCCTTTGTGAGATCATGATCAGTTTGCACTCAGTCCTAAGGGAAACAGGACACGGAGTGGTGAAGGGAATTCGAAGCTGGACCTGGTTAGTATTCCCCCCTCCCAGGACCGCCTCCCCCACTGTATCATCCTACAGGCCAACTTTCTTATCTAGTTTCCATGTTAAGTGGTCAAACTCACAGCTTGCCAACTAGGAATGGCTTTTCTATTTTATCACTTAAATGCATTATCTCACCCCCTGACTATCTCACCGAACACTCAGCCTCACACTGCCTGAGCTGCTTAGCTCTAGCAAGACACAGAAATGAGTATAAACTAGACCACTCCATTCTACTGTCAAGCAATTTTGGGAAATGCCTAACACCCCCCCCCCCCCCCCCCCACCTGTAACCAAGCAATGTCACTGCACGATCAAAGATATGACAACCTTCTGCTTCATTTCCATGAGCTGAGAAAGTTAAGTTGCCTCGGAGACTGCAAGAGTGGGTTTAATTAAACACATACAAAAGTGATTTCAGCAGCTCTGGGCTGCTGGTTGACAGTCGGTCAGGAGGCAGTGGATTCAGGCCAAAGAGTTCCTATGAACGTCCAACGTCCGTATTATTACTTATCCCCTAATTTAGGTTAGCAGCTGATTGTTTGATAGCAGGAGTCTGGTCAGACAGGAGTGTGTACCTCTGAGCATCAGAGGCCATGAAATTGTCTTTCTCTCCTTTTTTAGAATTATTTCAATGCAAAAATTATATACCAGTAAATACAGTCATCATATGATGTGACTGTTAGTCGTAAATATGTTGTTGTTTTTAAAAAAGGAATTTGTAGTCTTGCAAAAGAAAATACTTGAACACCCAAAGGTTATGTGATTTCAACTGTGTGGGGAAATCTGTCCACCAAAATAGACTGCAACATATGTGAATATGAGAAGCATCCATAATTTCATTCTAAATATGCAAAGCCCCTCTACCACCCGCCAAAGTATGTGATTTTAGGATCAGAGAATCACAGATTTAGAACTAGAAGGTATTCTGGTCTAATCCCCTCATTTAACAGATTAAAAAAAATAAAGGCCAATTAGGTTAAGTGACTTGCCTTTAAGCAGAGTTTGGATTCAAAAGCAGGACTTATGGTTGCAAGTCCAGTGTTTTTATCCTGAATACAACAAAAGAGCAGCTAAGTCCTAAGGATCCATTATTTAAGACACATTACAATCCAGGCCCAGCAATCAAATCTGCTACAAGGTGACATTTCATTTATAAGAGGTCATTATGAGAAATGTTAGCATCGTGAGCATTTCTTCAGGACTAGCAGTGGCAGAGACTCAAGGCACCCAATAGGTACATCTAGGTACATCTGGAATGTGTTTGTTAGATTCAGACTTGGTTTTTTAAGTGGAATTTCCATTCTATGGTTCTTGCTCTTTACAAAGGCTTAGCAATTAAGATGTGCAGCTAAATGCACACTCTTTTGAACATTCATCCTCTTTCTGAATAATGGGATTTTCTTGGTTTGTAAATCCTAATTTCATAGACTTTCATTTTCTGGAAAATTTTTTGGAATGAGATCCACAGACTCCTTCCATACAGTTTCCAATGAAACTTTGGAATGATAGACGTTGACTTGATGAGATCTAAAAATTCTCAATTTCTACCAAAGTTAATAATAAATGAATAGAATTCAACCTTCATAACTTAATGGTAAGAAATAACACGGTATGATAAATGGTCTTTGAATAGATGCATGAAATAGATTCAAATCCCATCTTTGACACACATTAACTGTAACCTTAGTCTCTCAAGGGGTGCTCTGGGAAACTTTCTAAGACTGTGAGTTACAGATGAATCGCAGATCTGAATTAGTGGAAGAAATATCTACACCACATACTCCCCATACTGATGAAATCATAGATCCCCAAACAAAAAACCATTTAATGGAAGGAAGAAAATAAGAAATAAAGCGGTGAAATTTTGGCTAGAATTCAGTATCAATAGTTAAAGAATTATTAGGTGGATCAGTACAAATTTCTGCTACTGTGATAATAATGCTGGTAAAATAGAATTTATATTCCTTACTTTTGCTGTCTTTAGGCATCTTTGTTACTACTGAATCAATGGAGATATTTTATTAGGACTTTAAAGGTTAAAAAAAACCTGCCAGATTAACTTTCTCTCCATCTCAACTGGGGGTACATTTCACAGTCTTCTCCCCCCTCATATTGATCTTTTCCTTTTTAAACCTTCTACTTTATAGCCTTTCAATATCTTCTGTAATTAATAGAGGTGAAGTGGAAGCATAATCCAAGGAAAAATCTACCAAACCTTTCTTTAGACACAGAAATAACTCTACTGATGTCTTCAAGCCTAGGAAATGAAATGTAATAGAAATCGGGTGTCCTTTAACGTTCTGGATATTACTATACTATATGGCTTCTAGCAGTGGCTAATGGGTATCTAATTATATAGAAGTGAGTGATACATGAGACTCTACAGTAATAGCGACTGATAATTCAATAGCAAAATAAGCTTTACAAAGCACACACTCCACAGCAGCCCTAGCAGGAGAACAACGCAATTATTATTACTCTCATTTTAAAGAAGAAGGAATTGAAGCCCAAAAAACCATTGAGTCTCATGATCAGCCCTCTGAATTTCAAGTTAAAGACTTATTTTGCTACCCTTTTGCTACCTGTTTTTAATAATTGTACAGGAACAAATGACATTTGAAACTAAACAGTATAATGCAATTCAAGAATGCAACAGCTTTTTCTACTCAGAATTTTGCCCAAACTCAATTAAATACACCTTGATTTCCTTAGTCTAGCCTGTAACTGTCCAATTTCTGAGGCCAAAGGAAACATATCTCATTCCCATAACTGAAGAGTGCCTTACTTAAAGTCAACAATTGCATTCTGACAAAACGTGGTCAATGTAATTTAGCCGAGTTTTGTCAGGTGATGGAGCCGAATAACAACAAAAACTTGGAAGTTTGCAAACAAGAGATGAGATCTGCTTCCAAGAAGGTCACAAAGGCAGCATGGGAAAGTGGGAAGACAGTTGGATTTTGAGTTTGAGGACTGATTCTAGTACTTGAGAGACTATGGGCACATCATCTCTACTGGAGCATCTGAGACCTAGTTTGTAAAATTGGGAATTGGGCTAGAACACCTCTGAGGACCCTCCTCAGACTAAGTCTATGATCTTGTGTTGACAGGAAGAGGACTTGGATCCCATCTTGTGCTGGCCCATTTTACCAACTTTGTTTAAATCCCATTTTCCCAGAACACTGAAAAGCTTCTCTGGACTTCCAAGGAACCCAAGAATTCCAGAGCAGATAAAGGTATCTTATTCTCTCTCTGCAAACTGTACTGATACCTCAGAGAGGAGGTTCAAAATACTACATTTTGTTTCTGAGAAAAAACAAAACAAACCTATTAAGTCTGAGGATCTTAAGGGAGGTCAAAAGCATTTTAAAAATTGGTAGTATTTTTTTTTTCATGAAAAGCTTGAAAACCTTTACTTTTGAACTGGATTTTTTATTGCTTTAGTGTAGGATCTCCTGGTATGAAAAGTACCTTCAGTGCTGCAGATAGACCACTTATGAATAACTTTAACAGTCGTGCAGGTTTGCTGCCATGGCCATCATGTTCCAGAGGTAGGATTGGAAGCCTGGTTTTCCCAACTCCAAATTTGCTGTTGTTGTATTTTGGTCATGTCTGACTCTTCATGATCTCATGTGGAATTTTCTTGACAAGATACTTCAGTGATTGGCCATTCCCTTCTCCAGCTCATTTTACAGATGAGGAAACTTAGCAAAAAGGGTTACACAGCTAGGAAGTGTCCTGAACTCAGGAAGATGAGTCTTTCTGACACTAGACTCATAACTCCATTCACTTCACCATCTCGCCATCCCCCTGTCTCCAAGGCTGACCAGTAAATTATGCTGCCTTCTTTTCCAAAAGTTATAGTATTCAACAATGACTTTCAGACATGAAGGCATTCCAATAGAAGTATTTATGAGAATACTGAATTTAAAAAATCTAAATGTGTGGGCCTTTTCCCTGTTGATATTTTATCTCCAACACAGACAAAATGTATAAAGAAATAAATGACTTAACTAGGTCACCTTGTCTTTTGTGAGCTAAACAATTCACAAATGTACACAATTAATCCCATTCCTGCTCGCCTTCTAAAAGCCATGATGGATGGGCATGATTTTAATCTATGTATTCAACAAGACCCCATCACCTGCCTCATATTCCTCCACTAACTGGCTATTCCAATATTAGGTAATAGTACAATCTCCCTGGCACTTTATCAATTCTTTTACAAATCTCATGGCACATTTTCTACCCCTTCTAAGCACATTCTGCCTCAGCCACTCGTGTGCTTGCCTAATCAGGAAGCCCCTGGAGCTGAGTCTCTCAAAGTGGGTCATGACACGGACTCAATCTGAGGAATTCATCCTAGAGCAATGTGCTAAGGTGCAAGGTAGGGCTGTGCTTGGCCAAGGGACGATATCGTCAGTGTTGGGAAAATCTTCTGCTTGGCATGTGGCAGCTACCTGGGGATTCAGGGCTGATGGTAGTAAAGTGAGAGAGGATCAGACTAGGCAGCGGAGAAAACAGATTGGCTGGAAGAGGAGCAGCAAGCATTCAGAGACTCGGGAGGAAAATAAGCAATGAAAAAACTAAACAATATGATTCATGAGTTGATAGAAGGATACCCAAAATGTGGCATGAGAGGAAACAGAAAAAAGCAGAGGCAGCTGCTGCTGCTCAGCAATGCCCTGAAATAGAATAGTCTGGCACACAGCAGCCGCTTAATAAATGCTTTTTTTGTGGTTAGTGGTAGTGGTGGTGATAATAACTTCCTTTCAGAACTCTCAACAGATAATACATTAACAAATATTTAGTATCCAGGCTAGCAGAGTGTATAGAAAGAGTACTCATCTTGGAGTCAGGAAAAGAAGAATTTTAAAAGATGACCCTGCACAAGCCATTTACTCTTTCTCAAGTTTAGTTTCTTCATCTGAAAAATAAGGATCAATAATAGTGCTTTCCTCATTCTTGTCAGTTTTTTGCAAGCACCAAGGCATTACATAAAAGTTGATTATTATTATTAATAGTAATAATATCAATAATATTATTATTAAGCAATAATAATAACAATAATTTTATTAGTAGTAAGCAATAATAATAACAACAACAGTATTATTATTAGTAGTAATAATATCAATAATAGTATTATTATTAGTAGTAAGTAATAATAAGAACAATAATAATAACAGTATTATGATTATTAGTAGTGATAATATCAATATAGTATTATTATTAGTAAGTAATAATAATAACAATAATTTTGTTATTAGTAGTAAGCAATAATAACAACAGTATTATTATTATTATAAGTAATAATATCAATAATAATATTAGTAGTAGTAGTAAGTAATAATAATAATAGTGTTATTAGTAGTAAGCAATAATAACAACAGTATTATTATTAGTAGTAATAATATCAATAATAGTATTATTATTAGTGGCAAGTAATAATAACAATAATATTGTTATTAGTATTAAGCAATAATAACAATAACAGTATTATTATTATTATTATTAGTAGTAGTAGTAGTAAGTAATAAGAACAGCATTAATATTAGTAGTAGTAGTAGTAGTAGTAGTAGTAGTGATAATAGTGATAATATTGAGGATGATGATGATGATGATGATGATGATGATGAAGATCAGGTGCTGGAAATACAAAAATAAGCAGCAATAATCCTTGACTTCAGCACACTTACAGTCCAACAGCTTTCATGCTAAGTAGTCGTGAAAACGTGCTTTACCCAGATGAGCTAACTAACAAGGTAGCAGCAGAGATGGAGATCTAGAGAGAGGTGAGAAATATGTAGCATCCCCAGGGTCTTGGTGCATTTTAAAGTGATGAGAGCTTAAAGTCCCCATATTTTGGAGGAAAAATCCCCAAGATGTGTACACTAAATGGATGTTTCTTTAACACAAATGACATTTCCTGAGTGATTTCCAGCTGTCTAGAGCTAGGCTACAAGGTCATATGGGACTGTTCTCAAAAGCCTTGGGGTTGAGCCTTTGAACCCCAATATTGGGTGGTTGGGGGACCATGTCTGAACTCTCAGAGCCCATTTTCTCAATGGAAATCACCAGTGGACTTTCTGTCACAGAAAGCTGTCGTAAACAAAGGACTGTAAATCTTGAAGCAATGTTTAAACTGGCCAGTCCACATGTTGACTCTGGGCCAAGTACTGGGCCAGAAACAAGAAGCTTCTGCCTTCAAGGAGCTGACAGTCTAGTGGGGGAAAGAAGATGAATATAACAAGAAGAAGACCACAAACAGGGGGAAGGTGGCCTTGGACAGGGGCACTAACAGCTGGGAAGATTGAAAAAAGCTTCCTGCTGATGGTGAGAGTGGAGCTGAATCTTAAAGTAAACCAGGGCAGCTGAGAGGCAGGGGGGTAGCATTGGAAGTATGGGAGACCACCAGTGCCGAGGCAACAGGGGGGCACAGGGCTACATGTGAGGGACCAAAACGGGTTAGTACGGCTACATCACAGGATGTCTGCGTTTGATCCTGGAGGCAACATGCTGCTGTGTTTATGAATGGGTGTGTGTGAGTGTGTGATATAGGCAAATCTATACTGGAGTTATCAATGTCAGATGAGTGGAGAATGGATTAGAAAGAGGAGAGACAGGAAGACTAGTGAAGAGGTTACTGCGATGGTCCGAGAGCAAAGATTGTGGCTGTGTGAGGAGAGATAAAGGGATCTATCTGTAGAAAGGAAGGATGTGAGAGTAGAAATAACATGAAAAAGCAACAGATTGTATATGTGGGAGAGTGAGAGTGAGGTGATAGGGAGAACACCATGTGGATTTTTCCCCCTTTTTTCTCTCTTAAAAAATTTTACGCCTTTGATTGCTATAGTGCATCACTTCTAAGAATACTCATTTCTTGTTCTTCGGTCCTTTGCCCTCAGAATAGACCCTACCTTTTAAAAAATGTTTAAGAAAAAATTTTCATCTGATATGTATACATCCTTCTGTCCCACTGGTGCTATACTGCTTTAGAGAGGGTGATGAATAGAGAAGATCATCTGGTGTGAGGTTTTTTTTTTTTCCCTTTCAGATCTCCAATTTGTTGCCTAGGAATGCTATATGGTATTATGCTTTAAGTGGATTAAAACTAATTTAAGAAATTTAAAAATGAATATTACTTAACAAACTCTGAGAAAACTAACAAGACCAACAAGGTTGAGAAATCATTTTTGAATGCCATACACTCAGAATGTGGAAATACGTGAAATTCGTCTCTTCACCTTCCTTCTCTCCATTTACTCCCAAATGTCCTCTTTTTCTTAACTTCATTCAGCTTCCCAAATAGTACCACCAGGCTCCCAGCACCCACGCTGGAAACCTCATGTCATCCTTGGTGCTCCCTCCATTCAATTAAGCAGCTACAATCTCTTTCTTCATTTAACCTCTGGCTGACATTACCCTTGTCTCTTCCTTTACATTTCTATCGCTATCCGCAGACTTTCATCGCTTCTTGCCCGCACCATTGCAGTGGCTGACCACCTGGTCTCCCTCTTTCTAGTCTCTTAGCTGTTGCCATCCTGCCTGCACAACAATGAGAGATTAGTCTGGTCCCTTGTTGAAAACTCCATAACTCATAAATCTTCTATGGCTCCCCATTAAATACTAAATAAAGTCCAACTCCTTACACTGCCATTCAAAGTCCTTCACAATCTGGCTCTAACAAGGGCCTAAAAATAAGTATTTGTTAAAGTGATTTTGGTGGGCATTTCACTTCTTTTCAGAAAATTTGTTTCCAAGTAGTCACATGCCTTTTTTCTTTCACATTTCACTTAATTCTTTGAAGTGAAAATTTTTTGTTTGTCACGTTGATATTGGGCTAGAATATCCGAAATAAAGGGACTCTAGCCTCTACAATCTCTCTCTATATTTCTGTGTTTCTGTGTCTCTGTGTCTGAGTCTCTGCCTTTGCCTCTTTCACCTTAGAAACTGATTACATCTTGAGAGCATCTTACCAGTTATTAAGCCTATCCCTGTCATTGGAAAAAGTCTGGCAGGTGATTAAAAAAATTATCATAGTTGATCCCTCACTTACAGGAATCATTCAGTGAGGGAAAATTGCTTTATATTATCTCTTCTAGAAAACCATGTTATATTCTGTTTGACAGTGTTTTCATTTTCAAATGTGGAGAAACAAAGTGATTTCTCCACAAACACAAAGCATAGCTTTCAAAAAAAAAAAAAAGATTTTTTTCTTTTAAACTTTCTTTTTTTCTTGTAGATTTCCTTCTAGTTGTTCTTGGTGCAATGAGAAGAGCAGTGGGTAACTTGGTCGTGTCATTCCTCCTGAGCTTGTTTCCTCATTTGTAAAATGAAGTATCTGGATTGGAATGCTCCTAATGTAACTTCTAGTTCTGGATGTATAGTCCTGTGATACCCTTATTCTTAATTATATATCTCCACAAAAGCTCTTTCCATCCCTCACCAGCAGCTGTTTGGTTTCTTCAAACATCATACTTTCTGCAGGATAAGACCATCACCAAAAATCTCACAATCAGTTTGCAGATGATTTCAGCAGCGGTGTTCAGCAGCTTCAGTGGCCTCCCTGCTCTGATTGGAGGGCTGAAGGATGGAGCAAAAAGTTCCTCCTAAAGCCTCCTTTGATAGAAGGCTCAGAATTTTCAGCCAACTCTTCATTTCCCACCAGTGACTCTCCTTGCTTTTGACTCCCTGAACATCATGTCTGTACTGGGTATTCTCTTGTCCATCCCTCCCTCCCTCCCTAACACTCAACATTAGATTGTTTATGCCTTGACGGCAAAACTTTTTCTTTTTCTTATTTGTATATTGAGAACTTTACACAGCACATTGATTATTGACTTTTGAGTCTATTCTGGTGTCTTATGGAGTTCATAGACATGATCCTGGGTTCTTAAAAAGATATACTAGAGGAATCCAAGTTCTAGATGGTCCTTCCCCTCAGCTGGAAAGACTTTGATGAGCTCAATATATGTCATTGTCATTTCTGACATGTTATATGTGGTGTATGTATCATTTATTTGAGAACCAAGAGAACTACAGAACCTCAGGTACCATCTTTTATTCTCTGTACCTGATCAAGAATCCCCATCCTAGTGGGAGTGGCTCATTACCCAAATCATGGCAAACCATCATGTGATATATTTATTTTGACCCATGTTCACGTATAGCCTCTGACTGATACAAGTTGTGTCACCTGAATTCTTAGTGGCCCCCGAGCCACTCTAAAATCAAATCACAGAGGGGTCACTGCATCATTACAGGGAGTTTTCACACTAGGAATTCTCTACTCTGATGAAATAAAAACGTTTTGAATTTTTTTTTGTTTGTTTTAAGGCATTATATATCCTGTCCTCGGAATTACCCAATAAGGTGGTTAGTGAAGATGCTGTGATCTCCAATTTCATATGAGGAAAGTTTGCTCTTACAACTAGTAATAAATTCAATCCTTCTCTTCTTATCTGCAATCCTGAACAAGGCTTCACTAAATCTACACTAGGTGTTACTTTTGCAAATCAATTGTCTCACCCAATACTCTTTAAAAGCCCTTTCAACTTCTGTAGTTTTTCTGGTTGCAAACCAACTCTTATGTACTCATGTTTCTTTCAAGTACGGCCAGTTTCTCTCGGGTCTCATTCTGCTCTATTTAATCTAATAGTTTAAAGCTCTGGCCTTATTATACAGTGCCATTTCAGTAGGTTGCAGGCAACAACCTTTTGATTTTGACGAAAACAGTCCTAGGAATTTGCCTGCCATGTCTTTATTAAGGAAAGATTGTGGTTTCTCTTAAAATGCAATGAGCCAGGGTAGTTAAGGGGCACTGAGAAGAAGCCCTGGAGTCAGAAGGACCTGAGTTCAAATCTAGCCTCAGACATTACTCGCTGTGTGACCCTGGGCAAGCCACTTAACCTTAAATTTAAAAAATGCAGTGGGCCAGCAAAGGGAATTGGACCAGTTAAACTGCCCGGGGCCCCAAAGCTACCTGAAGAATGGCAGAGAGAAGGATGGCACTGCTTTTTCAGCAGACCCCTACGTGTTCATTGTTATCTCCAATTTTGAGGATGAGAAACTGAAGACAGGTTCAGTGCTTTGCTGAAATAGTCTCTCATTCAGGTCCTCACTCTCCCTCAAACACTATGATCAGAGAAGGGTCAGGTCTCTCTCTGACTGAATGACTCTTTCCACATGGCCATGGACTCACTTGGCTCAGATGTGAAAAAAAAGAGAGTAGCCAGGTTTGAATGGAACTAGAGAGGGAGGGTTTATGAGGGAAGTGACTTAAAAACAAAAACCCGATCGCCTGAGGGCATTGGTTGTTCTGGAAATGAATAAGCAGAGGAGAGAAATGAAATGAATTGAGAATAGATGTATGTTTTACATACATAGGAGTGTATGTAAAGCTATGTAAGAACCCAGTTACATAAAAGAAGGAGCCCCTGGCAGAATCAATTAACCCTCCCCGAGGAGATGAGTTTGTGACTTACAAACAAACATTTCTCATCACTTATTACACAACAAAAGAATCTGCACTTTAAATCCCATTTAATCTTAAAATATTGATTCAGTCACGGGCATTGCTAAGACCCTGGAAATGCTACTAAGGGCTTCCAAGAAGGTTCCATATTTTGGTATATTAGCATTTACTGTACTAAGAGAAGGGCATTGACCAAGATAAACATGGGCCGACACAGCAGCAGAAATGCACCTGAAAACCAAGTCCAGAAGTTGCATTTCTCTCCCTCTCCCCACACCCCTTTATCATTTCTAATGAAATAGTTGCAGCAGAGAGAGCAGAGAGGCTGGGCTTGGAGCAGGGAGCCTCCCTTTCAGATTCTGTCTCTCATAATTTCTTTCTGGATAAGCCCACGGCCACTTACTTTGCCTCTCTGGGTCTCAGGTAACTACCTAAGACCTACCTCTTAAGCCACAGAAGGTGGCAATCCAATCACGATATTACAGAATCATCGAGACATGGCTTGGGAAACGTTCATTATTCATTGTAGTCTCAAGTTATCTGCCCATGGGCCCTCTAGAACAGCCGAATCGCAGAGTTAGAAGGGAAGAGGCAGCCAAACAGGGTCTACGAAATTCCTGACAAGTGGCCAGCCGGCCTTTACTCTAAAATGTCTGATAATGGGCTTGGGAGAGGGTCATTACTGCTGGACTTTACTTCTGAAGGGCTCTAACTCTATGGCCCAGAGGCACGAGACCCAACATCCAAACTATTAAATCATTGTTCTTTTTTCTTTCGCCTATGTGGGTACCTACTATTACTTCAGGTTAAAAGCATATAAACCAGGAACTCATTTCTTCTTTTCTTTTGTCAAGATTGCTTTTATTTTAGACAGGAAAGTCAGATTTCATTTTCTAACGATTTAGAACTATGGAGAGCTGGTTGGCTACATTTGTGATAATGGATAATTGGGCCACAAAGTCAGAACAGATCGATGTGAAGTCCGAAAGGTCATTTCTGTAGAGTTGGTTGGGATTATGGGGCTGGAAGGGACCTTGGGAGGGTCATTGGCCCAACCCCCTCACTTTACAGAGGAAACTAAAGCCTGCCGAGGTTAAGTGATTGGATCAAATCCACATAGGTTGTAAGAGTCAGCAATGTGAGATTTGAACTCATGATTTGGGATACAGCAGCCTTTTCATTCTCCCACTCTGACTTCCATAAAAAGCTTTTAGGGAATAATACACTTTCTTGCAAACATAACTGTATTGACAATGAATACTTGTCATGCAGTTAAGAACAAGCAAGACAAAAACAAACAAAAACATTGGGCTCGTGCACTGGCAATGAAACAGGGAGACTTGCAGAGCTTCCAACAATATTGATGGTGTTTTGGAAGCCAATCAGATAAGCTTATCAATGTAGAAGACTCTGACTGGGCCACTGTCCTCAAGCTCTTATGAGAGGCCATGAGCTCTCTCTGGAGGCCAACCAGCCCTGTCATGTTCTTCACTGCTGTTCCATTCTCAGAAATCAACTCCTCTGCATGGAGGGAAAGCATACCTTTCTTATATGTATGCTTATTATATACAAATATATTAATATATGTGTACTTAAGTATAATCATTTCACATGGGAACCGGAGGCAATGTAAAATACTCAACAGAATTCAAGAAGAACTTAAGAGTTGGGAACAAATGGATTAGAATCCTACCTCTAATGTTTGCTAGCTGGACAAGAAGTCATTCAATGCTCTAGACAGAGAAAGCAATATTTACTCTCAAAAAACAAACTATGTATGCATTCAGACACTTATGCACATACATGCTCATGAATGTACTATATAAACACATATATCTTACATATACATATGTATATATATGAGTAATTTCATGAATCTAGGACACCTTGGATGTACAAACTTATTTCATGGGTGTAATCAAGGAACTTCTATTCTCTGAGAGATGCTCAGAGTAGAAGTGTCAAATACATGATCCCTCAACATTCCTTGGTGTTGCTTGAAACTGGTTAATATATATTATTGAAATAATAATATGGAAATATATAATGAAACAGATAAAATTCAATAGAACATAAATAATGTTAATTTGTAGTTTTCTAAGTCATTAGGTTGCCTGCAAGGATGTGTCTATTTGAGTTGGTGGCTTGTCCATGGTTCGATGGCCAGTGTAGATCAGATGCCCACTCTGACTTTACAGATAGTCCACAGGACAAAATATTATTGTTTCTTAGGTAGCAACAAATATGGAGGATTTAGACAAAGAAGAATTCTTTTAAGAGTGGATGCAAAGGGGATAAAAGCAAAATCTAAAGAGCAATAGATACAATTACTCCAATAATGTAAATGAAAACCACAGGAAAGATCAATGAAATTTAGGTCAAATACAATGGTCAATGTTGGATCAAAATTATCTAAGGCAAAGTGCCCGTTCTTCCTTTCCACCAATAAGTAGCAAACCACAAAAATGGAAAGTAATTTGGATGGTTGTTTGCAACAACTCTATTAAGCAATTTTTATTGGAAAGTTTTAGGAGGCAGTTAGGAAGGGTGGTGGTGTCTGGTAGAAAGGGACCAAAAAGTCAAAATAAAATGGATCAATAAAAAAGAAAAAAGCTGCCTTATAAGAAGATAATAAGTTCATGAGCCTTAAAAACCATAAACCTTACATATTCAGATGCCACAATGAGGGCATATAAACAACATTTATATTGTTTTTTGTAAATTTATATTGTTTTGTAATTTTGTAATTTATATAATATATTAAATATATTATATATCACATAATATATAATATAATATATACAAAATATAAATTTTGTAATTTATATTGTATTTTGTAAAGACATTCACTGAGCTTGCTGGATTTGGTCTACATGGATTGATGTTAACTGAAACGGAATCAAGAATTGGAAATATACAAGGTCAGTAGTATAAATGGAAAGAACAAAACACATAACCTACAAACATGTAACATGGTATAAACAAAACAACTGAAAATGAATGTGGGGAAATTATAGGGAACAAGCTTGGATCCAAAGAAGAATTGTGAGAAAATACTTCCTCTCACATGTGGGGAGGAAGGAGGCAAGTTGCTTATAGGTGTGAACATCCTATATAATGGCAGACTTTTTTTAGGTGTTGTTCACTTTTGCTGAATTTTCTCCTTTTCCTTTTTTTAAATCTTTTATTCTAAGACATAGCTCTCTGGGGAAAGCTAGGCCATATAAAAGTCAACAAAAACTATTTAGGAAAAAAACTAAAGGTAACAACATATGTGACTGGATATCTTCCATAAGAGTATCTCCTAATGTGAGAATAAGGATTAGTCAATGGGAAGACTTTGTGTTCTGATGTAATCTATGCATTTCTAAGAGCTCTAGAGGAAAACTCCCAGCATGCTGGATGTGCCCCATTTGCAGGCTAAGAGCTGCATCCAATGAGAGGCCAGGGATGGATTGAGATCTCTACTGCCTGAAGGAATACCCACTTCACTGAGATCAAAGCTCCATTAAGTACCAAAGAAAGTACATACATATATACATGTATCAGAGCTTTTGAATAGCAGTGTCAAAACATTTCCCCGATGCCTTACTTCTGGAAAATAATTGACCTCAAAATGGTTCTTCTATTTTTTATCTTTAAAAGTAAGTTACCACAAGAGTAAACTAAGCATTATTAATAAATATATTATGAACGTAATAGCAATGAAATAATTTCTGTGTCTTTCGTATAGTTGCAGTACTTTTCTAAAACAATAACCACTACCACAAAGTAGAATTAAATCCACTCAGTTATTTAGGGCTGGAGGATCTATTTTCTAGATACACTACCATCCCTCTTTACCTCTCCTCCCTTACAACTGGCTCTACCAGAAAACATGGTAGCTGTATTAGAGACATTGATGTCCTATTTCTTGAAAGATTTCTTAGCAAGTGATAATTTGGAGAGATTGTCCAGCAGTGTCTTATAGATGTGGAAGTACCAAAGTTCTCAGGAGCAGTTCTTCAGAGAAAATCAAAGAGCCAGACTGCACTGAACCTCTGTATTTTTTGCTCTGGGTATCTTGAATCGGGCTACTCTGGATTTCATCATAGTCTTAATCTTCCTCTAACTTGGTTCATTGGGCAGTTTCATCTGCATCCTTCCTATAGGATCATTGTTATTATCTGACCACCCACATAGCCACAACTTAAGGCAACTCTGTCTTCCAGCCAAACAGGCTTATTTGATGTTCCATGTCATGGTACCTTCAGCCTCCTTGCCACTCCCCAGGCCACCCCACTCCATGGAAATGGAATCTTTGACTCTCTCAAAACATTTTCTGTTTTGAGTATCATTTTCTGTATAAACCTTCTCCTGATCATAGTCTTTTCTCTTCTGAAATCACTTTGTATTCTTTTGTATCGACAACTATCACTGTATCTGTCCTTTCCTCTTGTAGAATAAAAGCCCTTTGATATCAAGCCCTTTTTGTTCAATTTCCAGCATTCAGAACAGTGTCTAGCACATAGTAATAATTACTAAACACACGAGGAATGGACAAATCGTATTCCTTGCAATTATTCTACAGAACTCCTTATCTATTGAATTGTTTAGTTCTATTGTTTCTATTGTGTGTGTATCTATTGTTGTTTAGTCCAACTTCATCCTGGTTTACTCTTGTCTTTAGGATATTTTAAATCTTGAAGGACACCCTAGGCAATCAGGGGGCCTTATCCAAAGTCCTTTTGAAACTAGAATTTCATTCATGCTTTTTGCATTGCTGAAATATCATAGTTTTAGCATTTAATCCAATATGAGCAATCATGGTACTTCTTTGACCCCAGAACATGACTACAAGAAAACATCATTAATTACAGTCTACACTAACTGGAAATTTGTGATAATTCCCCCTATACAAGGAAATGGTTTGCTAAGTAACTAAGATTTTAGTGAAAATCTTTAAATTACTTAACAAAATTGTTTTAAAGTCCACCAGAAGCACCCATTAGCAAACAAATAAATTAATCCTTTACACAGGGTACACCCAACATCAGCAAAATTATTCTTCCTTATTCCTGCTGGTCTGTCCCTATTCTCAACTGACTTATTTTTTTTTTTTTTGTAATTGTTGCTATGTCATCAATGGAGTCATATTTCAGGCTTGACTTAAAGGTTACATTTGATTCTTCCCTTTCCCTCCACATTTCTATTAACAGTGTCACTAATTAGTCACTAATCAAATCTTCCCTTGAAGTCATGTGCCATCACCATCATCATCCTTCATTGTCTGGACTTTTGTAATTACTTAACTTGGCTTCTTATTTGTTGGTCACCTTCTTTATTCCACAAAGCACATTCCTACTACATTATTTTCCTAAAATTACATTGAGACTCTACATATAACTTACTTACCCCCTCCCCCCAAAAAGCAACAATAACCAAGACCATAAGCTACCCAGTGTTAAAGATCATTATCTTCTTTTTTTTTTTTTTTAAACTGATGAAGTTGGAAGATAGTTTGGACTATGGAGTTTTAATGCTTGTTGAATGATAAATGACCTTGTACAAGGCAATACTTTGTCTAACTTAAATCACTAAACAGCCTTGAAAATATAACAGCAGATTCCTTTAGATGTTTTCTGTAATTTAGACTTCTCACTGATTCAGAGAGACATTTGCTAGAATTGGTCCAAGAGTGAGCTTTCTATGTAGTTCCTATGCCTTAAAACCTGCCCATGTGATAAAACTTCAAATTATCTGCCTAACAGGACCATTATAATGTTTTCCAACTTTAAGCTCCGTTCTCTAAGACGTTTCTATTTGTTAAACAAACTGAAGCAAAACGGAACTAGACAACTCTTTCATTTCCTTTTACTATTTATAGAAGTATAAATATAACCCTCTGCTAGGTTATCAGAGTGCAAACTCTGGCAGGTCCCATCCAGTTGGAAGGGCTGTGGAGTATGTTTGAGGAATGCTGTGTCTGCCATCTGAAGATCTACCTAGATACACTCGGGAAGGTTTAGTGACACTTTGACCATCAGGCACTGAGCTTTTTTGGCTAGATCAATTCATGAAGATATTGAAGAGAAGCCACCATTAGTGAATAGTGTATCCCACATTGAAGAACTCATTTGCCCTGTAATCCTAGAATATGAATTTAGCAATTATAAACCCATATTTTGTCAAAAGACAGCATGCAAAAAAATCCTAAATGAAGGGGAATTTACATCAAAAAAACAAATCCAATCCAAATTAAAATAAAAACCTAAACAGATAAAAAAGGAAAAGATCTGTTTGTCTTTTATCCAGCTTACAGCCCAAATCTAGCCAGTAACCCAGAAAGATGTGGATTCTATTAGCAGAGCAACAGTTATCCTGATATCAAATTTTGGAGGTTAAGTTTTAAGTTAACTAGTAAATGCCATTTATTAAAATTTGCCAAAACAAACATGGATGCAAGCAAAATAATGTTTGTATGTATATATTATGTGGTTACTGACAGGACAGGTCAGAGCACTACTGACAAACAATTCCTAAGCATTACTTTGACATTAAGAAGTCACAATCCATCAACTTAATGGCAGAGCAATAATCCTGGGGGTGCTAGGGGAGTTGGCCATTCAGAGCTGCATTGTGGGAAGGAGATAGTAGTTCAAATGGCCCCTGTCTGAAAATAAAGGCACAAACTAAGCAAAAATTCCTTTATACTTCCATCACCAGCTATCAGAGAATATATTTTCTCAGTGAGAGAGGCTCATTTGTAATGTGTGAAATAGGAGCAAATACAGGAACTATCTGAAAAGCTAAAATAGCTACCAAGTAGATATTTTTTGAATAGAAGCCTCTTTGACTTCTAATGCAGATATCTGGGGAAGTGGAGAAATGGATCTGGATATAATAGCTGTGACCATGAAGACACAGCAGCAACACAGTAGGTGATTAATAATGGCTTACAGAATTCAATTGCCTCTTCTTTGGTGCTTGGTGAAAAGCAGTTCCAGTGTATTCTGCTGTACTGCCCCATTCCTCCATCCCTCCTAAACAATTCAGAAGAGGCTACTTTATGCTTTGTTGACAACAAAATAGCCCCCTCCAGTATCTCTGTTGTGCCAGATTACTGAAGCACTTGGGAGACTCATATTATAGAGACCCAAACCTTAAGAACAGGGGAGGTTTAGAAACCTGATTTTGTGATTTTTGAGGCAGCCTCCAAGGCAGCAGACTGGTAAACTCTTCTTTAACTTGTAGCTTTGGAAAGCTGTCCAGTTCACTGAGAGCTTTAATGATTTGTCCAGGGTCACATGCCAGAAGGGCAGCTAGACAGTATAATGGATAGAGCACAAGGGAAGACCTGAGTTCAAATTCAGTCTCAAACACTTACTCCAGGCAAGTCCCTTAATGCTATCTGAGCTAATTTTCTCTTCTGTAAAGTGAGTAAAATGAGCCACTCTAGTATCATTACTAAGAAAGCCCCACATGGGGTCATGAAGATTTGGACACGATTGAACAACTATGTCTTGTTCGGAGGCAGGATTGGAATCCAGGGCCAATACAAGAATGAATGTTTAGCTAAGGGGGTCTGGGAAAGTCCACTTGCCTGGGAGCCTTTGATTCCACTCTTGGTAGAGCTGCATTGCCTCCAATAAGACTCTCAGTCTCCAAGGGCTTTAGGTTTCCCATTTAGAAAAACGGGGAGCTTATCCTAGCTGATCCCTTTCTAGTTCTAAAGAGTCTCCAAATCTAAGCAGGTTGCTCTCAGAAATGCAGAGGGCTTAGAAAAAGTGGGTGCTTGAGGAAAACTCAGGGTTTCCTAGACTCATCAATATCATCAGTTAGACTCTTAAGTATCCCTTAAGTATTTGAACCCCAAATTAGAGGCTTGGGGACCCCACATCAGCATCCATGTAGAGATGCTGTCTTGGTCTCCAGAAGGCTCTGCCACTTGCTGTCTGTCCATATATCCCAAAGTGATTTCCTTCAGTGTCTCCTGTGTCTCAGTCCCCCAAACTCTCATCCTTGTACACAGGAACACCTGGGACAATAATTACAGTTATGAACACATGAAAATCAGGCTTCAAACTCTCAAACCAACAGCGGTATCTCCTCTCTCTTTCCTGTGCTTCTAGCGAATGGGATGGGGGTACTGGTGCAAGGGAACCCAGAGAAGACCATCAGAAAGCAGTGTCACTATTAGATAGGTGGGGCAATGGCCTTCAAGCTTTTCGTTTAACTTCTTGTGGAAGTTAAAAGCGTGACTCGGGCTCAGGTTTATAATCTGCAAAATGAGAGGGTGGACCAGATGACCTCTATGGTCACTTCTGGCTCTGTATCTATGATGCTGTGCGATCCTGTGCCTTCCCTGAGTGGCCCCATGACACGGTGGGTAGGGGGTCGGCCTCAGAATCAGGATGATTTGGGCTCAAGTCTTGTCTGATACCTCAGTGACCCCCAAGGCAACTGTCCAAAACTATAAATCACCAATGAGTTACTGAGTTACTGATCTGTGTTAGTAGAGGAAGCACCCCACACCAAGAAAATTATCTACAAAAAAGAAATGATTTCCATCTTCCCTTCACAGACATGGAGTCATCTGTATGTTATGGAGATGGATTTCTATAATTTTGATCTACTAGAAAGGGGAAACCATCAGCTAGTCTTTGCTTCATTTCAGGCAGGATAAATCATGGAGAAAGGACGGACAAGGAAACTTGTCACTCTCTCTATTGAAAAACCTTCCGCTGTCCCTACTGCCTACCAAAATGAATCGCAAACTCCCCGGTTTGGCATTCAAGGCCCTCTACAATATGGCCCCAACCTATCTTGCCATTGCTCCCCAAGAAGTCTCCACTGCTCCAGCCACACTGGCTCCCACTGTTCTCCAAATATTCCACACAGTCTTCCACTTGAACCTGGTTTTTGCTACAACATGCTCTCCCATCATCACCACTTGTGAAATCCTAACTATAGTTATCCCTTCCACATTATGGGGCTTAGGAGCACATGTTGTCTGCAGCTTCTTCAAAGCTCTCCCCAAATTCCCATTTAATTGATATATTGATATTTAAGTGATATATTGAAGTCATGATAGGGAATGTCGCAATGTGGAAGGGATAACTACACTCTTCAAGGACCAGCTCATCAAATGTTACTGCCTTTGGGAAGCCTTTGCCAAATGTGATTTCTCTGCTAAATCAATCTCTCTAAGCGAAGACCTTTGTCCGTACCTCTCTAACAGCACTGGTCACTTCTGTCGGTGAGGCAGTTATCTATATACAGAATGTATTAGATGTCAAAATCCTTGAATAGAGAGACTTGTTTCTGTGTCCCCATCCCCAGGTCACTAGTACAGGGACTCTAATAGCAGTCCCTGCTCAAGAGCTATCTAATAAGAGTAGATTGCTAGCCCTTTGAGGGTAGAGACTGGTTCATTTTTGTTTTGTTATTTCCAGCATATAATAAATAATTATTTAATAAATAAATACTTGCACCAGTCCTAAAGTCAGGAGGATCCAAGTTCAAATCTAGCCTCAGACACTTAACACCTCCCAGCTGTGTGCTCCTGGGCAAGTCACTTAACCTCAGTTGCCTCAAAATTAAAAAAATAAATAAATACTTGAACTGAACTGAAGTTGGGATGAGATAGTAAAAGGACAGAACCAGGAAGTGAGTAGATGTCATGGATGAGAAGGGAGGAAAGTGGTAGAACAGGAGGACAGGGTTAAGTGAGCTTTGTGGCTACTGCCCAACACTCCTCATCCCTTGGGACCCACCTGCTGAAAAGCCCTGAGGAAGCCGTCTCTCTTCCCCATTAGCCCAGCAGCCCAAAGCCATGACAATGTAAAGCACATCTTTCTCTGCTTCTACTTCATGGCAGGCTATCTTCAAGGAAAGAGGAATTCATTACAGAGGGGGATCATATGGGAAAGAAAATGAATCCCTGGGAATGGAACAAAAGGAGAGATGATCTTTCCTGAATTTTGCTTCATTAAGCTTTTGTGAGTATTTGTAGTTAGGTTTTGTGTGTGTGTGTGTGTGTGTGTGAGCCATTGTGTTTTGTTCTGAATCTGGCTTAAAGAAACAAAACCCCCAAAACCCAGTGGACTAGGTGGGATGAAAGCAGTTGATAATCCACACACTGCAGTGCAGAGGTCATTTCCCAAACAAACAACAGAAGCAAAGTTAAGACTGTTTCCATACCTGGGGCCGATGTTCTCGTGTGGAGCACAGACTCGCTGGGCAGCAGATCTTTTGAATTGGAGGTGAATGGTGATTGTCTAAATGAATCTTCCGAAAAGAAAGGGCTGGGAGGGGGGAAAAAAAGTAAGCTTTTGTAAATGGAGGTTGCTAACAAATAAATGCAAACGTGGCCCCAGACATATACATAAAACTTTGGTCAATGGGTTTTGAGGGGATGGCATTCCAGAGTTTAGCAGGAGACTGGGTTCTGGGACAGGTCGATGACTATGACTTAAGCAAGTTTCATTAGTCAGACACTTTTTGTCTATTTCCTCAAGGAATTTTTATGACACAGGTTAAATATAGTATAACCCAAGTCCCAAAGTCCATTGGTGGGTGATTCTTCTCCATCAGTGGAGATTATCAATGCCCTACACTTACTTGCAAAAGGGGTGGGACAGAATTTATGAGAATGGGAGAGAGAGAACCCCAATCTCTTCAGTCTCCTTATGTTTCTTGGGGTATCTTTAGTTTCTTGAATATTTTTTTGGCTTTCCTAGTTCCTTTTTCTGCAAGTTTTATAATCCCTTCACTTACTTCTGGTTTTTGGTTTTGGAGTGAAGATAGACAATAGTAACTCCATTTTAGGCTGCTGGAGGGAAAACAAAACTCTGGGAAGAAGCTGATGAGAGAAGAGTGGATCTCTCTCTCCTCTCTCCAACTTCACAATCCACCCATGCAGGCAGGAGCCACTGATCTCGACAAATGAGGAGACAGTTCTATACCAATGAGCTTTGAGACTTGGGTTACAATAGGAAATATCTACTTTGAAGTGCCTTCTTTAGCATGATATGCTGACACACATGCTGGGACTCTTTGTTTTTCTTTTGTGCAAAGAATTCCATCTTTCCTTAGGATAAGCAGACAATCTTGTCAAAGGACACACACTTTATTTTCTCCCTAGTGGTGATGGATTTGTCCCGATTCACCCAGAACGGCACCTGATCCCTCTTGTGAGCAATAGAACATACATGAAAGATGGCTGGCAAGGGTCAGGGGTGGAATGTGTGGCCTTGGAGCTAAGAGAAATTAACAAATCCCCATGGAGTCTGAAACCATAGCCCTGGAAGCTCTGAACAGCTGAACCAACTGGTCATGACCAACAGAAAAGAATGAGATCCTCTTTAACGAGAGGATTTTTATACAATTCCATCTTAAACCTTATCTGAGCCAAGACAACCTCAAGCTTGTTCCCGGACTCAGAAAATATTATTTTAAGCATGTCACATAGCACAAGAAGACAGCAAAGGTGGAATTAGGAGGTGAGAGCTCACATTTAAATTAGTTTTAAAAATTGGTGGGGGCGGGAAATGGAAGGAGAGAGAGCAATGATTTCATCAATGTAAAGAATTGCCAGAATATGAAACTCCTTTCTATATAGACTGACAACTCAACTGGGACTTGTATTTTCTGAGAGTTACCTGGGGCAGATTAGAGGGTAAGTGATTTGTTCAAGATCACATGGATACTATGAGTCAGGGCTGTGGAAAAGAGCTGGCCAGTTGCACATACACACCCCCCCCCCACGCACACATGCTGCCTTTCACTGTGTAATACATTTAATTCATAAAATATAAAGTGCTATTTTTAAAAGTTTGAGTTAAAAGGCTGGATATCAGGCACATTTAAAAATTATGATTTAAAATGTATAATTAGGATTCATTTCTGAGTGTATATGACTTCCTTACATCAAAAAGATCCTAAACAAGTGTGTGGCTGCCTTTTCCAGTAGGGCTGACAAAGCAAATCATTTCATTTGAGAGAGTGTGGAAAGGGATTCTCTGGAATCAGAAAGAAGTAATTTTTCTTCCCAGATGTGATAACTACAAGTTTGAGATAGGAAAAAAAATAAAGCCCAAACTATGTGGCTTTCAAAGGGCTATAAGACTCTTAGCTATGATAAAGGTTTTCTCTTTACTTATACAGAATGAGAGAATTTTCAAGCTAGAAGGGACCCTAGAGATAACGTGGCCCAAACCCATCATTGCTCAGCTGAGAATGCCATGGCCCAGGAGGTTAAATAACCTACCTGAGACCACCTATCTAGTCGGTGGTTCTTTCCACAGCTCCACACTTCCTCCTTTGAGAGAGATCAGTAAAGATCTGCATCTGCAGACTCTAAGTACAGAGTAATAAAGTGTCACCCTAAGCTTCTGGGTGGGCAGTTACTAGGAGGATTATAAATTGTTAGCCTGTATGCTTGGCTGGCCACTCACCAGGTAACAGACAGATGCTCGCTATTAGTTCTGCCAGCATTCCCTGGTGGGAAGAATTAAGCCTCATTCTGATAGAAGGAGGAGAGGATGGAGCTGGTGCTTTAAAATGTGGTGGCGTCTTCTCTTTAGGACCAGCACAGGACCATTATGGAGCCCCGGCTTCACCAAGGGACAGATTAGAAGCGCAACACTTCTTAGCTTGCCTCATTCCTACAAGAAATAGTGGTGACATGGGAGATGCTAGAATGCAGTATTCAAAAGCAAGGATTAAAGAAGAGTTCAGAAATAAGGGTTACTGATGACTAAGATGAAGTAGGAAGTAAATAGATACCTAAAGATAATGTCTGATTTTAAATTTTTAAATCGAGGATTAAAATAAAGTACGAAGGGGTTTTTTGCTAGTGATTAACCTAATAATAGCTAGTAAAAAGAAAATTTTCTGGACTATTGCAAATATATCAAAAGTGCTCTATGGTTAATTAAAGCAGAAGATAAAACCTACCTACATCTCTTTTCCAAGTTAGGTGTTACAGAGACAAATGTAATGTAATAGCAGTAGAGATACTCAGAAATACATGAGAGACAAAAAAGAAATAAGGACAGATCCCATGACCCAACATGTCTAAACTCAAATGCATAAAAACTGCAGAACAAATACTAAAACAAGGAGGCAAATTTGAATTCATGGGTATTTTGGAAACTTGGTGCATTGAAACCCATGACTTTTAGAACAGAGGGTTAGTGTTTGTGTGTATGTATGTGTATGTATGTGTGTGTGTGTATGCAAGCACGCACACACACCCCTACAAACCTTGTAAAAAAATAACAGGATTGCTAATGGGGACAGAGAACAGTATATAATAGGAACATATTCTCATGTAAGGAACCAGAGGCCCAATTTATGATGGGAAGCATTTAAGAGTGGATCAATGGTGACAGAAACAGATACTATAGTCACTGAGTGTATCCTACAGACCACTGGGTCAGAAGGAGGCCATAAATGAAAAGTTGTAGAAACAGAGCAGGAAGCTCAGCACAAAGATGTGCTAAATATAGTAGATGAAGAACTCTAATTTTTCAAACATCTGCTGAAGCATATTAGGTTCAAACCAGAAGAGCTATTATTTCTTGACTTGCCTTAATGATATTTTGATCCTTTAGAACAGGGGTGGGGAGCAACAAATCAGTAATCATTTGCTAAGGCAACCACAAATGATGATGAGCTGAAAGGGAGGTACAACAACCTACCACTGCTTGAGTTCTACAAATTGACAATTTTATATGTCCCATGAATGATATTATAAATATCCAAACGACTCTTGGCAGAAATAAAGGTTGACCACCCCTGCTTTAGAAGATGGAAGAAGGAGGAGAAATGATATATGAACTTACTTCTTAGCTAAAGGAAGAACTGGTTGCTGAAACTTGTGATAGAGGTAAGAAAAATCAGGCATAATCTGACCAATAACACATTCCCCTCTCCCATAATCATCATCATCAAAAAAAAGTCAGCCCAAGAGAGCCAAGAAGCAATTAAGAATCAAATTCCTTTTTGGGAAGATTAGGGGGCAATTGGGGTTAAATTTTTAGACTTCATGCTCTTAGTGTCAAGCATCGGAGGCTGAATTTGAATTCAGATCCTCTTGACTCCAGAGCTAGTGCAATATCCACTGCTGCTCCAAGAATCAAATTCTGAAGACACAGTTAATTCAAATAAGAAGGAAGGGCAACTTGCCTCTAAAGAGAATGACCTGAAAAAACTGAAAGATCATGGAGACAATGTCATATAGTGGAAAGCAACTGAAACTGGAGTCATGGGACTCAGGTTTACATCTCCCAGATAATACTAATTTTGTGTGGGTGACCTTGGGCATAGCATGTCATTTAAATTCTTTGGGTCTCAGTTTCCTCATATGTAAAGTGAAGGAGTTAAACTAATTGACCTTTGAGATCTTTTTATCAAGCAATTTATATTTTTAAAAGGACAGGAAGAGAAATCAGAAGCGAGCATGGATAACAGAATGAGGGAGATGATACAACACTTATACATCACTATGGTAAGAACACATTTAGAATTCTACATTTGGTTCTGGATGCTGCATTTTTGGAGAGACACTGTTAAGCCCTAGAATGTTCAGGAGGCAACCAACCAGTATGTCAAAACACCTTAAGGATATACTCTATAAGAATCAAATGAAACGGGCGTGTTTAGCTTTAGATTAAGACTTCTGAGGTATGCGATAGTTGTTTGCACATGTTTGTAGGGCTGTCCCATAGGAGAAGGATTAAACTTGATCTGCCTAGCCCCAGAAAGTGGAGAAATGTGTGGAAATTTGCAAGAGGCAAATGTAGGGCCAGTGTAAGGCAAGTATCTCCTAAAAGACTATCCTGATGTCCACTAAGGGTAGGGTGGAAGGTTCCCTTTCACTGGAGGTTTCAAGTCTGTGTATAATGCATGTTCTGTATCATACATAGTGACAGCAACATTGTAATAATAATCAACTGTGAAAGACTCTGATAAATACAATGATCCATGACAATGCCAAAGGACTCATGATGAAAAATCTTATCCATTTCCAGGGAAAGAACTTGTGGAATCTTGAGTACAGATTAGAGCACATTTTCTTTTTGCACTTTTAAAATTTTTCTTGCCACCCCTCTGCCTCCTTTGCAATGTGGTTGATGTTGAAATATGTTTTAAATGACTTTACATGTATAATGAATATCATATTGCTTGCCTTTCTGGATGGATGAGAGGAGAGAATTTGGAACTCACAATAAAAAAAAAAAAAAAAAACTAGTGTTCTGGTGTAGCTACAGGTTGAATTCTAGGTGACTATGCAAGTTAGAAATCTTGAAGCGAACTCTGAAGTCGCTAGAAGAGAATGTTTCTTAATACATACTAGAATATTTCTTCAATACATTAATGACTTGTGATTTCATCACTATGGGTAGTCTTTCCAACAACACAGATAGTGACTCGTATAACTTAATAGATGGACCTTTGAGAATCATTGAGACATAAAAATCTATCATCTTATGGCTGATCTAGTGATGAACCTCTCTGAGCTTACCATAGCTTGTCCTCAGATAACAGGCCATCAGGCCATCTTTGAAGTGATTTCAGCTTGATAGAAGCTGCCAGAGTTTCTGCTCCATTGTCATAGCCCGTATGAATCTAAACTAAGTGCCATATTGTGATGTAATATTAAAGTAAGTATTGAGAGGAGATCATACTTGGGAGAGTTCCTGGGAATGACTTTTTTTAAAAAAAAATTTAATTGCCAAACAGGAGTAGAATAGCATTGTATCCTCTAATGATTTATTTAAACCCAGTATCCTCCATCCTTCAACTCAGATCCCTATCATCAGCTGCCCACAAGATATCTTCATTATGATGATCCGCTGGTGTGATAAACTAAACATGTCCAAATCCAATCCCATATCTTTCCCCCAATATCTGCACCCTTTTTTGACCACTCTCTTTTTATTAGTGGTACCCTGTACCTAATTGCCCATGTTCAGAATGAGCTATTTCCCCCCCCCCCCCTTCTCCTCTTGGCTCCCTCATAGTCAATCTCTTGCTAAGTCCAGGCCATTCTACCTCCACAATGTCTCTTTGATCCTTCCCCCTTCTCTGTCTCCCTTTCATTGCCTCAGTGCAGGCCCTCATTGCAGCTCAGTGAAACTTCCTGAGAGTTGTTCCTGCTTTCATTCTCTGTCTTTCACACCAGATTAATCTTCTTTATGGATGTATTTGGACATATCACTCCTTTGCTCACAAGTTTTCAATGAGTATTCTTAGCTTAATAAAGTTCCAATTGTACAGAATGGCATTCAAGGACCCATCTATGCCAAAAAATTTCCATTTCTATGCTTTTGTCCTAACTATTTTTTTGGGGGGGGATTGTGACTTCCCTTTCTTCTATCTATAGGATTTTTACTCAAAATGCAAAATGAAATAGTAATTTGGGACTTGGCTAATATAGGAATATTTTGCCCAACGAGGAACATTTGTTATATGTATTTTGTTTTACTTTTTTCCTAATAGAAGGTAGTGAGAGAGAAAATAAGTGTTTGTTAATTTTAAAAAGATGATTAAAAAATTCCTGCTCATCTACCCACTTTAAATACTTGCTTTTCTCCATGAATTTTCCCTGATCTCTCCCTACATTTGGGAATAACCTTTTCCTCCTTCCTTCTAGACCTTTACAGAACATTTATTTGCACCTCTCCTGTGCACATTATCCACCACTGTAAGTAATTTATTGTCATATTTCTCTTCTAGACAATAAGCTCCATGAGCATAGGGACCGTGTCTTATCTTCTCCAGTACTGACATAGTGCTATGTACAAAGTAAACAGGGAAAAATTCCTGTTGAATTACAGATAGATATTCTTTTTTTAAAAAAGAAGCCCTGTTTTCACTGAAATGATCAGAATGGATAATGTTTAAAAGGATAAAGTAATCATGTTCTAAATAATTTTCTAACCTGGATATCACGTTAGAAGTTTGAAGAAAAGAAATAAGATTTAAAAGGAGACATTATATTCTGAAGATAAACTATGACAAAAGGGTCACCAATATTTCATGGGGCTGAGAGTCAATGGAGAAATTTCAAGAAGCCCAAAAAAGCTTGATGTAGGGACGCCCAGCAAATCTGGGAGTAATTAACAGAGCACCAGACAAAGAAAATCTCTATCTTCCTTTTTCTTGGGCCCCTTTTCCATCTGCTTTGAGGTTTTTTTTTACCTATTGATGAAATTGTTGGCTTTATAGCATGCAGAGCACTTTAGAATCATTCGGTATCTTCAATAAATGCCCCATGGGAAGCAGTAACTACAAAAATCCTGGATATGCTAGCTACCATATTCATACCTCGTTGTCAGCAGCGTTCTCTCCCCCATCCAGTTATCAAGGGCATATCAATACTGTGGACATGTTTCACCCAAGAAGAATATGTATTCCTTGAGGGCTGGGATTTATTTTTTTCTGGTATTTGTATCCAGGTAATTGTAAGCATTTAACAAATGCTCATTGAACTAGTTTAACTCAAAATTTTGCCTCTTTAGAAATTTCAGATGTATCCCTAGCAAATAATTTCTAGGATCTGGGCATTCTAGAGTAGTATATTTCTAGCCTACTCCCTAAGTTAAGGTTAAAGCCACATCAAGATTTAATGATATATAGACATTGACTCTATGGTAAGAGATAATATTAATTAGTCAAGGCATTGAATCCAAGGAAAGACAAGCACACAACAGTATTGATGTCACAAGATGTATTTAAGCCTACTGTTATACATGGAAACAAAATCACTCTCATAGTATCCAAAGTAGGTAGGCCCTGAAATATTAAGACACACACCCTTTGGGAAATGGAGGGGACTGAGGGAATTAGGACAGCAAATGGTTAATTATAAGAATTGGGTGAAATTGATAGATGCAAGGAGTTTTCTCACAATTGTATACCTCAAGCAACCTACATGTCTTATCTGAAAGCTGGTCCCACATTGATCAATCGATTGTTTTCATGTTCCTTTGATTACCTACAGACATTTGAAAGGAATGAGACATCTTTTATTTCTGAATTCGGGGAAATGTACCTATTTGCTCATCTCCTCCCAACTTGGAAAGTCCCTTTATGCAATTAGACATTGGATCACCTAAGATTGTATTGTATTGTATTTTTAGTTATTTGGTCTTTTAAAATTGTTTTTAATGTATAAAAGTCTGTCTCCCCCTTTATTTGTAGTCCAAACCTGAGTTGAGGAGGTTTGGTCTCTGTTGAGTAATTGGAATACACTGCTGAATAAATTAATATGTTTAGAGGATAGAACTTTTGTTTCCTTGGTCATTTCATCCTCCACCCTCTATATCCTCCATGTTAGAACTAGAGCTCTGGGGAGATGAGTGGGTAGAGAAAAACTCTCCTTCCCACCTCTACATATACATTTCTGAGCATGCTGTGCTTCTAACTCATTTGATGACTGCATGCTAGGGTTAAATCCAAAAGAACTTTGGTTATCCTAAGCCGTGTATGTATTTTGAGAGATCAGAAGGGGCTAACCTTACAATTCTAATATTAGATTAGCAATACCAAGCAATTTAATTTTTAAGATGATGTAGCAATATTTCTTAAGCCTTTCTCCTTTTCACCTTATAAGTCATTGTGTCTGATCTAGGAGGAAGCACTATTCAGTCTGGTCCTGCAGAAATATACTATATATTCCATCTTCTAGAAGCAGAGTTATAGCTAGAATTTTTGCACCTGGAGCAAGTAGCACAAATTGCATCCAGGATAAGAGGCATAGGAAGGGTTGAGACAGGAGACAAGTTCCATCACAGTGGGGTGAGGTTACTGCTGGGATAGCCGCTGTGGGAGTAAGGAAGAGGGTGATGGGGGAGAAGGATCTCTCCCCAGTCCTCCCCCAGGTTAATATTTCAACTAAATTAGTCTTGTTAAAGAGGTGACACATTTTCTTGTTTCTATGATATTAAAGGACTGGGAATGGGCAAAGGTCCAGTCACTCTGTTCAGGTTATGGCTCTACACAGAAGTCGCGTTGAAGTTATTCAGGTCTTCACAGTGATGAACAACAGTGTAGAAAAAATAACAGAAATTACAGGCTATCTGACAACAAGGTCAAATCAGTCTTGCAAATAACAAGTTGGGGGGAAAGAATTAATGAAATAACTCAGTGCACATAAACCAATGCATATGTGGATCATGTTCTTAAAAAGCTATAGTATTCCCCCGTAGGACTCAGTTGATTCTACCAATTGGCAAATTCAACTTTAAATTATTTAGTTATTGTATATATATATTATATTTTATATAATTATTTAAATTATTAAAGGGAAGATTATCCATTGTCCTTTTTCTTTTACCCTTTAACTTCCTGTTTGCTGGTCATTTTCTTGTTAAAAGGAACTGCTTCCTGAATGCGAGTAAAAGAAAATAAAAAAGGCAAAGAGTAAATCTGTCAATCGGGCTCTTCATTAATAGCTTTGGAAAAAAGTTTGGAGCATTAAGGAAATACTGTTTGTGTTGATGTTTATAAACAGAAGCTTTCACACTTACTCTAGCAATAGATCCTCCTTGTAAATAAAATCAACACTCAACATCCCAGGTTCACCTTGACCCTGAACTGTAGCAGCTACCTGTAAGACTGAGTTAATTGGCATAAACAGTATACTATTCAATAATAAACATGCTTCAAGCTGTAGGGCTGCACCTAAGGCTCTGGGCACCTCAGATCTCTCATTTTTTTTTTTTTTTGTTGTTCTCTTTCTCCCTCTCTCTCTCCCCCTCCCTTTTCCTCTTCCCTCTTCTTTCTCCCTCTTCTCCCTCTCTCCCTCCCTCTTCCCTTCCCTTCTCCCTTTTCCCTCTCCCCTCTCTTCTCTCCCCTTCCTGTCCCTCTCCACCTCCCTCTCCCCTCTCCCCTCTCCTTCTGCTTCTCCCTGTCCCTCTCCTCTCCCTGACCCTGTCCCTGTCCCTCTCCCCTCTCCCTCCCTTCCTCTCTCTCTCTCTCTCTCTCTCCTTCTTTTCTTCTTCTTTTCTCTCTTCCTCTTCTTTCTCTCTTTCCCTCCTTTCTTCCCTCTCTCTCTCCCTGCCTTCTCCTTCTTCTCTCTTTCTCCCTCCCTTTCCCCGGTTTTTCTCTATCTCTTTCTTCCTTTCTCTTTCTTTTCTTCCCTTCCTTCTCCTCCTTCTCATGCTTCCTTTCTTTCTGCCTTTCTTTTTGTCAATGCCAGTCATATAATATAGATTTAGCCATTTCTGTTCCTAACAAATGTGGGGATGCTTCTTGATGGGCTTATTTACTTTTCTTTTGCAGAAGAAAGGCCTAGAATATTGATGGGAAATCCTTGCACATTTGCCTGGAAAATCCTTGGTAACTATACTGTCTAAAGAGTCATTAGATCTCAGAGATGTGAATAGAAAGGATTTACTACACTAAATAATAAAATGGTTCATAATAGATCATAGCAAAATGAATCACTATTTAGTGCAGAGTGTCAAGTAGGGCACAAAAATGATTCTTTACCACGTAAATGCCAATATAGATGTCAGCCTTTTGAAGTCCTCTCTTCCCAAATGAAATAGTTCCATTAAACAAGCATTCTGCAAAACCCACCATATGCAGACCACTGCACTTGGTGATGGCAGGTGGGGGTGAGGGGCAGGGGAGAAAGGGAGGCAGTGTGAAACATAGATGAGATTTGATGTCTGTTCTCATAAAAGTTATGACCTAGTTGGGGGACATGACACAAATATTAAGAAAAGGGATAAAAATGACAAACATCTCTATTATAGCCTCTAGTAGGTTCTCTATCATATATTATAGTTTAAATTCTACTTGTACTATATATAGCTCACTTCCATTCACTTTTTAAGGGATGAATCTAAACAAAACATGCATTTTTTTTCTTTCTAAAGATAGCAACCTTCTCCAGAGTTCTAATTTGATTGATATGGAGGAAGATGAACAAAAGTATTTATTTTTTATATTTTTCTATTTATGTCCTGACACAGTTCAGGTTTAAGGAGCAGTAGAAACCAAAGGCTTGTTTAGCACTTAGAAAAAAACCACAACTGTATATTATAGAATTCCTCTTAAGGAAGAAAATTGGAAGCCTTCTTTGAACATGTTGAACACCAAAAAATTGAATATATCTTAATCGATAAGAAATGCTATTATCAATGTGAAATGCAAAGAAGATTCAGTTATTTAAATGCAGGTAGACCATTAAATAGTTAAAGCAAAGGTCAAAATCAAGATAAAATTGAAAGACAGGATAGGAACTGCAAGAAGACATTGTGGATAACTTTGACTGTGTCACCCAACCTATTAAAATAAGCTGTTGATGTTGAAAAACAGGAAACAGAAAAAGGCAGAAATATTGATCTTGATCATCACCATTCCCTACACAAGTTCAACTGATATAAATAAATGTCTGATAACTGATGTCCATGCCAAGCAGAGACACAATAGCAGTCAGAGGCTAATAATGATTTGGAATGCAAATTCATTTATAAAATATTAAGGAGGATGATAGAAGAATATTATAAGCAATGCTACCTCATTAAAACAATGAAAAATAATAGAGGAAAAAAAAGGCAAGCCTACAGGAAGCTTGGCGTGAATTCCAACTAAGATAACATTAACCCAAGAGCATTCACAAACGAAACTGGAATGATAACAAACAAGTCGCGGCACCAACCCAACAATGAGTATATGCAGGAGTTTGTAGGAGGACATCTAAGAAATATGATCACAAAAGGAGGTGGATCAGTTATACAGCAGAAACTAGGGATAACGACAGAGTCCAAAGTATATTGGGATTCACAGCATATTAAAGAGTTAGAGGAATGCCTCTGGCATGTTGAATAGGAGTGGAGGATCTGTGAGACAGCTTGAACAAGAATCACATAAAAGGTAGGGCTGGCTGGTAACCTGCGCAGGTGGAAGGGCTGTTCTCATTGAGGAGATCTCAGGTTTCTGGAGGTACATAAGGACAAAGAAGAAAACTCTTGGGACATGAAAGAGACACAGATTACAAACAGCAAAGCAGGATGAAAATTGTGAGGGTGGGGTGAGCTGGGGGAAACAAAATTAAACTTGCATTGTAATAAATGTTTGTTTAGCTCTGTCATGTTTTTGTTTAGTTCTGCTGTGGTGCAGAATGCAATATAAGTCTACTGTAAGTAAGAGCTCAGGATGAGTGGTTTCTATTATCTTTTAAGGCAAATCACCTACAAGTAATATACTGGTTTCTGACTGTTCTATCTACCAACAAAGGCCCCTTTCTCTTTTTCCATAGTAAGTGGAAAATTGGAAAATGATCTCTCTCATCTGGTGAGAATAGCTGATATCTGTCCATTTTAAACATATATACCAAATTATATACCTCAACGGGCTCTTTCATATGTTTCAAATAGCCAGAGAAAATACAGGGACAGACAGGGTAGCTTTATAGTATTCATTTAGAAAAGGCTGTGGCTTTTTTTTAAAGAAAGAAAAAAATAAAAGTTGATGGAGCTGTCTGTTTTTCAGAATAGGAACTGGAAGGCCCAAGTTGGTGGTGGGAACATTCTGTGATAGTTGCTCATTCCTTCTTAACAATAGCTTCTTTTCCTCTAATTCCCCTCAGCCTTTAATCCAAATAATAGCTCAGGTCAGGTGAGAGGATGACAATTTCAGACTCTGAGTTAAATAAAAGGAAAGAAGCTACTACAGTCATTTTATTTTCCAATTCTGAGGAGATTTCACCACTTTACTTTTGGAGGCTAAAGGGGCTGTCGGTGCTCTTATGTGGGAGTGAAGAAGATCCCAGACTAAGAGCGATGACAAACTCAGAAGAACCTCATGAATAAGGAAATGGTTTCCTACACGTATGGTGACTTGGTGATGACAAAGCATTGTCCCACAGGATCTTGTTTGAATTTTCTAAAGCTCTCATGAGATTGGGAAGGCAAGAAGGAAGGGAGTCTGGGAGTTCATCAGTCAGGAACTTCTTGTGTGAAAATGCCCTCCAAGTAGTCGGGCATCTGCTTTACAATTTGTAGTCTAAAAGAGTCGCTGAGAACACTGAGAGATTACATCGTCTAGGCCACAGGGGTCCTCAAACTTTTTAAATAGGGGGCCAGTTCACTGTCCCTCAGACTGTTGGAGGGCTGGACTATAGTAAAAACAAAAACTTTGTTTTGTGGGCCTTTAAATAAAGAAACTTCATAGCCCTGGGTGAGGGACATAAATGTCCTCAGCTCCCACATCTGGCCTGCGGGCCGTAGTTTGAAGACCCCTGGGCGGTCATATTGCATGATGTGTCAGAGCTATTACTTCAGTCCCAATCTTCCAAAATTCAATTCTAATTGTTTAGTCACACTGCCATTCTACAGAAATGGAAAACTGAGTTTTAGAAAGTTAAATGACTTAGGGACACATGAAGAAGCTCCTTATGACCCATGATCCCACAATGTCTGAAAATCCTATTTTTACCAGTGGTGTTTGGCTTGGAAGCCTTTAAAGAAACAGGAACAGTAATGATTCCAATGCTAATTAATCTTGAGCAACTGGAAATCCTAGATTGGAGCTTTTCTCTCCAATCTGATCCAGGGCTGGAGTGGGGGAGAACGGAACTCTAGTCAGTGTTGCCACTTGAGGGCAGACTTCTATCAACCTGCAGCGTGCATTGAGACTGTTTTTCTTTAGTTTTTTGGAAGGTATCTAAGAGGAAAGGGGGAAGAGGGAGGACCTTTTTTTTTTTTTCTACTTCTCTGATGTGGGTGGACACTCATCTAGTGTGTGCATTTTTGTTTTTAAAGAAAATAAGACATTAAAAAAAATAAACTTAATTTATATTTATGGACAAGGATCGTGGAGCCTGCAAGCCTGCCTAAGAACCCATGGCCCCAGGCGTGGAGTCTCAGCAGCAACTCCCACTGCTTCCGGCTTGGGCACCTAGGCGGGCACCTTGGCAGACACCTCCAGCCCTGAACCCAAAGGCAGGGAGGGGCTGCAGAATGCTCCAAGAGAAAGGACAGGTGGAAGGGAGGGGGAGAGAATATCAACTGAAATTTGGGGTTTAAAATCTGATGATCAATATTCTGCCTTAAAATGCTTTGGGATAGGGGAAGCACTGGTCCTTCTGGAGGACCCATTTGGGAAAAACAGTAACCAGAGGCAACTGCTTCCAAAAGGCAGAATGCAGGAATAAATAAATGTATTTAAATCCTGTTATCAGTAACACCAGTTCCAACTTCAGAAGGCAAAATTTTCAGGCAAGGGAGGGAGTTTGATTTTGCCCATGTCAAGGTGGGGTAGTGCACGAAGGAATGGGATATGTCCCGTATACATTTTAGCAATCTCTTCAAATTTCTTTTTTGAAAAGTAAGGTTGTTTTACACTTGAGGTTTTTTTTTTCCTAGTAGGGCCAATACGGTACACCCTAAAACAAAAACTTTTCAAGAAACAGATCCCTTTCCCTCCAATTCTAGCATTTACCCATTGTGGAACCAGGAAACTTTTCAGGACAGGGAACACAATCCAAAGCTCCATCAAGTGCAGCATTGTGAGGAGGCCAGGGTGTGTGGGAGGCTGTGCCAACTGCAGACCCAAGTAAGCGGATCCAGCAGGCCCGGATACACTAAAGGTCAGCCTCCTAGACGGAGAGACCTGGATCTTGGGTGGAATCACACTCTCCTGGACAATGGGGCCAGTGAGTCTGCTGAGGGGTCTGAGCGCTGATCAGCTCATCCGACAGCCCAGAGAGGCTCTTGGGCACTTGGGAGTTGGCTGAAAATGCCAGCAAACCCAGCCACTGCATCCCTCAATCTTCCCTTCCCTGAACTACCCTCCCCTCACTGCTCAGCTATCTTACCCTGCCACACAGGTCACTGCCTTACTATTTATTATATTTTTGGCAGATTAAGAACACCAGAGACATTTTTCAGAGAAAACCACTGCTAGGAAAATAGAATCAAAGCCAGTACTTATCTGTAATACTTATTTGTAGGCCTTCAAATTTGCCACCTATCTGTGGGTTAGGTTAAAAAAGAGAGAGAATTACTTCAAAGTAGAGAACTAAGGGAGATGAGAATAATAATTTTGAGTTTGAGGTGTGTGTGTGGTGTGTGTGTGTGTGTGTGTGTGTGTGTAATGTGTATATATGTGTATAGGTGTTGGAAGGAGAGTGACAGAGGAAAAGTGGAATAAAGAAGAAAAATTCCAAGCCTACTACAAGATCCTTAAAAGAAGGGGTTCTGAGTTTTCTCATGTTCTAACTTTGTAATTTTTGACCATAATTATATGTAGCAAGTATAGGGAGAAGTAAGGTTATGTGTCTTGTATATAATAGGCAATTAATAAATAACTGCAGGATTTGATTAGCTTTTATAAAATGATGAGCAAATCAAGTAGAACCAATGTACAAAGAGGACTTGCAAATGGAAGATTCCCAGTGTAGTTCTTTATGTCATTCTGGGGATAGTCAGTGAAAATATTAAGAACCTCTGGCTTTAAGATTATTCGAGATAAAAAAGGAGTTTCCAATTTCACATTTCAGCTTTCAAAAATATTAATATCACTGAATGGATGTGAGTTGTAGAACATTGGTCAACAATGGCTTCTGAAGAATTAAAAATGGGCTTCACAAATAAGGTCATGGAATGGAGTAAGCTTTGATCTATAATCAAGAAGGAAATTCGAGTAAGAAGCACGCTAAAGGTTGAATGTCATCAGAGACATATATGACTGAAAAAGTTTAAAAAGGCTTGAAAGATGCATAGAAGATAGAGTATTGGCTTCAGTGTCAGAAAGAACTAGGCCACTTAAAACAATTTTCTAAGATCAGCTATCACTTAGCAGGAACAAAATCTGCCTTGATAGAGAGAGGGGGTAGTCCTGCTTCACTGGGTCTTCCCTTTGGAATTAAATCACAGCCTGATCCAAGAATGAAAAAGAAAAGAAAAAGATGGACTCACCACATAGCAAGAGTATGGGATCATAGTGGATTGTACAAGGACTTCACTAGTGCTCTCTTGATGTCAAGTGAAAGCAAGAAGGTCCCAGTACATTGTACTGGAGAAATAAATGTCTCTTGATCTGATTGTGTCATTTTCCATATCTTAACCCTTAAACTTCCCCCTTTGTAGGATGGAAACAAGCATTTATTAAATGCCTGCTATGTATTGGGCACTACACTAAGCATTTTAATAAATATCCAATTTAATTCTTACAACATCATAAGAAATAAGTTCTATTATCCCCATTCTACAGTTCAGGTAGAAATTAAGTTACTTTCTGAGGGTAACACAGTTACTAAGTATCTGAAGCTGGATTTGAATTCTTTTCTTCCTGATTACAGACCTAATGCTCTAGCCACTGTTTCTTCAGTTGTTCTTGTAACAAAGAAAAAAAATTCCATTGAAAAACCAACTAAAACAGCCTCCACGTATGTAACATCCTGAACTAGAAGTGTGCTTTATCATCTTTCTTCTGTAATCACGATTAAATGGGCTATTACATTTTGAAATGTCCAATTTAAGATCTTTGCCTCATAAGAACATGAAACACTTTAAATGTCTCTTGATGAAATTGGATAGAATTAAGTTAATATGACATGGCTTCATAAAGTAAATAGTTGCTAGAGATCTGTCTAATTCCAAGATTCTGTGCCTGGGAATTAGACTTATTTTCTGTTAACTTTTATCAACATTACAAAAAAATTTGCAAATCTAGCTCCTGGGAAAACATCAGAGTTTGAATATTTCTGAGAGAATATTGGATTTTAGTTAAGTAATGTAGAGAGTACAATCCAAAGCACACAAAAATATTCCCTCCTTTAATTTCTAGAAATTGGGAAATTTACATTTTGGTCTATTCTACAAAGTATGACACTTACTGATTTCTCTTTAACTGAACTATTTCTTTCATCTAGCTATGGAGAGCAGGAAGAGTTAGATAAACACCTAAGAGCTTGAGACTAAAGCTAGCTAGGTGTGACAAGTATTCTTATAGGTATGCAATCTTATACACACATTAACATTGAATTATTGATGGGGAAAACGAAAACAAGTAACAAAGAGAGGGTTTTTGGCAGCCATCACTAGCTGTTCACAGTGTTACACAACACTGTGGATGTCCCTTCACCCGCCAGGAGCTATCTGATCTTATTCTTACTCTAGGGTTCCATTTTCCTATTCCGATTTTATCCAACATCTGCCAGAGTGATGGTCCATATAAAAAAAAAAGGAGATATTTTAATGACATCACCTATCATGTATTTCATCTATAATCAAATACAGGGTCTAGGCTTACAATTGGAAAAGAAACAAATTCAAGATGTCCTTATTGCCCTGAATTATGAACTTTGTTGGTAGTTTTCACTAGCATATTCTCCCTCCCCCCACTCCACCCCATCTCATTTGTCAGATAGAATGGCATTAAGAACACTCATCCCATTAGCTCTATCTGTATACTGTCTCAAAGGAAACTCAACTTTCTTTCTATTTGATTGGATTTTCTGGGCACTGGAGTCATATATCAAAGGTCTTGCTCTTTTAGCATTTATAGTGAGGTTCTGACTAAATGGTTATTTCAGCTGTGGTGCTCCTTATTGGGGCCACAAACCAGGAAGGGATGAGAACATGGTGTTCTTGTACCATGTCACACATTTCAGTGATTCTTGTTGCTATTTGGCTGACTCCATCACTCACTTGGGTGGGTCTTTTTTGCTCCTTCACTTTCAGTGAGGGGATTCTGTTTTCTATGGCAGAGGAAAAGCTTTTCAGAGAGCAAAAGCTTAGAAATTCTCAAAATCAGTTCTCAGAACACTGCCAATAGAGAACTGTGTACAACCAAGTCAATGATCTGTGTTTAAAAAAGGCTGGGGTAAATAAAAATCACAGGTAATCCCCAAATTTAGTAGATATTAATTTCATCTTCCATTTCTGCCAATATTAAAAAATAAATAAAACCAAGTAGCAGAATGAAACACTGGAATGAAATATTTTTGTCTTCTCCCTTTCACTATGTGAAATAATAAGTCACAATGATGATAATAATAATAAACCACAAAATGGGAAAGAAAAATTTGCCAGAACAGAAAAGATACAGTGAAGTCAGAGGCACGGATGACTAACCCTTGGACAATAGATCATTAAGAAAAAGCCTATATAAATTCTTTCTATGCCTGAATCTGGAATTCTAGTCCTTACTACTTTCAATCTGACTAGTATGACTTTGGACAAGTCAGTTCCACTTTCTGAGCCATGGTTTCACTTTCTGTTAAATGAGAAAAATGTTGACTTTTTCAAAAAAAAGTTTTATGGATGCCTTTTTTAAAAAAAACATCTTGATTATTTCTAGATATAACTCCTCCAACCTCTCAATCAATGAGTTTCACTTTTCTTGCAACAAAGAAAATTAGGTAAGCAAAAATCACCAACTGAGTGATTGAATCTCACATCATTCTCTTCAATAAAAGGAGACCAGTACATTCTCTTTTCTTTTTTTTTTTTTAATCAAGGAATAGGATTGGTTACTATAAACAGAAAATGTTTAGCTTTGTTATAATGTTTGAATTTAAGGAAGCTGGAGCAGATGACCTAAAATATACCTTCTAGTTTTAAATCCGATGATCCTAAAAGTTGTTTCCATTTTGATTGTACCTCAGTAAGGGACCAATGGAAGACCAAACTATGTCCATACCATCTTAAATTTGGGGGTAGCAGGAATTATAAAAGAGTGTTAAACAATTATAGTGATAGAAAAATATTTACTAAAGTAGAAGGGAAACTTTTTTTTTTTAAATTAATCAAAGACACTTCTTTTTGAATCATATTTGAATCAAGAATTCACTAAACAAAGAAATTCAAGGTTTCACTTCTGGCAAGGTTTTTTTGGACTCTGCTGAGGGCAAATTTCAGAGATTCACCTTAAAAACTACACTCTTATAACTGCATCTAGGCAAATCCAATAACAAAATGGAAATCAAAACTAAATTACCAACCACTCCGGGCAGTGCTTCTGAACAGTCAGCTTCTTCTGAGAAACTGGAAAAAGGAAATCCTTTACCCAGTCACTGGACTAAACACTGAAAGAAGTCAAGACATGGAAACTCTGATGTTTGCTCAAGGTTCTTTTGGAAGGAATTATAAGCTGTCCTTAAGAGCTAGCTTCATATGTGTCAAGTGAGAATCCCGATCTCAATCAGAAATCACCTTCCAAAAGGGCCTCAAAATGACATAATCATTGAAACAAGACACTGTAACACAATGAATAAGAACACTTTTTTCTTTCCCAATATTAGTTGACACAGGATAAGAAGGCTTTTTGGTAGGGAGTGCCATGATAATTTATTTCATGTGGGAAAAAAAAGGTGAAAATAAAGGAAACAGTATGAATAGTTAGAGGAGAGAGCTGGGAATTAGTTTAGCAATGAAAAGGAAAGCTGTAAAGTGATTTTAAAAATGTACTGGAGATGTTGAGAAGTCAGTTCTATAAATATGTGTAAGAAGAGGGGTGATATAGTATGGTAGATAGAGTTGACCTCAGACTGAGGTCCAAGTCTAGCTGCTGATACATATAAGTTGTGGGACGAGGCAGGTAACTTAAACTCTCAGTAATCTAAGGAAGTCTCTAAGTTACAAAGGAGCTGTTGATTTGCATCGAAGCAGGAAGTTTCTATGTTGGAGGCTCCATGCACATATGAAAAAAGTCACAGATCTGGCTCAGTGGATCAAGAATTCAGTTACAATGAAATTAAAATCTTCCAGGTTTTCCTATTTTTTTTTAAAAAAAGAAACTTTGGGAATAGGGATAATTTGCATTACTCCTTATTCATCACCTTCTAGCAACAAAAGAGTAAGGATTCCTTCAGTTTTGGAAAAAAAATTCTAAAAAAAATCTCTGGCAGCAATCCAAAGTAAATTCAAAGTCAAAGACATTCTTTGCCTGAGCCTTATAGTATGTTCTCTTGGCCACCTACAGTCTTCCTTCTTTCCTTTTCCCAGGAAACATTTATTCCTATAATCATAAAACCATACTCAGTTTTATAAATAACATCACATACAGATACCAATAGTGCTCGAATATCATCAAATTTGATTACAGAGTCAGGCTTATACAGAATCATATGGAGAAAATTGAAAGTAATTTCCCTCCCACTTGATCAACTAGAAAGTTCCTTTGTTCTCGGTGTCTTTACCAGGGAGTTTTAAGGTTGGGGTAGAGTTCCATTTGGAGAGTCAATTTAATAACTGTCTATTATCCTTGTCTCTCAACTAAGCATGAATACTTAGTACTACTAGAACTATCTTCCACACTTGTGCTTCTATACTGGGAAAAGCCATCACCATACTTTTATTGCATTAATACCTGGTCCTTTGCCCTGGAAAGCCCTGTATTATGCAAGTTGGTGTTGTTTTATTTGATTAGTATCAAGTATCTGTTATTTGATACTAATCAAAAGTTCCAATTAAAAGAAGAAAAAATAGAACATGAGCCAAGGGTTTTGAAAGAATGCTACTCAACTCATTACCTGTGTGACCTTGATTGAATAAGTCACTTTTTTCTTGCCCTCTGTTTCCTAAAAGAAATTGTTTTACTTGCATAATGAACATATTTTCCCCCTAAAGTTCTTGTTTTTTGCTTTTCTTCTTCTCTTGTTCTTTACTTCTGTATATTGGACCAGATGATTTCATGTCCTTTTCAGTTCACAATCAATCATGAACAAGCATTCATTGAGTACCTACTATGTGCCAACATTGTGCTAAGTGCCTGAGATACAAAGATGAAAATAGAACAGTATCTGTGAAGCCTAAGAACCCATGGGAGATAGCACAAATAATACCACATTCTCCAATCCTCACCCTACACCCCGAGAAAGGGAACTCAGTCTTTTCTTCCTGTTTATAATTGTAGGAACCAAACTTTGGCACCTCCGTGTGTCGGAGAAGGTGACATTTGGGTCATGTGATAAACAAGAGAGAGGTTGGGACATTTCCTCTGATGTCATTGACCTTCCAACTTTCTCCAAAACTGAAATCATGTACAAAGACAAGAATCTAAAAGAAGGTAAAAATAAATCCACCAACCTGTGAACTAGCCTCTATTCTGAGCTCACTCAGACCCTTCCTCATGTGCTTCACTTTCCACAGTGAGGCTTAATTAGCCCCTTCCCAAACACCTTCCCCCCCCATACCCACACTTAGACCCCCCCACACATACAAATTTGAACTCAACTCTATACTCCACCTCTCTGCTGTCTTTGCAGGGCCATGGAGACCTGTTTGGACTAGGACAGATAGCCAATTGGCCTCTGTGGCCATCCAGACAATGAGTGCTAATGGGGCCATGCAGCCAGCAGTGTGATGGACGGCATTTTGCGCTGCAAAAGATCTCTGCAGGAGAGCCAGGAAAGGAGGGAAAGGAGCAAGATGTGTGTCTGAGCTGGAAATAATGCTCACCATCCTATTCTACATTCTATTATTCCCATCCCCCCAGCCTCAGAAAACCAAACTATAAAAATCAACACAACAGTGCCCACGTAGCAATTCTCTGAACTGCCAGTCTTGGACCAAAGGACTGAGGAACGCAGGGAACAGCAAAGGGCACCAAGACAGGATACAGCGTGAGTGTGTGTGGGTAGGGTGCTATGTGACACCCCAGTAAGTCCAAGGGAAAGCATCCAACATCCAGCTGGGGCCAATTCTGTCCACCCAAAAGACATTTGTGGTGAAGACTCAGGCTGGTGTTCCATAAATTGCCCAGCATGGGTTAAGGCTAAACCTTTGCTCTGAGATTCTGGGAGTGAGTCAGAGACTCAGAAAGTGAGTAATAGGAGAAAATAAGGGGAAAAAAGACTGAAATTATTAAAAATTTCAGGAAGAAGAAAACTCAAAGATTTTGAACAGAAGCAAATAATTTGACAAGGAATCATTAATAGCAGAAAGAAATATGGTCTCCAGATCAAATAAATGAATCTAGACATCCATGAATAAATACTGCAAAACAAAGGAACATGATTCAATACTTGATGAGACAGAAGATCTTGTAGAATTTAAAGAGCATATGGGACCACAATACACTGCTCCTAAGTGGTGCAAAAGAGAAAAGAGAATTGTTAAGATCAGAATTTATGACCTCAGAAGCAAAAATAATGGGCAGAATAGAAAAACTGGAATCTGCAGTGGCAAGTTTTAGCAAAGAAACAAAAAAGAGAACAATAGATTGGGAGTACAAATATACAGAAGTAAAGGACAATCTAGAAGAAGAAAAGCAAAAAACAAGAACGTTAGGAAAATATGCTAAAATATATTGATCTCAAAGAGAGGATGCATAGAGAAAAACCTAAGGATCTTCGGTTTCCAAGAAGAGCATGACAAGTCAAAAACCTTAATATCATAATGCATGAATAAAATAAGAGAACTGCCCATAATTTCTGAACACAGAAAATGAAATATCAATGGAAAGAATTTATAGATTACCACCAGAAAAAACAAAACAAAACAAAAACAAGGCTGCAAATTCCAAAATACATAGTGGCTAAATTCAATTAAATTAAAAAATGACAAGTTCTGCAAGCCATCAGGAGAAAAATCTTTGCATATTAATGAAAGGAAATTTACACAACATAAGACTATTCTGAGCCCACTAGAAAATGTAGGAGGGAATGGAATAATGTGTTCTTAAGAGCAACTGAGCTCAGAGTGATCTCCCTTGCAAATCTGAGCTTAACCATAAATGAAAAAAGGTAGATATTCAATGATAAAGAAGTGTTTGAAACATCTTTGAGAAAGAAAACCAGATCAGAAGAGATTATTTGCTTCTCAAATACCCCAAACATTAGAAAATCAGGAGGAAGGAAAGCAGCAGCCAAGAACAGCTATAGCAGCAAAATGACAACAGAGAGACCAGGAAGAGACTTCTTTCTAAATGTACACAGGAATAAAAGCAGAAACCTGATGGAAGTAAGAGTGAAGAAGAAGACAAAACATCATGGAGAGAATTTGGCAACATTCTGCCAACAGGTAAATCAATTTTTTTCTTTATAATATAGAACTATACAAAAAAGGAGGAAGGGAATGTCAAGAGGCAGGAAGGAATGTATGATGTGCTGTGGTCAAACTGAGGGCTAAGAATAAATAGAAGGTGAGCCATGTAGTCTCAGGAAGACAAAAGCCTGCAAGGAAGTAGGGGAGGAATTGAAGAGGGATTTGATTTGGTGGTGGGAAGGAATTTTTAATGAATGCTCCTATAGATGAAAAGAACTGATCTGTAAAGGGGAATGGGGATCTTGTGCTGAGTATGGACTGAGGGATTTGATGCTTAAAATGTCCATGCATCCTACCTTAGCATGGAAGAAGGTAGAACTCTTGAGGGCAACTGGCAGCCGGGAAATAAGGAAGGGATGGACCCTTGGGTTGAAGCAAATGAGGAAAAAAGGTAACAGGGAAGGGTAAAAGAGAGGTGAGCTACAAAATTGGGGGGTATGGCAGAGGAAGGGTACTACCATAGAGTATTATCCTCTCCATCATGTAAAATAATAAGCCCTGTTGTGGCAGTGAGGCATAATGGAAAAGGGGATTCTGTAGGGCAAGCTTTCAAAGGCAGTGGAAGAAACTACCTAAGGAGGAGAATTTAGAAGGGATTCCTTGGAAGTTTTGATTATATGAAAATAGAATCTAGATAATTATAAGGTCATGAGTCAGAGAATGAGGATTTTTGAGAAGATCAATAAAGAAGAAAGTGAGAAAAATCTTTTTTTGGAAAGGGGCACAAAAATGAAATAAAAAAAAAACCTAATGAACTGTAATAATTGAAAGGGAAAAGAGGGAAGAAGTGGGGAAGAACTATATAACCAGAAAAAAGCAAGCAAGAAAACGGAACTAATAAGTAAAACTTCAAAGGGAAAGAGGTTACAAACAGGAAGAGACAAGGTGAGAGGGGAAAAGCCAGCGGGAACAGAATTGCTTAAAAATAAAGATTAAGGTAAATTAATTGAAAGAAAACAGTACTGAAAGAAAAAAATCATAACCTGAAAAACTCCAATATTAGAGACAAATGGAGGAAAATATAAACCTAACTTTCATAACTTTAAATTTGAATTGATTGAATAATCCAGAAAAACCCCCAAACAAACAAACAAAAGTGTGTTATGGGTTGGAAGAAAAAACAAATCCCTACAATTTATTGCTTATAAAAAACATTTTAAAAACAAAGGAGGGGTAGTAGAGCCAAGATGGCAAAGTATAGGCACCAACTCAGCTGAATTCTCCCAACACTCCCCTAAAAACAACTTTAAAATAAGTCCTTAAATCAAATTTTGTAGAGGCAAAGCCAAAAATGAGCGGTGTGAGACATTTTTCTAGCTTAACAAAATGTAGAAGGTTGGCAGGAGAGGTTGTAAAAGTGGAATGGAAGCTGTCCCAGAGTACAGTAGGAACACTGGCTGTAAGCCTTGGAGGTAGCTGTTACAGTGGTGGTAGAAGCAGCAGTTTAGGAAGTTCTCAGCTCAGAGAGAAGATTAAAGGGTTCAGAGAACTGGTCAGAAAGAGATAGCAGGGGACACTTTGCTGGCACTGGGGATACCTGATGTGGATTGGCAATTCTATTGCCCATAAATAGTTCTAGTTACAGTCCGGGGGGGGGGGGGCGGGGAGCACTTGTGGTTGGTCACAAGGGAGCAGGTCCCTTGATCACAGTTCCAAGGGAGGGAGGAGCACTTGATTTATGGCTGAAGGAGAGAAGTGCAAGCAGGAGCTCTTCCTGGATAAACACCAGAATTCAGACCAGGAAAGCAGTACCCACACCTCTTTTCAGATCACATCATCTTGGAAGCACCAAAAACTTTCAGGAACCCAGAACTAGCTCTGAAAGCTGCAGCACACACCCACACACCCACACACACACACACACGTACACACACACACACACACACACACGCACACACACGCACACACACACACACACCTGAAGCTTCCTAGGGTGAAAAGAAACCAACTTTAACATAAAGTTCAAAGTCAAGAAATAGGCTTAAAAACTGAGCAAATAACAACAAAATGATCATAAAAAGCTGCTATAGAGGCAGGGAAGACCAAGACATAAATTCAAAAGAAGACAATAATATGGCAACAACTACAAGAAAAGACTCAAAGAAAAATGTTAATAGGATCCAAGCCCAAAAAGAATTCCTGAAAAAGTTAAAGACAGATATAACAGTGGTAGAGGAAAAATTGGGAAAAGAAATGAAAGTTATGTGAGAACATTATGAAAAGAGAATTAATAGCTTAGTAAAAGAGGCCCCTAAAATTGGAAAAAAATCTTAAAAAACAGAACCAGCCTAATAGAAGGGACACAAAAATTCACTGATGAAAAGAACTTAAATATGAAAATTAGATAAATTGAAAGAGATATAAAAGCTCACTGAAGAAAATAATTTCAAGAAACAACAAAACAAATTTTAAAAAATGAAAAGAAAATAAAATATAAAATATTTCAACAGAAAAACAAGTGGCCTCAAAATAGATCAGGGAGAGATAATTTAAGAATTATTGAACTGTAAAGTCTGATTAGAAAAAGAGCCTACAATCATATTTTTAAAAAAAATTATAAAGAAAATCTTCCATGATAACATATATAGAAGGTAAAATGGAAATTGAAAGAATCCACCAATCACTCCCTGAGACTCCAAAATGAAAACTCCCAGAAACATTATAGTCAAATATTGAAAGCAGCCAGAAAGAAATAATTCAAATATCATGGAGCTACAGTCAGTTTTGCATAAGATTTAGCAGCTTTCAGGTTAAAGAAAGGAGGCAGCTAGGTAGCTTAGGGGATAAAACACTAGATCTAGAATCAAGAAAGCCTGAGTTCAAATTTGGCCCTAGACAAGTCATTTAACTGTTCTTTACCTTAATCTACTGGAGAAAGAAATGGTGAACCACTCCAGTATCTTTACCAAGATAATCCATAGACCATATGATCCTATAGTTCAAGAAGAATAAGACAAGACTGAACAACAATAGTACATAAAAAGAGGGAAGGACCTGAAATATGATATTCCATAAGTCAAAAGATTCTAGGATTACAACCAAGAATGACAACCTTAGCAAAACTGGATATAATTTTTGGGGGTGGGATGGATATTCAATGAAATAAGGAATTTTTTTTTTCAAGCATTCTTGACCAGCGTTGAATAGAAAATTTGACACTCAAACACAAGACTCAAGAGAAGATAAAAAGGTAAACATGAAAGAGTAATCTAAGAGACTCAATAAAGTTAAACCATTTATATTCTTAAATGGGAAGATAATAAATGTAACTCCTAAGAACTTTACCATTATTAGAGCAATTAAAATGAGTCTATGTAGACAGAGGATATCAGTGTAAACTTTATTATGTTGGAATGATTTCCCTTCTACCCCCAGCCAAAAAACAAGAAGAAGAAAAAGAAGAAAATTTGATGGAGGGAAATACACAGTAATCATAATTATGAATATGAATGGGACAAACTGATCCACAAAATGGAAGCAGTTAGCAGAAAGAATTAGGAAGCAGAACCCAACAATGGGCTGTTTACAAGAGACACACTTAAAACAGAAAGGCACATACAGAGTCAAAATAAAGGGCTGGAGTAGAGTCTATTATGCTTTTATTAAAGTAAAAAAGTCAAGGGAGGAAGAGAAAGAATCTGTAACTCAAAGTTTTAAAAAATGAATGTTAAAATTGCTTTTACATGTAACTGAGGAAAAATAAAATATTAAATAAAAAATTTTTTAAAAAAGTAAAAAGGCAGGTATAGCAATTAAGATCTCAGACAAAGCTAAAATAGGCCTAATTAAAAGAGATAATCAGAAAAACTATTTTTTGCTAAAAGATACCATAGACCAGTGAAGTAACATCAAAATTTTTTACATTGAATTTCTCTAATAAAAACTTCATTTCTCAGACATATAGGAAACTGGGTCAAATTTATAAAAACAAGAGCCAATTCTCAATTGATAAATGGTCAAAGAATAGGAACCGGCAGTTTTTAGACTGCGGTCATATGAAAAAAATGCTCTAAATCACTATTGAAATTCAAATTAAAACAACTCTGAAGTAACACTTTACTCCTATCAGAAGTGACAAGTGCTGGAGGAGATGAGGGGAAAAAAAGTACACTAATAAACTGATGGTGGAGTTATGAACAGGTCCAGCCATCCTGAAAAACTATTTGGAACTATGACAAAAGGGCTACAAAGCTGTGCATGCCCTTTGTCCCACCAATGCTATCACTAGGTCTGCATCTTAGAGATTAAAAAAAGGAAAAAGACCTATATGTACAATAATATTTATAGAAGATCTTTTAGTACTGGCAAGAATTGGAAATCAAGAGGCTGATCGTCATTTGGAGATAGCTGAACAGGTTGTGGCTTATGACTGTGATGGAGTGCTATTGTGCTATAGGAAATAATAAGGGGAGTTGTTTTAGAAAAAACATGGCAAAACTTCTTTGAATTGATGCAAAGTGAACTGAGAAGAACCAACAGATCATCTTGCACAATAACAGGAATGTTATAATGATGATCAACTGTGGAAGACTTCACTATTCTGACAATGATCTAGGACATTTCCTGAAGACTCATGATCAAAAATTGCTATTTTTCTTCAGAGATAGAATGAACCCTGAGTGTTAAGCTGAAGTATAATATTCTTGCTTGATTTATTTTTATTTTGCTTTTTTGTTATGTTTAATATGCTTTGCACAATTTCACTTGTATAATTAATTATATCATTTTGTTTGCTTCTTAGTAGGTGAGAGAGGGTTCAGAAGGAGGGAGAGAATTTGAAACTCAATTGAAAAGAAGCTAAAATAGATCAATAAATAAAAACAAAACCAAAGATATACATAAACCAAAACTGAGAGGATTTGGAAAATTTATCATGCATCATGTGTATCCAAAAAAGTAGAAGTTTCACTCATACTAACTGACAAAGCAAAAACATTCAAAAAAAAAAAAGCAATAAGCAAGTAAACTATATTATGCTGAAAGAAACTACAGACAACAAACCAATGATCAGTAATAAACCTATATGCTCCAAATGTCCTAGCATCCAAATTCATAAAGAAAATATTTATCTGAGCTACCAGAAGACATATACAGTAACATGATAGTAACAGGCAACTTTAATATTCCTCTTTCAGTTTTGAATAAGTTTAATTGAAAGGTTAGTCAAAAGGAAAATATGGAACTAAGCAAATTGCTGGAGAAACTGGAATTAGAAGACTTAAAGCAGCTTCTAAATGGATGAGCAAAATAATATATATATATATACACACATATATATATATATATTTATATATATTTCCTAGGACCATAAAGAACTTTTACAAAAAAACTGACCATATGCTAGGTATGGCAAATACATGTGAAAAGGATGAAATAGTTAATAATACATCCTTTGCAGACCATAACATAATAAAAAATAATAATTGGTTCAGAGATCACAACAAGAGAAGCATACCCAATGGGAGACTTAACAATGGAATCTTATATAATGAGTAGGGTCAAAAAACAAATCATAAAACTAATTAAAGAAAATGAATAATGGAAGAGCATATTCAAATTTCCAAGATACAGCTAAATCAGGCTTCAGGTAAAAACTCAATGCAACTGTGATCTTTTTATTAAGGTAATTTCCTTTACTGGTACAAACTTGAAACCAGCTATGCCTTCTATGCCTTCTTGTCCAGTACTGTTGTTGCCAATATCCTTCCACTAAATTTTCCATAGGAAATCTACCCAACACACCGGAGGCTTTCTTCCAGGTTACACAGTATTTCTTGGGCACAGTTTAGCACTGGGGTGTGCATCTATTATACTCTACTCTCACCAGGATCTTGGCTTTCTCTTTTCCCAGTTATACATGGTTTTGATGATGTATTTTACACTCATGGTATAAAATATGGAACGCATACTCTTTCCAAGTGCAGCCCAAACCAGATTAAAATGTAATTGGGAAATATTTTTAAAATAAATAAAAATATAATAAAGCATAGATAATATTACATTTAAAACTAAGTCAATATGAGGCCCCAAGGAATGTTTATGTATGGATTAGTGGGCCCCAGTTTCTATTTGAGTTTGGTCAAATTGTTCTGTACCATTTCTTTTGAATAGGTCATCAGTTGTAATGCTTAATCCTATTAATCCATTACAATGCATTTTTGCCAATATCCTCTGGATCATTTATTGTTTTGATTCTTAAGAGGCCACAATACCATTTTCACCTTTTTTGATTTGTTTTAGAAACATGGTTTTTCCCTTTTGTTTTGATTTTTCTTTCACAAAATGACTAATATTGGAATATTTTAAAAATCACTGTACATGGATAACTTATATTATTAAGTTGCTTGCTGTCTTGAGAAGAGGGGAGGAAAGATTGGAACTCAAAATCTTAAAAAGATAAATGTTGAAAATCATCTTTACATTTAATTGAAAAAGTAAAATACTATTGCATTAAAAATGATTTTGAGAAGTGAGGAGAGGAGGAAGGGATAGAACTTTAAAAAATGTTTAAAATTGCTTTAACAATAAAATATAAAATATATTTTTAAAAAAGAGATTGCAGTATTCCATGATTTGTAGTCATATCACATTAATTAGAGGATGGACGAAATGGATCTATGATCTCACTGATATGGATGTTTCTAACTTATCTAGAGTACTGGTGTTCAGTTCTGGAAACCATGATTTAAGAAGTACATTGATAAACTGGAAAGCCTTCAGAGAAGGGATACTAGGAGGATGAAGGATTTCATGTCTATGGCACATGATAATTCATTTAAGGAACTTGATATTTGGAGCTCAGAGAAAAGAAGACCCAGAAGGGATATATGAGCTGTGGTGTAGTATTGGAGCTGTCATATAGAGGAAGTAGGCTTGGAATGTTTAGCTCAAGAGAGCAGAACCAGGAGAAGTGGAAGGTGTAAAGAGGAAAATTTTAACATGACTTCAGGAAAAACATTCTAACATTCCAGATGGTTCAAAAGTGGGGATGGGCTGCTTGAGAGGTGATATGTTCTCCAATTTCAGAGTGGTTCAAACAGGAGCTGGAAGACTATCATAGAGTATAGTATCAGGGAAGATACTTTTACATATGAATTGGGTTAGATGGCTGCTGAAGTGCTGTGCTCCTCTCAAAATCTGTGATTACATAACTTTAAGTTTGCTGCAGGTGGTCTATCTAACATGGTAGGGATCATTCTTGCTTTCCCTCAATATTCCAAGAATAGTGGATAGGGCCGGTACCAGGTATCTCTTGCTTTCACCATACAGAGCAACACTGTTTTATATTAAACATTTCTTTGAAAACATCCTTTACTTGTTATACTGGTAACAGCAAGTCCTAGATCACTACAGTTTTCTGGACAAAACCAGTGCCCACCTAAAAAATTCTGGCAGAACAAATTATACAGAGAAACCCAAGTAGATGAAGATTACCTAGTAGATCATGGTGTTCAGTGAGATACGTATATGCATATACATATGTGTGTGTATATCTATATGTGTATGTCTATATATGTGTATATATATATATAGATAGATATAGATGCTATCTACCATACATATGTATATCTATATGTCACTTTATATGGCATCAAGAGAATATCAGTATTAAAAATATGGAAGACTTTTGTGTTTTATTAATTAGGAGGAAGAAAGGGAAGTTAATGAAAGGTGGAGTTAGAAATATTGTAATAATAATGATGATGTGTATACTTATTGTGTATCTAAGTTATATTTTAATATAATTAACATCTACTGGTCATCCTGCCATTTAGGGGAGGGGGTGGGGGGGGGTAAGAGGTGAAAAATTGGAACAAGAGGTTTGGCAATTGTTAATGCTGTAAAGTTACCCATGTATATATCCTGTAAATTAAAGGCTATTAAATAAAAAAAAAAGAAAAAAAAAAAAGAAAAAAAAATAATAATGATGATGATGATGCTTTAAATCCACCCAAAGGAAGTTCAATTAGTAATATGACAAGCAGAACTGCTTTGAAATGAAAGTGTAGAGTTATGTACTTTTGAGTTGTGATATGAAGTAGAACTCAGAGTTTCACATATTGTCCTATTTTCTTGCACATTTTGATTTACATATGGAAATTCTTTTAATGGTATTTAAACTTAGTGATTTTTAAAAATATTTTTAAAAATATAGAAGAGAATAGTTAGATCATTGAAAGTTCTACAATAATTTCTCAAAGGTTATCTAGTCCTTTCTTTCTGTACCCAGGAACCAAAGCCTCTAGTACTGAGTGGCTTACTGTTAGTTTTGCTTGTTTTGGCATTAACTCCCTATTTTAAAGCAATCTATCTTTGTCAACTTAAAAATTGATGGGTTGATGTCAAGGATCAAAAGGGCTTCTGGTTTGATACTCCATGGAAGTCTGTCAAGGTACTTTTGGAGAAGTTCTGCTTCCTTGCTTCCCTGGCTTCCTTCCTTCAAGTCTCACCTCCTTTGAGAAGTCTCTTCCAGTGTTTCTGAATCTGAGACTACCCCAATTTATGTTGCATATATCCTTGTCATACAGAATTGTTTAATGTTGTCCCTCCCTTAGACAGTGATCTCTGTGAGCTCGGTGGCCATGTTTTGCTTTTCTTTGTTAACTCGTAGCACATCGCTAGCAAATAGTAGATGCCTAATGAATGCCAGGTGACTGGTTAATTTATGACAGGGATGAAATTTTTCAACATCTAGGAACTAAATACACAGTGAGTCTTGTCTGTATATAACCAAGAAATGAGGCAAAGAAAAATGACAGCTAGAAGCTCAATATCATTCCCTAAGTAGTAACTCCCAGCACCACGTGACAAAAAGGTCTTCTCTTTACAGGTGAAAGACTTAATTTCACACTGGAAGAGTTCCTCAAAGTTGACTATGCTCTACTAGCCCTCTCCAAAATTATTTATGATAATGATTATCATCCCTTTGTATTTATTTATTTTCTGTGAGATGCAACATGCCATTTTGGATCCAGGGCTAGCCTGGGAGCCAGGAAGGACTCTGATAAACTGGTGAGCAACCAAAATGTAACACAGCTTTGGTCCAAATCCCATGAGTCCCATGAAGAAACAGGCCATGTTTAGCTTACCCAAGAGAAGATTCAGGGAACAATGAGAACTGTTTTCAAATATTTGGAATAATGTCACATTAAGGGTGTTTTCCTTTGTTCTGTCTAGATCCAGAGAACAGAACCAGGAGAGAAGCTAAGTGAAAGCTACTAACAATTTGAATTATCAAGAAGTGGGATCCTTTCCCTTGTAGGCTTTTAACCAGTGGTTGAAATGACCCCTTGTTGGGTATGTAAAAATGGAGATTCCTTTCAAATAAGGGTTATACTAAGTGGCTGTCAGGGTTCCTTCCAGCTCTCTGATTCTCTGATTCTGCATTCAAGTCCCACAGCTGACATATTTCATCTCTCGTCAGTTTATCCATCTGTTAGTCTCTCTCACCCATGCAATTACCTTGAATCAATTTTATTATTTACTTTCTTGCTTTTTTCCCCCTTTAGTAGATTGCAAGTTGTTTGAATGAAAGAATAGCTCCTCCTAGGCCCAGCGCAAAGCCCAGTAGACACTAAAAAGGTAATTGTTGAATTGGACTGAGGTGAAGTGTCAGGCCTGAAGCTATAGCCTTGGCAAAGCAGGTTCAAGATCACAGTTCTCTAGACTCCCATCCCTCTGCTTTTTCTAGCAGACTTCAGAACTGGTTTGATATGGCAGGACATGTGACAACTAACAATTAACCAGGGGCTAGAGAGTTGGGGTACTATGATGAGGTACACAGCATAAAAATAAAGTGCTTAAGTGCATAAGCTAGTCAGAAAGATGAGTATTACACTTACCTGGTGGTGGTCCGGATGGTATTCTCCTTTGTATGATTGTGCTCTTTGCTCACCTTTTCTGTAAGAAGAAAGAGTAAGACTATTTTTTATAATAGAGAGCAACTCACCTTCCCCCCCTAGCTTTAGACAAAAATAAGATCGGAGAATTGTGTTATCATAAATGATCACAGATTTAGAGCTAAAAGTTCTAAATCCCCCACTTTATAGATGAATAAACTAAGGCTAAAGGGGCAACTTACTTAAGACCACAAAACTGAGATCTGAACCTAAATCATCCAACTCTAAATATTCTACTGTTTCCCACTAAACCATTGTTGCTTCCCATATTGAATTAATAGTTCTCTCCTTTGTCAGTGATGATTGCTACTGGGAAGTATCACAGTTTGTCCTTTTTAAATACAAAACATATTAGTTTGGTAGGGTAATGTGTCAATAATCAAATGAAGTCAGAACCTACTTGCCTAAATACTCCTTGAACCTGAATCCAAAGATAGCAAAGAGTTTGTTTTTTAAAAATGGGGGGCAGCAGGGAAATGGATTGCAATCTCATCTTGGGCAGATGAAGGTGTTTTCTGCTAGATTTTTTTGCTCCTGCTTGAACATTTCTGAATTGCTCTGATTCAGCAGGAAAACTGCCTTGGTGGCAACCCCGTTCAGCACCCGACTTTGACGATGACAACCTTTAAGTATTCTGTATCGTCAGCCCTCTTTGGAGAGGGGATTTATTTAAAAAAACAAAAACAAAAACAACCCAGTCTCAAGACCTCTTGATGCTGCAGCCAAGGAATGCTTATTCTGATAAATGTCACATGTGACAAAAAATATCATTAGACAAGAAGGGGGTGAACCCTCCCTTACTTTGTCTTGAGGTCTGTATCTAGTGGCTGTCAGAAATTATTTAATTAGCTCTCGGGAACACAAAAGTTGAACTCTGGCCTTTGCAATCCAGTTCAAATGCTTGGCCCCTGCCCCTACTTGTCAGAGTGCTCAATAGCTTCTTTGAAGTATCTATAGAAATCTCAGCCCATTCTATTAGGATTGCAGATTTCAAATGTGAAGCAAAATGAAAGTTGATAATTTTGTGAAATTTCCCATTATTTAAATGAGAATTTAGAATACCTGCCCCTCATTTTCACAATGCTAGTCTGCAAATGCTATCTCCCTGTCCATAAGCATAATTTCTGTCAGTTCAACCTGACAAGCAGAAGGGATATAACATTTGGAGTTCAGGACTACTAGTCTTTATAGAGATGGGAGATGTGAGGGTGGTTAACTTGTCTGTGGTAGAGCTCCTGCCTAGAGCTTCTAGGAGGCTGTTGGGAAACTATAAAAACATACTGATACGCACCAGGTATGAAAGGTAACACACACACACACACACACACACACACACTACACACACACACATACCACCTTTTGTTTCCAGGCTTAAATTGCCATAGAATTTTAGAATAGCTTTTTGGAGATGAGCGTGCGTGTGTTAAAAATGCTTTTGTGTACACAAAATCAATATTCTCTATTCGATTTTATTAGGTTAAATGAATTAACTAATTTTTCCTTAGCCAAGTGAATCTGTGAAAGTACAAGCTTTGCTTGAAAGACCAGTGCTAACCCTTTCGGGAGCCTTGGATTGTTATGAGCAAGATCTGAGTAACTATGTTAGTAATCCATCGATTCCATGCAGGATTTAGCATTTTCCCCGACCTCTGGCTTTGATTTCTCTCCTTTTTTTCTCTCTCTCTATTTCTGTCTCTGTCTCTATTTCTCTGTCTCTGTTTCTGTCTCTCTTAGTCTCTCTGCTTTGTCTCTCCCTTTCTCTGTGTCTCTCTCTCATTGTTGTTCTTTGCAGGAAACAGGAAGGAAACAGGGAAGGAAAGAATGATAGGAAAACTTCAGCAACATGGCTTGTTTTAAAATGTTCATGCTGAACAAACCAGACAATAACTAACTAAAGCACATAGACCAATGTGGATTTGTATTCTTTAGCTATTATACCTGTATTTGTCTATTTTAAAGGGCAAGCTTTGTGCTTTCTGTTTAACGTGCACAGGGCGTCCACACAAAGAAGAGTCTGCGCTGTTTATTTCTGGGCAAATAAAAATCTGGGAGCCTGTTAGCACAGATGCTGGGTATCATACTATAACACGTGGCTCAGGTTCATATGCATTATATGGATTTCAGTGAAGTTTTCTGCCTTGGAAAGGACATAAATTTCAGGGCAATTTTTTTCTTCGTTGTGTTAACATTAGCCAATGGCTCAAAAGAGTTAATAACGCTTCCTTAGGCATCTGACCTGTAACAAGGGGCTATCAAAGGCCTTGAGAGGATTATTTTTAACTTTTATTTCTAACCTTAATATATAATAAAGTACCTGGTACATAACAGGAGCTTAATAAATGCTTGCTAACTGAATAAAATATATTTGGTTCATGCAAATAATGGTTTGTCCTAAGAGGCAGTGGATAGTGATACAGTGGATAGAACAATGGCTTTGCATGAGTCCAAATCTGGCTTCAGATATTGAACAGTTCTTGGGCAAATCACTTAAACTGTTTGCCTCAGTTTCCTGATTGGTAAAATGGGAAAATGATAGCACTTACCTTCCAGAGTTGTTATGAGCATCAAATGAAATAACATTTGTAAAATGCTTTGGAAATCTTAGAGTATTACATAAACATTATCTATTATTGGCCAATTTGGGAGGGTTATTTTTAGATTAGACCTATAATTTTACTGGAATGGGGAACCTCATCTACCAAAAAAGATTATCACCTGTTCTGAAACTTATGGTCTTCAGAGATGCCTAGGGACCCTGAGAGGTTAAGCAGTCTATCCAGAATCATTCCCAGTCTTTCCAGCTCTGAGGCTAGCTCTATCCACCACTGTCTCTATTTTACATGTTTTAAAAATTATTTTGTCTCCCCACCCTCTACCTCCCATGCCAGCTTTTTCCTTTCCACTCTTTTCCAAAGTAATGGAAAATGCCACTAATTCAGATCTCATGACAATGGAACAGACCATAAGTTACTGGAGGGCAGGGACCATTTTCTATACTGTCTTTGTGCCCCTGGGGTTTGGCACATGGCACTTAAATACTTGCATTGGGCAGCTATCTCAAGCACTAAGCCAAGCTAAGCTGAAGCTGATTTTTGCTTTGTCTATGGAAGGGAAAAAATGATTTGTTGGGTGAACAAAGAGCATGAACTAGATTAAAAATAGGATGGTTAGCCTGTTCAGAAAGCAGCAATGTTTGCATGGGAATAATTAATATTCTAATTTCAAACGATTCTTAACTATTAATTATAGCGATTTTTGGCTAGACTTCTACTTGGCAACACTTGTTAGCTGTTAGCCTGGGTCACTGTAAGGACCTAAAGTAATAAAACTGTGTAAAAATATTGTATAATTTAAAGTCTTCACTGGCTGACTGGCTTTCCTCCCAATTATTCCAAATCAGTGAGATTCCCCAGTTATGCATTGGCAGGGATGCTAACCATTTTTACCTGACAATTGGAAGAGAAGCTCTGATGCCATCTTCACAGAGATGTCCTGACTGAAGAGACTTCTCTCAGGACCCATTCTGCCCTCTGGCATCTTTTGTAAGGGTTCAGTTTTCTCTCGCCCTAATAAAGTGCTATAGCCAACATTCCGGCTCGGTGATATCGAGGCTCGGGAGTCATGGATGTCAATTTCCATGGGTTCCTCTTTGATCTTCACTGACTGTGTTTCCTTGTAGCTTTCAGCTAAAAAAAGAGCATAAAAAGAAAAACAAAAACATCACAATCTTGTAATTCTGAAGGAAAACCCAATTCTCACCTCAGAATCAGAACAGTGAGGGCAGGGAACCACGAACGACCAGGAAGCAAGGGCGAATATCACCAGACCATGAAGAGACTAAGTTGGGCACCTTGCTTGTTAGGAGGACTATGTGAAGATTTCCTTTATCTTAACTTGTAAGGCTTAGATTGATGCCAAAAGACACAGTAGAAAAGAAGTATAGGGCTCAAGTCTTGCCTTTGACACGACAGCCGTGACCTTCAATCACTTAAATAACCTTGGGCATTGGTTTCCCCACCTGTGTCTTGAGGAGATTTGATGAGATGATTCCTCCCAACCAGCTCTAGGATTATAATATATATAATCCTATGTGCATATTCCTTCTCATGGGAAGAAACATTTCTCATCGTTTCAAATATCAGAAAGATCAAAACATCAAAGATTTATTCTGGAAGGGATCTTAGAAGTTCATTTATTCCAAATCTTCATTTTAAAGATGAGAAACAAGGCTCAGAGAGAATATTATAATGCGAATAATAAGGAAGAGAGGTGAGACTGATAAAATGTATCTCAGTTTAGTAACATATTGACCTGAAAAAGATACCAATTGGAAATCTTGACTGTTGTGTATCACCGCTTCTTTACTCACTTTCTCCCAACTTACATTCATACCATAGGTTGGAGTCCCCCAAATAGTGCTACTTTGGATATGAAAGAGTAACAATGTGCATGACTTGCTATATTCTTAACCCTGCAGCTTTTAAGCCCCCTTCGGTGTGTTAGTACTTAATTTTTAAATTTACCTCTATTTTTTAAAAGTGTTAAAATTACAACATAATTTATTAAAATTGAGACAAGTATTAAACTTTTACCATTTTTTATAGGATAGTAGTATTATAGTAGCTGAAACGCACTGGACTTAAGCATTAGAAAGATCTGGGTTATAATGCCTCAGATACTTTCTGACTGTGTGACTCACTTAATTACAATTAACTTAATTACATTCCTTTCTTTAACCTCCCTAACCTATTTGTAATATGTTGGCTTTGACCAATATCTCCACCAAAGTCATCTCAAATTCTTAAAACATCAGTAGGAAATCCCTCTCCCTTTTAACATTATTACTCCATTTAGTGTCTTTTCAAGTTCTTTTTGGAAGGCAGAGATGAAAACAGCTTCCTTAGATCTCTCCACCTGAGTGTTCTTTAGATTTTCACCAGCTATGACAAGAACCTTCTCTCCAGCTTTTCTCAAAACTTTACCCTCTTAACAAAGCCCCTCAAAGTAAGTTGGCAAGTAAATTCTCATAGATAATGTCATGAGGTAAACACTCTTTTTTTTATTCTAATAAGCTGAAATCTTTATTTGTTTGTTTTTATAAAGTTTTTAGTAAAAATTAAAAATACTGCTAAGAAGCCATATAGTTGATCAGAGAAATGCAAATTAAGACAACTCTGAGGTACCACTACACACCTGTCAGAATGGGTAGAATGACAGGGAAAGATAATGCGCAATGTTGGAGGGGATGTGGGAAAACAGACACTAATACACTGTTGGTGGAATTGTGAATGCATCCAGTCATTCTGGAGTACTCTTAATTTTAAAGGAAAAAGCATACATAGAACAAATTCTTCCTGCATCTTCATGGGTTACAGATAGAAACATGTTCTTGACCCCATTGAGAAACACACTGCTCATCTCACCATTTCTCAACTGTTGCTCCCAACCACCAATGCCCACTATTTCCTCCAACATTCTATGGACACTGGAAACTGCACAATAGTAGTATCTGTTGTCTGTACGATGTTTCTTCTAAACAAGGATTATGTACATATACTTATAAATAAATTGGAAACACAAATTATGGTAAAGACCCCTTAACTATTTCTTATCTCAATTTAAAATACAGACATGTGTATATGTATATATATTATTTATATACACAGATATAACTATATACATGTATATAGACATACATGTATATACATATATTTTTGTGTTTATACATATCTACATACATACATATGGATATAAAACACTGTCTGTTCTTCATCTGTGTTAGTCCTATCTCTAATTTGCAAATGGGCTATAGCAACTGAAGAAGCAATTGCTACATGGTCAAGATGAAGCTATCTCGAATGAGTGATGGCTATTAAGAGAACCGTGACACTGGTGATACATGAGGTGGTGACCCTTTTCTATTTGTGACAAGTGTAGAGAGGAGTTTGAGAATCGGGAAGATAGTGTTCAGAAGAGTGCCTGTGGAGAGGAAAACATGATGAGTTAACCAGAGTGTGGGGAATCCAAGGCAGTGCCCATGAGTCACAGGGCAGGGGAGGGAGGGGGCAGAAAAGAGAATATATTTTGGTGGGGATCCCTAGGTATTGGAGGGTGCTTTTGAATTCCTTGAACAAAGATCCTCAGAGATTTTATAGCCTACAAGTTCATAGGACTTAGAAATGGGAAGAATCTTAGAAGGTCATTTAATCCAGGGCTTCTTAAGCTTTTTCTACTCCCGACTCCTTTTTACCCAAGAAATTTTTACATGATTCCATCTTGAATCTGAGCCAAGGTGTCTCTGGCAGTGTTCGTGCATGCATAGTGCACAGTTTGGATGTTCTGTGTTCAGAACTAAGGCTGCAGTGAAGTCTCACGATGCATTATGGGCAAGAGTTGCCAGAAACACCTCAGATTCATTCTGCATTTGATTTTGATTTAATTTTTGGTAATTGCATTCAGAAACCTTTTACCTAATTTTCCATGATCCTCATATTCAGTTACACAACCCCAGATAGGGTGTGACCCACAGTTTGTGAAGCTTTGATCCAATTCACTCATTTAACAGGTGAGGAATGAGACTTATGTAAGGTCACTGAAGCAGTAAGAGCCAGGATATCAACCTAGGTCTTCTGACCCCAAATCCGGGGCTATTTGTCCTATCCCACATTAGAAAGATCCACCCAGTGAACTTCCATTTAGGGAATGGCTCAGTCCTTACCAGGAGGCAAGCACCTTTATATTCCCTCAGCTCATAAGAATGAGATGCCTTGAGACCTAGTGCTGATGGAGTGATTCTAACATTTAGGATGACAACAAAAATAATAGGTGACATGTATGAGGCTTTACAATTTGAAAAATTCTAAAATTTGTTGTTTAAAATTAATTTTAAAATTTGTTGCATATGTGATCTTATTTGAGTCTCACAACAATCCTATGAGGTGGGTACTTTATTATCCCCATTTTACAGATGAGAAAACTCAAAAGGGGTTATGATTTACTCAGGAATCACAAAGCTAGTGACTGTATGAGTCCAGTGCTCTGCCCACCATACCACTGCCCCACAGAATCCTGGCAGGTTTGGGGTGTGTCTGGGTGCCATAGTTCTGATTATTCAGTAATCTCCAAAGGGGAAAAGAATGCTTTGGATAGGACTCAGGAGAAAGAGAGACAGAGAAGGAGAGGGAGAGGGAGAGGGAGAAGAGAAGGAGGAGGAGAGTGAGAGAAAGAGAGAGGGAGAAAGGAGAAGAAAGATGAGAGACAGAGAGAGTGAGAGACTGACAGACAGAGACAGAGAAGGAATACGTTTTTGAATTGCTGTGTTTAAGATCTAAAAGGCAAATAAGCCCATTATTTTAGAATGGGGTTAAATGTAAATTCATCAGCAACAGGATTGCTTGTGTTTAAGACACTGAGTTTCCAGATCACCTAGGAAGCAAAATTAAGTGAGTGGGGGGGAAGGGAGAAAAAGAAAGAGAGAGAGGGAGAGAGTGTGAGAGACAGAATAGAGAGAGGGGGGAGGGAGAGAGAAAAAGAGAGGGGGAGGGAGAGAGAAAAAAAGAGAGAGGGAGAGAGAAAAAGAAAGAGAGAGAGGGAGGGGGGAAAGAGTGAAAGAGAGAGAGAGAAAGAGAGAGAGAGAGAGAGAGAGAGAGAGAGAGAGAGAAGAGAGAGAGAGAGAAATGAAGATATGGAAAGACAATGATCTTATAGGTTACAATAATGTTGCAATTAGCTGTCTATTCTTCCTTCAACTAGGGATATTAGTTACTTGGTCTTTAATCATATACACATATATATCTATATCTATATATATCCATATATATTTATGTATATGTGCATATGTTATATAGGATCAAAATCCATATAAGTAGATATATGTCATCTCATTTGGTCCCACAACAAGCCCATGAAATAGATAATATTATTATTCCCATTTTAAGATGAGAAAACTTTAGAGCAGTTATGACTTGCTCAGGAATTATTAGCAAGAGGCAAGATTCAAGCTCAGAAAGTCCAGTGCTCTCCCCACCATGGCACCACCTAACTTTCTAGCTAGAACTGGAAAATATATACAATATGCTAGGGCAATCAATGCACTCCTTAATCTGGGTCCTGTTTTTAATTATATTTTTAAAGAAGCAGCAATGTGTGGAGGATAGGAGGGCTGGACTTGGGCGTCTGAATCCCACCCCCAAGAAAATAATAATGCTTGTGCTAGACACCTCATGGGGTTGTAACAAAACTTCCAGCAGCTGGGTTAAATCTGAGGTGCAATTATGAAGGCAGATCATTTGTTCACTTAAATATAAGATCACATGGTTTCCAGTCCACAAACATTTAAAAAATGCTTACTGCATGTCCGGCACCTGTGCCAGAAACTATGAGACAAACAATTGGAGTAGAACATGTTTTATGTCTTAAGGAATTTAAAATTTGTTGGGAAGACATGAGGCAGCTGGGGATGGGTGGGTGGGTGGGAACAAAGTATTTGTGTAGCATCTACTGCTTACTAAGTACTGTGCTATGTGCTTTATAAATATTGTGAGAGGCGGTATAAATGGGGAAACTGAGGGGAGAAGAATCTAAGTATCTTGCCCAAGGCAAGTGAGGAATAAGGAACTGAGCCAGATTTTTGAACACAGGCTCCTGGAACTTCAAACTCAGGGCTCTTAGTGGGCCACCTAGGCTAGGTTAACTTCCTAAGCAGGAAGCAACCACCTTGTTCCCCCTCAGATTCCTCCTTAGATGTCTGATAAATTTCTTGAACCCTAGTTTGATTGCCAGTGGAGATCTAGCCATCATGCTGGTTCTTCTTGTGCAGTCCCCACCCTATTCCCCTTAAACTATTTAATATTTAGAGAATAAACAACAAAAGCCTTTATCACAGAGCACTTAAATAATGTCATAGGATCCTGCACTAACCAGTCTTTATATGGCCTAGGCAGAAATCTGAAGTACCGACAGAAAGGGAAACATTTGATATATAATATGAAATCTCCCCAAAGCCAAAGAACAAGATAGCAAAATGCCTTACACTTGGCTCTGGCTCTCTCTCTCTCTCTCTTTTTTTCTGTTTCCATTTTCTTTCCTCAGTTTTTTCCTATCTCGATGAAAAAGCACTCATAGGCTTTGCTATTTGAAGCACGGCAAGACATGAAGTTAGCCTTAAAAGCTGCTTGGGATGAATCCAAGAACGATTTACATGAAGTGCTTTCTGTCCTCTCTATGACAACTCTTGACCTTTAAAAAAAATGCACAAACACCGATAAAAATCTCCACCATTCACAATCTACCTGATTTAGTCCAGGCTCAAGAAAAGGATTTTTATATGGCTGACTCAAAGAGCAAGTTGGACCTACTACACTCTAAAAGCTTTCTCCACTCCAATCAGCCTTGATGGGGGCCCCTTCCCCCTCCCCCTTTCCTCAAAGTTCTTGCCAAGCTCTTATTATCGCCCAAAGAGTGTGGATTCAACATCAAAGGGAAAAAGAAAGAAAGCATTTCCTGTTAGTTCAAGCCTTTTGCTCTCGAACCTTTCGAAAAGACTGTCCTAGTGTGTCCAATAAGACTCTCAGGTGGTATGTGGAGCAAGGAGTTCTGTCCTACAGATGTCCAATATCCAAGGCTCTGGGACAGGTCCCAAATTTAGGATCAGAGTCAAGATGACCTTTGCAGCTCTGCCTTTTGTCTCAAACTATCTATTTCTGTTTTAGCTCTGTATCTCTCACTTAACTCTGCATCCTTCTGCCTCCTCCTTGCTTGGGATAAGCTGACATGAGCTATAGTTGAATTAAGTCAGCTGTGTTACTATCCATTTACTCTCTCAGTTGAGAGACCCCCACACTCCTGAGGGCAAGTCTATACATCCAGGTCTAGTTCGTTCTCCCCTTTTCAAAAAAAAAAAGAAAGAAAAGAAAGAAAAAAAGAAAAAAACCGAGATTTTAAAAAAATAAATCAATCTTCTAAAAGCCTCTTCTTGTTGTAATAAGAGAAAAAAGGGGGGGGGGTAAGGAATTGCTGTAATATCATAACCTGTCAGTTCCAGCATCAATATGCATGTAGCAAAGGATGCTGGAACAGTTTTCAAAAGAAGAAAAACAGATTGTTAATAATCACCTGAAAAAAATGTTCAACCTCACTAAGAATCAAAGAAATGAAAATTAAAACAATCCAGACGGAACTACTACCCACCATACAAATTGGCAAGAATAGTTAAAAGCAAAGAAAATCAATGCTTCCTGGAAGGGATACGGAAAAAAACTGTACATTCATTCATTGCTTGTGAAATTGGAAAATTGCAGTCTTTTAAAGAGCCATCTGGCAGCATCACATGGTAAAGGTTGCAAAAATAATCATGCCCTTTGACCTAATTATTCCATTGTTAGGAATGCACCCTAAAAGGGTTATTATCAAAAACAAACAAACAAAAAGTGGTCATCTGTTCAAAACTTTTCACAGGAGTTTTATTTGTAATTGCAAAGAAGTGGAAGCAACTTAGATGTCTAACAATAGGGGAATGGTTGAATAAACTAGGGCACATTAATGTAATGGAATATTACAATACAATTAAGACCAACACACAAAGAATCTAAAAAGACCTTTATCAAACAATGCAGAGTGGAAAAATGAGAGGCAGAAATATAGAGCACACCCCAAAATGGGGGAGAATGAATGGACAAAGAATTCTGACAGAGATTTATAGGCAGTGCCTAGAAAGTCAGGAGCGCACTAGAAATATTGAAATTAATTAAGATGTAAAAAAAAATGAAAATTTTTTTATGCACGTAGCAAAATGTTTGTAGGTAAAGATTTGCAGTGTTTTTCAAATTTTATATCATTCAGTCTTCACAATAACACTTGGAAGTGGGTATTTTTTTTTACAGATGAGTAAACTGAGGCAGACATTATTTGACTTGTCTGGGGTCATTTAGCTAATTAGTACAAGAAGCTGGATTTTATCTCATTTTATCTATATAACAATCCGGAGAAATAGGTGCTATTATTATCCCCATTTTACAGATGAGGAAACCGAAATAGACAGGATTTAAGTGTTTTGCCCAGGATCACTCGCCTAGCCAGTGTCAGGTCTTCCTGCCTGCAGATCCAGTTCTTTATTCACTGTGCTACTTAGCCACCTCTCAATAATTATAAAGTATGCTCAATTAATTGCCCTGATGTTTCATACCTAGTCTGTTTTAAAGAAAAAGAATCAAATTTTAAGGTAATGACATATAATTAAGTTTGTGGGTACAATTTTATACCAAATGTATTGGAATAGTAGTTTTGTGAATCACAGATTTCATCCTTTTTAAAACCATCATGACCTCTAAGGGAAAAGTAAGAAGGGGCTACTTTAATAATATGTTTTGCTGTGTATATGAATAAGAAATAAAAGCATATCAGACTACAAATTCTTTAAGGAATTTCTTATTTTGAGCCTACATTCACGTTGTTAATAAATATTCGTTTACAATTAGAAATTCATTTTGCAATGTTTAGCATCATCATAGGATCCCAGACTGCAGAGGATAAAAAAATTAATAAGACACGATGCTGAAACTAATAAATGTTCGTTAAATTGAATCAGATTCTCATTCAGTGATTCTGAACAAATGTGCAATAAAACTGGGCAGACTAGATGTGCTGTAAGAGAAGTATGAATAGATCAGTATGAGGAAAAGAAAGATTACAACCAAATGGTTTGGGGGGGTGCCTTCTACCTTTTTTGGGGGGGCCATGTGACCATTTTGATTGCTTTATTCATGTTTTATTTCCACTTAAATTACTGTAATCCTTGGGGATATTTTCTACTTGGTTCTGCTTATTCATGTTGCTTCAGTTCATGTAAGTTCTCATTAGAAGAAAGCTTGCAAGATTTCGAGGAAAGCTATCGATGAACTGTTAGTATCTCAGAGTAACCAATCTTTTACCTGGATGACCTCAAAAAGCTGGACTATCCAGTATGTCATCCCAGGAGACAGGCAATTCTATGTCAGATACAGAAGGGCTTTCCTGGTATGGAACCTGATTCCTTCAGGTGTCTGAGTCACTTAATATCTAACACTTACAGAACAACAAAGTGACCCACAGTGCTGGAAAAGAGTGGAGTTAAACCAAACCCTGGAAACCAGATGGAGAGATGTCTTACTTTTGTCACCTACCATGATACAAAAATTCAGAGCAACTCCATTCTATGGAAGTATTCTCCATCTCAGTTCTGATCAGTTTCTCACATTAAAAAAATTCTCTTTTCCTTCCTAAGGAACAAAAATCATCCTGTGGAAAATTGTTTTCTGACTTCAAAGTGAAGACCCTGTAGAAATCAATGTAGGTTTCTAGTGCGTGATTTGTTAGCATCTTTTTTGATGGAAATCTGCCTGTTTCAGCAACAATTTAAATGAGTGTACAAAGTGTCTTCCTGGGAATTTGGTGGCTTTGGAATCCCATCCCCCAAGTCCTTTGTGCTACCTTCCATAGGATAGTGAGCATAAAAATTGTCCAGTTCTTGCAGAAAAACCAAATTCCTTCATTCCTTCATTTGATAAACATTTCTTAAGCTCATATAACATGGAAGATAACTATGTTGAGTTATTATTTTCTCCAGGATGACTTGGGAAGTAAGGAAAGAAAGAAGGAGGGAAGGAGGGAAATGAAAAGGAAAGAAGGAAAGAAAGAAAGGAAAAAGGAAAAGAAAGAAAGAACATTGGGAAAGAAGGAAGAGAACAAGGGAGGAGAGAAAGGCTAGCGGAAGGAAGAGAAAAGGAAGGAACAAAGGAAAGCTATCTGTCACTATAGCAAATTTGGCACACACTTCTTTTTTTTTCCCTTTTCCTTTTTCTTTCTTTCTTTCTTTCTTTTTTTTTTTTTTTTAAAGTAGCTTCACATTCAACAGCTCTCATAAGCATTTTCCCATAAGACGACTAATGAACCTCTGTGGTATAAAACCTTTCATGGTCAACTCCTTATCATACTACCAAGTATTATAAAGATTCTGCTATTCAAAAGTCTTGCTTTTATGCAATTAGAATGTTGATGACATCCTGTGGCACTCTGTACCTCCCAGGTTCTGACTTGTTCCAATGTTTTGTTTGTGAATGATACAGTAAGCATTTTACAAACATCCCATTTCATGTCATGAGAACCCAGAAAGGTAGGCTATCATTATCCCCATTTTACAGTTGAGGAAACTGAGGTAAAGGAAAAAGGAACAAAAGAAGGAAAGTAGGAAAGGAAAGAAGAAAAGAATGAGGGAAAGAAAGAAAAAATGAGGAGAAAGAAAAGGAAGGTGAAGAAAAGCAAAGTGAAGAAAAGCAAAGGAAAGGGATAAAAAAGAAAGGGATATAATGGATAAAGGAAGGGGAAAAGGAAGGGAGGGAAGAAAAAAGAGAGAGGGGGAAAGAGAATAAAAAAGATTTACTCAAAAACAGGAAAAAGGGGTTTTGTTCAGAGAACTCTACAAGTGAAGTAAACAGGAGACCAGGAAACTCAACCCCTATAAAACCCTTTCTGTGGGGAATATCAGGTGTTTCGTTATGACTGATTGTTGGGATTTGTCAAGAATGAACATGTCCTAAACAAGTTTAGCAAAAACCTTAAAAGTAGGTAACAGTTGGTGAGCCCTGGAGGTTCAGCTTCTCAGCCATAAGCAGCAACATATGATGTCCCTTAAGGCAATATGATGGATGCTTCAGTCTTCTCTATTTCTTTTTTTCCTCCCTACTGTTTCATGGGTGATGAATGTAATTGAGCCTGTAATCAATGCAACAGGTTGTTACATAAAAGAACTAAATTGGCTAATTGCTAATGAATTCCGCCTGCATCGTACCATGTTCTAACTGCAGTTTGCCACTAGACCAAATATGTGAATGCTGGCTTTAGATTCCAAGGAAACATGTTAAAATTCTGGCTGTGACAAATGATCCATTTTTCTGCCTCACTTTCCACATCTGTGATATGAAGAGACTGGCCTAAACCATGTGGATCATCTTACATGACTCATTTGGATCGCTACTTGTATTGTACTTTTACTTATTTTTAAAACACTTCCTAATTACATTTTAATCTTGTTTCACCCCAGTCAGAAATGATCTAGACTAATAGTTTCTGAACTTTCTTGATAAAACATTTCTATCAGCAAAAATATTTTGAGCACATCCTCAATATGTGTTTATTTCTGAATTATATCCATATATTATCTATATACATTATGTATGCTATATTATATAACTTAATTTTCAATTAGATAAAAATAAAATAAAAATATTTTAAAATGTATTTTTCTGTTAATAACAAAAACTTTTTGCTTTCACTAAAACATTTATCATTTGAATGTTTTATATTTTTAAAATCCTAGTTTAGTACTTTGTGATACAGTAATTTTGAAGGTCTGGTTTTAACCCCAATTTATTCTAGTACTTTATCTTTGTGGTTATAATAGCTGAAAAGATGCTTCACAAAGATACCTTGATTCAAACGGTAGAAAATACATTATTAAGAATTATGCTTACTAAATCACAATGCTCATTTTTGTTGACATTTGACTAGTAAATTTCTCTTTTTCCTTTTTTTTTAGTTCGTACAAAATAATCAGAAGGTGTTTAATTTTTATGTTTTTAACAAATGGAAATTCTTTGGATAGTCTTTTTCAATAGGTTGGAATACTTGGTTTCCAAGTTTATAGTCACGAGAGCTTTTATAAGTGATATAGTAACATTATTTTCATCAGCAAAGCCTCATCATTCTGAAATCATTTCTAAACATCCATTTTCAAAATATCCTTTCCATTGTCTATGTTTCTTTCACAGATCAACTACTTTCTCACTTATTGTTAAAGAATCACCTTTAATCTGAAGAGACAGATCAACTATATATATTTTAAAATATCTGCTAAGAAGTATACTACTGACAGCTATCTGTCACTACAGCAAATTTGGCCCACTCTTTCTTTCTTTCTTTTGTTCTTTCTTTCTTTCTTTCTTTCTTTCTTTCTTTCTTTCTTTCTTTCTAAGTAACTTCAAATTCAACATCTCTCATAAGCACTTTCCCACAAGACAACTAATGAGCCTCTGTGGTATAAAATCTTTAACTATCAACTCCTTATCACACTACAAAGTATTATAAACGTTCTGCTATTCAAAAGTCTTGCTTTTATGCAATTAGCATATTGATGACATCCTGTGGCACTCTGTACATCCCAGGTTCTGACTTGTTCCAAGTTTTGCTTGTGAATGACACAGTGAGTGAAGAGGGGAGACAAGGCAGAACAAGCATATTATGTTGCAGGCATTGTATTAAGCATTTTACAAACATCCCATTTTATGTCACGAGAACCCAGAAAGGTAGGCTATCATTGTCCCCCTTTTACAGTTGAGAAAACTGAGGTAAACAGAGATTTGTGTTGTATGTATCATAGACCTAGTATCTGAGGTTGAATTTGAACTTAACTCATTTTGATTCCAAGCCTAAAATATTTATCAATTATGCCATCTAGCCAGCTGCCTCTAGTGAATGAATGAATTTCACATCCATTCTTCTAATTGTCCATAGAATCTTTTTAAAAAAAAATTCCAGTCACGCCATCAGTTGCTGCATATATTTACAATTTTCCCCTAAAATATCATGTTTTTTTAAAAGAAATTACTTGATATTGAAAATATATTTTCTGTAGCTCACTTATCCTTTAGCAGCTCATAAAAAGTAGGGTTTTTTGTATCTATTTCATTATTGCAACAGAACCTATCAAATACCATAAGCTGAGACAAGTTAGAAATATTTATACTTTCATCCAACTGTATAGCAAGCCTCTCATATTGTGCTATTTTTCTAATACTTTTTTCATCAAATATTCATCAGTGTTTTGTAATGTGTCCTTTGACAGTATTTGTTGACAAAGGAATACGTTTAGTTTCTTTTTCAGTCTTTTTATTGACCATGGTTAGAAAAATGTGTTTTTCCAATGGCATATAACCTTTTGTCTTTAGCTGTTAAGAGATCTACAAGGACCTCCTAAATATGTACATTAAGTTTAGTGAAATTCATAAAGCACCAGATTAAATACAATCATTATTATTTTTTGCTTATGACTGAGGACAAACTTATTCAAGAAGTAGAAATATTATTTTCTTGTTCATTTGTGCTTGACATTATCAGTATTCTTGTCAGCGCATGATTTTGTTAAGATCTTTTTTTGCTGTTGTTGTTGACATTTTAATTTAATTTTAATTTTAAAATATCATCAAAATGTAAGCCATGTGTCCATTTTGTGAGGGATGGCTTAGTTAAAATTACATCACATATTATACGTAGCTTCACTTGACTAGACATAGTTAAAATATAGTATGTATACTGAAAGTGTCAACTTTTGCATTGTGGAACTCCTGTTGTATATGTGAGACATGATCATCTGATATGAAAATCAACCCCATTGTCGATTCATATATTAAATTAATCTTTCCTTTTTTGAAATAAAAAATAGATTTAATTAGAAATGCTAATAGGACACACACACACACACACACACAAAACCAAGTGGATCACCTTGCATGCCTCATATGGATCACCATTTGTATTGTACTTGTATTTCTATTTGTAAATAAGGTAATATGTGAATATAATTCACAAATAAACATACGCAATATTGAGGATGTGCTCAAAATATTTTTACTGATAGAAATATGTAATCAAGAAAGTTCCAAAACTATTAGTTTAAATCATTCCTGAGTGGAATGAAACAAGATTAAAATGTGATTGGGAAATGTTTGAAAAGAAATAAAAGTACAATATATGTTACATCAAAATGTAGTTTTCTGTCAATATACAGTCAACAAGAATCTATTTCTGTTTGAAACACACCTGACCTAATAACACCCCAAGATCTCTAAAATTTTATGTACATGAAGTAAATATTAAAGGAGGTACCCAATGACCATAATTATAAGGATATATCAAATTAAGTTTTGTCTAAGATTAGGAGATTAAGTCTTGGATTTGGAGTCAAGAAGACCTCATTCAAAATCTTGACTGACCCTGGCTAAGTGACTTTAGGTAGATCAAGACCTCTCTGAGTCTGCTTCCCCTCTTTAACATGAGGACAATATAAATGGTGACTACTAGGCAGGGTTGTCATGAGACTCAAGATAATGTCTATCTAATGATTTGCATATGTGCTATATGGGAGGAATGGTAGCCTCAGAGGGAGGAAGATGGGTATGAGTCCCATCTCTGACACACACTGGTTGTGTGAGCCTATGCCAGTCACTTAATATTTCCCAACAAATCTCTATGATTGCAGGTTGCAGAAAGGGTGCTATTTGGTCCACTATCAAAGCAATCATAGATCCAGTTATATAAAGTATTATGTAAATGTCAGTTATTATTATTGTTATATTATTAGTACTTATACTGCTAATTTCAAGCAAAACTGTCTCCTTTATAGATTTGAAGATTACAGTTTTACAAGTAGAAGGGTCTCAGATATAGCTCATTTTATGAATGAGGAAACTATAATGGTAAAGTCATGTGACTAACATCACACAGGTAATAAGCCAGAAAGCCAGAATTTACATCACAATTACAGAAGCTGGGAATTGGCAGGAACTTTTTGGAAATCATCTAATCCAATCTACACCCAATCTAGAGCTCTCTCCTACCACTAGCATATCTGACAAAGGGTTGTCCAATCTCAGCTTGGAGACTTCCAATGTGAAGGAGCCCAAGGCTTCCTAAGGCAGTCTATTCCACTCCTGGACAGCACTGGAGATCAGGAAAATTTTCCTGATATCAAGCCATCTGTTTCTCTTGGACTAGGGCTTAAGACAACAAATTTAATCTCTCCTCCATATGGCATCTCTTAAGGTATCAGATGACAGCTATTTTCCCCTAACTCCAAATTTTCTTGTCTTTAGGCTAAACACCCTCAGTTCCTGCAACCAATCCCCTCTTATGACACGGTTGCCATCTTCTGGACATTTCCCAGCTTATTAATGTTCTTTTTCATGTGTGGTCCACAGTGCTGAATGAAATACTCCAAATGTGGTCTGGCCAGGTCAAAGGACAGAAGGACTCATCTCTGGAAGCGTGCAGCCCAAGATTACATTAGAGAACCTAGGCGACTTCACTCCAAATTTAACTTTCTTACTACACTAGTAACAATGACTAGATCGGTTATTTCAGGAAGTTCCCCATCTGGTATTGTTCCACATATAAATAACCCATTGTCGATTTCAAATAAATGAATGGATATACAAAGAGCCCTCTGAAGTCATCACTGAAATTTTTGTCATGTGGATTTACTTAAAGTACCGTGTGCTAGGGAATTTTGGTGATAGCGTGGTTCAATCCTCATCTGGTTGCTAGACTCTAAGTATCTTGCCATTAATTGAAAATCTTAGCCAAGCATTTTGCTTTCTTTTCACTTAATGATTTCATTGGAAATTAGCTATGGAGATTCATTTAAACAGTAAATATGCCATTTGGTGCTATTCCAAATGAGCTCATTTTAAAAATTAACCTGCTTTTCATCTGATGGCTAAAGTACAGTTTTCTTGTCTTACATTAGAAGAAAAAAAAAGAGAGAAAAGGTCAATTAAAGCATCTGATCTAACCTTAAAGCGATTCACCATTTATTACCCTTTAGCATCCAATAAATCTCAGCTTCCCTCACTGTCGCTTCTTTGTGATTAATGGGCCTTCACAAATCCTTCTCTGGACCTGGCCATTGTTTGCTTCCTCTAGTGCCTGTAGGCTTCTGAACAATTCCTGCTGATCTCACAAACTCTGGAAAGGCAGGGAAAACCAAGCACCACTTCTGTCAGGAGGTACAGGAGGCAAGGATCTAGCTCAGCAGTCCCCAAACTGTGCTCGAAGCAATGTGACAAGGGGTTCGATGAGAAAATGGTAATGCTAGCAATATTTTTCCTTTGAAAATATTAGAAGTGAAATGATGTATGTATCCAAAAAATTACTTACTATGGCTGACAGGTTTTCTATTGGAATATAAGCTTAATTTCCTTAAAAATGTCCCTAGCCTCCCTTTATCCCATAAGTATTCAATCCTGCCCTCCTCCCTACAGCAGCATTTACTGGTTCGGTCCAAGGGCTTTTTGCCCAAATCTGCTCTGGGGCCATGTTCATTTGGCTAATCGAACAAGGCAGAATGAAGAGCAAATGCTGGAAGGAGAATCAAAGGACCTCATTCAAACCTTGGCTCTGCCATTTACTTACTGGTATGACTCTGCACTAGTCATTTAACCACTTTTTTCCCCACTATAAAGTAAGAGATGAAGGGAAGAAGGGAGAAAGGAAGAAAGGAAGCAAGGAAGAAAGGAAGGAAAGAAGGAAGGAAGAGAGGGAGGGAGGGAAGGAAAGAAGAGGGAGGGAGGGAGGGAGAAAGGAAGGAAAGAAGGAAGGGACATACAGTAGTCATATTCCGCTGAGGTATTCTCTTCCTTTTTGCCAAAATATGTTTCTTCCTTCCTTCCTCCCTCCCTCCCTCCCTCCCTTCCTTCTTCCCTTCCTTCCTTCCTTCCTCCCTTCCTTCCCTCCTTTCTCCCTCCCTCACTTCCTCCCTTCCCTCCCTTCCTCCCTTCATTCCCTCCCTGCCTCCCTCCCTCCCTCCTTCCTTCCTTCCTTCTGCCTAAGTATCATGGCATAAAGCAATATTTCTCAACTGGGGCATAGTAACACACTTTAGCATAGCATATAATTGATAGGTAAACCTCTAGATGCCTTCATTAATTTTTCTGTCTGGAGAGTTAATAGGCAGAAATAATTTTGGACAAATCAGATAGTATGGCCCAGGCTGCTATGTCTATATATGTTGTTAAAAATTGTGTCGCTAGAGGTAGATAGGAAGGCTGAATGGAAGCATTTAGAAAGATAACTAATTGTCCTTGGCAAGTTTGCAGGTATATTTTAAACTGAGAAAAGTTGAAAAATACAATCTTAAAAGTTCTGTATTGGGCTCTTTTTCTCCTATTCAGGAAATGGAAAAATTCTTTGCCTCTCCTCACAGTCACCAAAATAAGACATAAGTTTGGCAGAGTCCAGGAAATGTAATATAATTTAAAGTTCTAAGTTTGAGGGACAGCACAGAGTATTGCAGTGTTCTCAAAGTGTGGTTCTCCCTGAAGGAAGGTGGCATTGTGATCAAAACTATTTTAATAAAACATTTTTAATTCCATAAAGTAGATATTGATAGATAGGACTCATCAACAAAAGTTCTTAGACGCTAGGAATGTGAGGGTAGTTCATAGTAACATTTTTAGAATATAAAGAGGTCATGAGGCCAGTAAATTTAAGTATCAAAGATAAAGTAGATAAGAGTCCTAAATATGGGATCAGTAAGAACTGGGTTCAAATCCTATCTCAGACATCACAAGCATTTAGCTGTGCATTTAGGGGCAATTTACTTCCTCTCTTGTAAGCTTAATTTCCCCATCTGAGGGAGGGGTATAAAAATAGCATCTACTTCCCTGGAGCTGTTGTAAGGATTGTTGTATTAGATTAATGTCTCTAAATTGATATAAAACCTTACAGTCCTATCAATCAGCCAACAAGGATTAAGTGCCTACTTTGTGCTAAGTATTGAAAGATACAAGTACAATAAAGCAATTCCAACTTACAGTAAGCTTCTATTCTACTGGGGGAAGCAAATACATAGAAAAATATATACAGTTTCCTCTTTTCCTTTTGAAATCCTTATTATAATATGGAATGGTTCTCTAAAAGGGGAGAATGGGTTGGATGCACGGAAAAAACAGGCAATGTAAAAACAAAAGATTAATATAATTTTAAAAATTTAAAGATACAACATAAATATAAGATGAATATTTAAATGCAAGGGAATTTGAGAGGGAGCATACTCAGAGGAAAATTAGGAAGGGCTTTGAGCAAAAGCTATATAAATATGTTCATAATGATAATAATTATCATTATTTTAGGGCTAGATTGTTACCCACCAGAAATTATAGGATTATCCCTAAATAATCAATAAAACAAACAAAACAAAAAAAAATCCAAAAGAATCAAATTTGGTGATCAATGCAAATGAATCAAGAAAATGATAGAAATGTGATGTATCTGTGAAAGATTTAAAAACTGAGCAATTATCAAATATCTGACAAGGCATGGCCTGTGGACTACAATGCCATATCAGAAGCTTACGAACTGACAAGGGAGAAATACCCACAACTACAAATAGAGAAATATCACATAGAAGTCAACCAATACCCTGGTTCTGGAACCACAACATCATTGTAGACCAAACTGTTGCCCATAATTCCCTGGACATAAAATTGATCCACAAAAATCCCAAGAGTAATTTTTTTAATAGACATCTCTATAACAAACATGCACAGTGTACAAGATGCAGTGAATGGTAAATCTCTCCAAATATAGAGATATCTCAGAATAAATCAAAAGTATGTGTGTATAAGTTGAGATCCACAGTCAATCTGTTGCCAAGCCCTGTTGATTTTGCCTCTGTAACATATTTTGCAAACCTCTCTTCTCCTGGTAGCTAGATTTTATCGTAGATACAGAGCTAAACCTCAAGTCAGAAAGACCCAAATTCAAATCCAGCCTCATATACTTATTAACTGTGTGACCCTAGGCAAGCTATATCACTTAATCTACCCATTTTCTTGAGTATAAAATAGAGATAATAGCGCCTAGTTCATAGGACTGTTGTAAGGATTAAGTGAGATGATATTTGTGAAGTACTTCTAGGCACTCAAGTCTCGTTTCCTTCTCTTCTCTCTATTCTTCTTATTCTGTCCCCCATTCACTTATACTGCCACCACCCTAATACTAGCCCTCTTCAGTGGCTAGTCTTCCTGCCTCAAGTCTCAGCCCTTCCAGTTTATCCAGCTACCAAAGTGATTTTTTTTTAAAGTGAAGAGTTCAGTTTGGGTCACCTTCTTTGCCTCCCTCCCACCCCTGCAGTCACATTCAATAAATACCACGGGATCCCTGCTTGAGATCTGCTATATTGCTATTACCAGGATGCAATTTAAAATCCTCTTCCTCTCCAGTCTTCTTACATCTTATTCCTCTCCAAATACCTTATGATTCAGTGATACTGGCCTCCATGATCTCCCTCAAATTAGCCATTCCCTCACCGGCTGCCAAATGTTTTGATTGGCTATCTCCCCCTGTTTAGAAAGTTCTCCTTCATTTCCACCTCTAGTCATTTCTGACTTCCTTTAAGTCTTCTTTAAAATCTTTTTCTGCAACAAGTTTTTAGATGCCCCTCAATGCTAATCCCTTCTCTATGAGACTTTTTCCAATTTACCCTGTATTTATCTTACTTGAATGCAATTATTTCCATGTAATATTTTCCATTTAACTGTGAGGTATTCAAGGAAGAAGGTGGATGTTTTCTCTCCCCCCCCTTTCTTTGTGTTCTCCTGTGCTTTGTATAGACCGTGACATATAGTAAATACATCTTGTTATTTTACTTCTCATGGAGGATTGGAAATAATCCCTGATGGGAGTGAGAGAATATAAGAGGAGATGGGTTGAGAAAAAAAAAAACAGAAAGAAGTTAGCAAAGAAATAGGTAAGACCAGAAGTACAGGAAAGATAGGAGGCAAGCCTTTCTCTACAACATGATTAAGTTTCCTTATGTATATTCTTCCTCAATGAAAAGCAGTTAGCAGCAAACACTCATGAAGTATTCACTGAGGTTCTGGAATCAGACCCAGATATCGTGAGTTTGGGATGAACCAGTTTATATATAACCAAGCTGTAGGAACTCATTGCCTTTATTTTTGATGCTGGGTTTCTTTTGCTTAAAATTTCAGAGAAATTCCAATTCCCCATATAATTTGAGGACAAGAAAGCCACAGATTTCCCAAACATCATTTCAACATAGTTTCAAGCTTGTTAATACCTTTTTATTTCAAAGCCTACAAAACCGTCCAAGTGAGTAATCGGGCTTTTCCCTTTCTCTCCTTACCTCTATAATTTTCTCTTTAATGGGTGCTAATGAGAAATGGACTTCCACATCAGCCAGCTAGAAAGAAGGCATAGGGAGGAATGCCCAAAGTGGTCTGTAAATAATTGAAAATCAGCTCTCTCTACCCACTGGACTGACCTTTCAGTTTTGGGTGTCTGAGTAAGCTGAGAAAGAGATGGGCATCTTACTGTCCAACAATAACAGTAGCACCTAAGTAGCACACATTTCAATAAGGCTGGGATAATGTGGCCAAAAGTACATATACATGGACCACAGGAAGTTTGTAGGGAGCTTGTATGGAAAGTTTGGCACTCACAGGCCCCTCTGAACTTCCCTCCTAGTCTGGAGAAGTTCAGTTCTGGCTGAGAGAGAGTGAAGGTACTTTGGTGGGGATAAAAAAAAAGGCGTGGGTAGGGAGAGAAAAAAGTAGGCTAACCATTTTTCTTTTTAACACAGCGAGGCTGCCACCTGATTCTGACCCTGGAATGAAACAAGAGGGTCACTCCAGCAAAGCCCCTCATGCATTCTCCAGCTGGGGCAGTGACACAAAGCAACGAGGAATTCCACAGGAAACCAGGAAATGTGCTTGAACCCAGCTGCTCCCCTTATTTAGAAAGAAAAGGAAATAAATCAACATAAAAAACAAACCAGAGATGGTTTAGATGTGGAAAAAAATTCTTCATGGAAAAAAAAGGTTCTTTTTGAACCTTTTGAAGACAAAGGTTCATTCTGTGAGAATGTCAGGAGCCTACACAGGGACGAAAAGAGGCAGTTAGCAAGCATTAGGATCTTCCTGTAATAACAATAGAAACCTGGGACAGAAATAATTCTTTTTTTATATAAAGAGGTTTATCCTTTGACTTGGCTTTGAAAATTTCATTGCTATGACTGAAACAACAGCATGAAAATGAATACAGTTTTCTCTTGGTTATCCATGCCCTGATTATTCATATTGGGAATTCCCAGCACAAACTGGGAGCCTTGCTCTGAGATTGTGTCAAATCAAATAAAAAGACAGCACCTACTATGTGCAAGAGGCTAAAATGAAGAAGAACCAGGTTCTAATCCCAACTCTGATGGTTCTATGATCTAGGAAAGCTATTTAGTTGTTCCATGTTCCAGGAACTTCTCTGAATCTCTAGCTGTAGAACAGGCTGCATTGGCAAAGGGAATTTTCTCATCCATTCCAATGAAATCATTGATTAGAATAGAGGTCCTATTCCAGAGGTTTCCAAACATTCTATGCCCTTATCGATTTCATAATTTTTTTATGGTACCCCTAGGCAAAAAAAACCCCAAACCAATAAACAAAAAATCCCCCAATGAGTTCTGTTCATTAAGTCATTCGATCACTTCATCATGTCCAACTCTCTGTGACTCCATTTGGGGTTTTTCTTAGCAAAGATACTGAAATAGTTTGCCATTTCTTTCTCCAGCTCATTTTACAGATGAGGAAACTGAGGCAGACAGGGTTCTATGACTCACCCAGGGTCACACAGCTAGTAGGTGTCTGAGGCCAGATTTGAACTCAGATTTTCTGACTCCAGAACAGGACTCTACCCATAAAATCACTAGCTACTCTATTCGTTAAGTAGTTAGATTGAGAAATTTAAATATCCTGAAAAGTTCTTCTGAATTCACTACAGTATCCTACAGCACTATGGAATGGTTTGGAAACTGTGGTCCTAGTTAAAAAAAAAAGTGCCCAGAATAGCATTATGTTCTGGGGATATAAATGCAGAAGGAACCAAGGGCCCTGCCTTCCCAGAGAATACAGTCTCCTGGGGGTGACAACATGCTGAATTTTAGAAAGGAGAGAATGCTAATTAGAGAGAAGAGAAAAAGCTCCCTCTAGGAAGTGACACATGAGCTAACCTTTCAAGGAAAGCAGGTGGGGTGGGGAGGTTGGAGGAGGCTACCCTTTGGGACTGGGGAACCAGCTGGGCTAAAGGGATGGAAGTGAAATGCTGTACTTAGAAAACACCTCATAGTAGCCTGGACCTAGAGTGCATAAAGGCAGGGCAGAGGGGAGGAATAGAAAAGAAATCTCAAGTAGTGCACTGGACCCAGAATCTAAAGCCTGACCACATCTTCTCTCCTGAAGAACCTCAGATGGCTCTCTCCTCAGCTCATTATGGCCTTTAGATGCTGACCAATGAAGTGGGATATGGCAGTAATGCAGCAGTTCTTTAATCAGTCCTGTATTCCCTTCACCAAAGAGAACTCAGAGAGGTAGCAGCATGTTCCCAGAGGCTCTTATCAACAGGATCTGATGAGATGCATTAATATTCCTCTTCTTTAATAGGAATCAGTAAAATAGAATTCTGGGAAGTCAAGGATTCTGATTCTGAGTCATTGCTATTGATGAATAATTTTTCACATCCTTTAAAATAGAGAATAATGCTTGTCCTTCCTCATAAGAATATAGCTAAATGTTAAGACATAATAAGGGAGGGGAAAGTTGGTAAAGATTTGAAAAATTATAAGAAATTCTAAGGATGTGGCACAGTGGATAAAATAGCATGTCTGGAGACAGAAAGACTCATCTTTCTGAGTTCAAATATGGCCTCAGACGCTTACTAGTCATGTAACTCTAGGTAAGTCACTTAAGTCTGTTTACCTCAGTTTCCTCATCTGTAAAATGAGCTGCCGGAGGATATGGCCAATTGCTCTAATGCCTTTGTCAAAAAAAAACCCAAATGGGATCATGAAGAATTGGACATGATGGAAACAACAAAACAACAGAACTGCTAAGGCGAATTCTACATGATTCGTACTCAGAGAGAAAAGTTTGTTCCATGAGTAAAATCGGAACGCTATGTTTGGCCACTTCCTGATGTGACATCTGAATCTCTCTGAGAGTGAAGGTTCTTCACAGCATTGTTTAATACTATTAATTGATTAATGATTGATTAATTGATTATGTATTATTCTAGGTAAAGATAAGTTCTGTCGTAATATACATCTAACATAGGTGATGGTTAATGGGTAGTAGAGATAGACAGAGATGAAGCATTTATTAAGATTTTACTACATATTTGTCACTTTGCCAAGCATTGGAGCTGCAAATAAAAATTAGTCTTTGTACTCCAGCAACTTATATTCTAATGGAAGAAGAAAACACATAAAAAGAAGCTCTATGAGAAGGAAGTGGGTCTATATTTCCAGCCATGGTGACATGGCTGGAAATGCCCATGAAGTACAGTTGAAAGCTCAGATCAAGCCCAAGCTTCTTTTCAAAGCCCAGGATGTCTCTGGGTCAGAGTTCTATTTTCAGGTAGGGAGGAAATACAAATGATGACCTTAGTTGGAGGTCAGATGTCACGGTGTGAGATATTCATGAAAACAGAAGACTATATAGAGAACAGAAATCAATTTTCAATAAGTACTTAATAAGTGTTAAGTTACTATTTGCAAATCACCATACTTTGATGCTTAGAAGGTTCTGAAATCTCACTGAAGTGAACATACCCTCCAGCAATGGTGGATCAAAACCCATTCATTCCCTTTCATTTTGCACAACTCTTATCCTGGAAATCTTATGCTAGTCTCCTCCTAGTTCTCCTGACATTGCATGGTTATCAATGGAACATAAAATACAGTTTGAGGTCAGTTATTACAGAGATATCTCATTCTTCATGACCCCATTTAGGGTTTTCTTAGCAACGATAGAGTGGTTGGCTATCTCTTTCTCCATCTCACTTTACAGATGAGGAAACTAAAGCAAACAGGGTTAAGAGACTTACCCAGGGTCACATAGTAAGTATCTGAGATCAGTCTGAGGTCTTTAAGACTACAGGCACAGTACTCTATCCATTGCACCAGGATCTCCTTGAGTCTCACCCCATGACCAGCTACTATCTCTCTCATGGCTTCCCTTAAAGGCCATTTCTCTTGTTCAGAACTTGCTTGGTGATGTATTATAGTCATCTCAAGCCTACCATTTCATTATCCCACCAATGCATTCCCCATTCTCATTTTCCTGAATGCCCTTTTCCTCATCCTTCTAAAAGGACAGAATGTAACCTTCCACTACTGGGCCAAAAGAGAGAGAACAAACACAAGAACAAATTTATCAGATTCCTTTCAAGAATCTTTTGCCTAATTTCTGGAAAATGGCTTTGGACCATTTTTCAGTGCCATGTTCACACACGCTCAGAGGGAGTTTATTGCTGCAAGTGCCTTTGAATGGGGTAGAAAGTTTGGGCATAGGGACAGAGTGAGGAAGTAAGAGGCAAAAGTCCTGTGAGATGTGGTAGGTCAGAAAAGACAAGTTACGCAGTCCTAAGTACACAGATCTAGAAGGCGAAGAGATCTCAGAGGTCAGCTAGTCCAAATTCTTGCCTTCCTTTGGAATACCTTCTACCCTAGATATATGTTGTATACACATAGTGGTTTCCATATTACGTCCCCCATTAGACCATAAACTCTCTAAGAACAAAGGCTGTTTTTACCTCTCTTTACCTCTTCTTGTATCCCCAGGGCTTAGTATAATACCTGTTACATAGTAAATAATTAGTAAGAGTTTGTGGACTTAACTTCCTCATTTATACAAATTTGGAAACTGAGGCTCAGATGTCATAGAATTATAGGAGTAAAGCTGTAAAGTTGGAAAGAAACTTAAAACCACCTAGTTCAACAGCCATCATTGTACAGATGTGGAAAATGGGGCCCAAGGTGGTTAAGTGTCTTGCCAATTATATAGATAGTAAGCGGTACAATAGTAAGAGTACAAAAGTCCTCTGATGCTCAATCCAGTATACTTTCCACTATGCCATGTTGTTTGGCATTTCAGGCTTTAGCTGCTTTGCTGATGTGAGGTGGGAAGCTGGGGAGAAGCTGCTTCTTCAGAGAAGCTTCAGGGGTGGATTAGCATTCACCTTTTATAATGATCACCAATGAGTCACTACCTGATCATATGTGTGTAATAAAAAAGTAGTAATAGTAGTAGTAGTTGAAGGAAGAAGAAGAAGAAGAAGAAGAAGAAGAAGAAGAAGAAGAAGAAGAAGAAAGAAAAAGAAATCAAGCCAAGAAGATTAGCATTCAGTAAAGTAAAACAAAGTGATTCTATCCCAAACAAGATCACCCTCACCGTTGGGGAAAAGTTGCTGCCTTTCAAAGGTTGCATGTGAAGGCAAAGCCCAGGTGGTCACTCAGTTCCCTCAATTTATGACTTTGCCACTGTGTAGCCTTTCCTTTTAAAGGCAAGTTTATAAGTCCCTACATCCTCTGACTTTATATTAAGAAATCTTGACATTCACAGAGAAGACTCCCATGGGTGTATGAGCTTGCCAACCTTTCATTTCCTTCAAGAACTTGTATCCCAGGATTGTGCTGTTACAGAACAGGATGAATATTCTAGGTGTGAGCATGTTAGATAACTATTTTTTAACCTTTGAGTTTTCAGGTTGCAGAGAGGAGCAGAATTTCTAAATTAGGTTTACTTTTTCTTCCCTAATAAAATGTAAGCTGGGTGAAGGTAAAGACTGCTTATTTTTGTCATCATACCCTCCAGTGCCCAGCACATAATAAGTACTTTACTGTTTGTTGATTCACTGATTATATATTTTTTTATTCAATTTTGAGGAGCATATTTGTATGGCTCTGTTTATCTATCTATCTATCTATCTATCTATCTATCTATCTATCTGCTTCTCCCTTCCCCTTTCCTGCTTTCCCTCTCTCCTTCTTTCCCTTCCTCTCACTCTTTTTCTTTCTCTTTTTCTCCTTTGTCTTTCTGTCCCTCTGTCCCTCTTACACTTTCTCTGTCTGTCTCTCTCCCTCTGTCTCTGTCTCTGTCTGTCTCATAAGAGGGCTGTTAGTGAGAAAATGGAGGATCAGGGAGATGGTAGTGACTGGCTCAAGATCATACTGTGCAGTAATAACAAAATCAATCAAGACTAGAACCTAAGGCTTCTGATTGCATAATGCTATTTCTTTGACGTCAAAGAAAGTAAACTAGGTACTGTGATGGATAGAGCCCCAGGACTCAAGTCAAGAAAACCTGAGTTCAGTCCTAGTCTTAGATATTTACTAACTGTGTAACCTTGGGCAAACCACTTATTCCTGTCTGCCTCAGTTTCTTTATCTGTAAAATAAGCTGGAGAAAGAAATGACAAATCAACCATTCCAGTATCTTTGCCAGGAAAACCCCAAGTGGGGTCACAAAGAATGAGATAACATTGAAACAACTGAACAACAACATATCAAAGAGCGTGACTTGGCTCTTCAATGATTTCACTTCCATTGGCTATTAAGTTGTTGAGGAGTCATATCACTATAGAAATTACTCTAAGATCTGACCATTTTTTGGTCGTTTCTTGAAGCACACTATTTGTAGAAAAGTCATGGGAGACAATCTGGCTCTTATTTTACATTACAAAACCAATAACGGTGCTCATTTACAGAACACTTTACTGTTGACAAAGGCAAATCCATTTGAACAACCCTATGAGTGAAATATAATTAGTCCCATTTTGCAAATGAAGCTTAACTATTTAGTAGGTTTTCTTCAGAAAATAAAATAAAAAAAAAGCATCTGCTCTCACAAATCAAGTCAGGCTATCGTTTTATTCATTATTCGATAGGTCCCAGTTTTGTTACATCTTCTTAGTAGAAGCGTATTGTACTCCCAAGTGCTTAGCCCTCTGGTAGGCATTAAAAAATTTCAGTCAAGAAAGCCCCTCTTAAGAGATTACAATTAAAAAATGGTGATCCCATATGAAAAGAGAGATCCAAATTAGATGATTTTAACTAGACACAATATTAAATTAAAAAAGGAAATTGTTTTTCAAATACATGATGGGGGAGGATATGCATTTAGAGGCAGTTAGATGGCATGGTAGATAGAATGAAATCTGCAAAACTCATCTTCCTGAATTTAACTCTGGTCTCCGACATTTACTAGCTGTGTGATCTGGACAAATCACTTAATCTTGTTTGCCTCAGTTTCCTCATCTGTAAAATGAGCTAGAGAAGGAAATGCTAAACTACTCCAATATCTTTGCCAAGAAAACCCCAAATGAGGTCACAGAGACTCAGAGAACTGAACAACAAGATGATAGTGCAATGGAGAAAGCATGGGGGCCTGGAGTCAGGGCAACTCCAGACTTGAAATTTTCCTAAATGTGTGATAGTGGACAAGTTTACTTAACTTCTGCCTCAGTTTCCTCAACTCCAAAATAGAGACAATAATACAATCTACCTCCCAAACTGTTGTAAGGATCAAAAGAGATAATATTTGCAATGCATGTTAGCACAATTTCAGTGGAAAGAACACTAGGTCTGGAGTCAGAATACCTGGGCTAAGATCCCAACTCAGCTGTTTACCAAACATATGACCCTGAGCAAGTCAATAAACTCCTGAACCTCAGTTTTTCCCTCTGTAAAATGATAGATTTGGATGAGTTTTACCTTCTAAGATTTCTCTGAGATCTAGATGAATGATTCTGTAACCAGTGAGATATTGGAGAAAGTATAAAAATACTATAAAGAGGAGAGGTGAGGGAAGGAAAAAAATTTATTAAGTACCTACTGCCTACCAGGTATTATGGGATATTCATGTCATCAAGGGGTTCATAATCCTGTGTGTTTCAAGGACCTTTTCTCAGAATATTGTTTTTAAAAGCAAAAAAAAATCCAATATATGTCTCTCTGTGTGAATTATTACAGAAGAAATTGATATATTTATGATATATGAAAAATAATTTTATCATATTAAAAAAAACCCTTGTTGACCTCAAGTTAAAAGCTCATGATCCAGATAATTTCAAACAATAATTTATTCCTTGAAATTGTCAAGACCAGGAGTTTCAAACTCACACAGAAATAGGAGCTACTAATCCAGTACTTAAGGACCCCTCCAGGCCACATATTGACTTAGTGTTAAAATGTAATATTATCTATATTTTATTACATTTTTATTTATTTTATTAGATATTTCCCAGTTATATTTTAAGCTGGATCAGGTGCACTCAGGAGTATTGTGGTGATTGCATATGACTAATATGTTTGATATCTCTAGTCTAGCTATCTCAGGTGAAAAACTCTTTTACCCTTCCCTAACAGCTCCAAGTCCGAACCTCATATTTCTTATGTAATAATAACAATAACATCTAGCACTTACACAGCACTTTTACATTTCATGACCAGTTTTTATTAACAATTTTTTCTCACCTGCTTCTTATAAACAGCCAGGTGATCTAAGGATCTTATTAGTCTGCACGTTTTTGAAATGAGTAAAGTGAGCCAGAGCATTAAGGTGTTTCACTTGTGGTCACTCAGACACGAAGTGATGGAGGAGGGTTTTAGACTCAAGTCTTTTCTGGCTCCAAGCTCAACATTCATTCCATTAAACATAGTATGGGCCAGAGGAGAGCTGAAATGGCCTCAGGCAGAATCATAATGAGATTGGGCCATTAATGTGGGCTGATTATTACTGTATAATTAGATGACACGCTTCTTTTTAAGGCTGCCTATATGGATTTTTGAATAAAAAGGAAGAACAGAAAATTTCCATCCTTAAAGATTTCCCATGCAGTCTTAATAAGTTTACAAGATATTTGTGTCTGTGTTTTCCAAGGGAAAAAATGTGCAACAGAAAAATGGACAAAATAGTTCTACCCTGGAATCATCAAGCCAGAAACTCTAATTTAGCTCACTAAACTTTGAAAAGATTATAATAACATCTAATTCTGGAGAAATGCAAGAATCAAGAAGCCAAATTCTCATGTTAGAGAAATTCCTTCCCCTAGTTAGGTACCAGAGTCATCATTAACTCTGTTTGTGAAAAGACTACATCTCCACATGCTTTATGATTAAAACTATATTTGAAAGGAAAGGAGTGCATTAGGCTGCATTAGAAATGCACTCTAGGATTCTAGGAAAGGATTTGCTATAGTAAAATATCATGAAAATAAACTCAGATGGGCTAGGACTCACAAGACATACAAGTTGGGAGAAACAGGTTATAATTAATAGGGAAAAAAGTGAAAGGGCAGGGTAGAAGGCTAGGGAGGGGGACCAACTGTCCTCCAGTAGGGAAATGAATGATAATAAGGGGAAAGGAAGGAGATATAGAGAAGGGGCCTTTCCTTCCTGTCCAACTTCTCAGTAATGCTTGAGCAATATAATTTTCCAACTTCCCAATTTCTTCCTCAGGGAATTAGGAACTGCTACACTAAGGAAGACCCAAGTTCAATTCAGGCCTCAAATCCTTCCTAGTTATGTTCTCCTGGGAGTCATTTAACCCTCTTTGCCCCAGTTTCCCTCATCTGCAAAATGATTAGGAGAAGGAAACAGCGGACCACTCCAGCATCTTTGCCAAGAAAACCCCAAATGAGGTCATGAAGAGTCACACATGACTGAAAATGACTAAGGAACAGACTTAGGAAAATCTCCCCCCTCCAAAGAAGGGGGTTCACAAAAAGCTCTGAATCAGATTATGAGTGGTATGATATCAGGGGACTGTCTTGTCTTAGTTCTCCTATGTGACTTCTCAAACTCACCCAGGCAGTAAGTGGCAGAGCAGGACTTGAATACAGATCCCCAGACAAAAAACTAAAGCACATTATACTTTGCAAAAACATAGCCCCAGAAGATCTGCTTAAAGAAAGTAGGTAGTATTCCTTTGTACAGATGAGTAAACTGAGATTTAACTCTTTAGTAAGTTTTCTCTCTCAAAAAAAAAGTTTTCTAAATGTTTCCCCCTACAAATCCAGTCAGGCCATTGGCTTATTTGATATGCAGTTGATCCCTGTGCTATCACATCTTTGGAAGGAAGAGCAAGGTGGACAACATTTCACAGGCTTGTATTTACAAAGTTCAATTGAAAAAGCCTTTCTGAGGAGTTAATGATTTTTTTTTTAATGCAGTCACATAGCAGCATGGCATAGTGACTTGATGAACTCTGAAAGGAGAAAGGAGGTACAACAGAGAGAAGAGCAGGATGCAAATGGGATAGATTGGGGATGCTGCGGACACTAAAGATAAATGCGTCACATCCTGATCGGTTAGGGAGATATTAGAAAGCCATTGAATTCTTGGAGGGAAGAAGAGAAGAGGAAGGGATGGGAATTTGTAGGGCTGTATATAGTCAAAGGTTGGGAGTAGGAACTGAACCTGTAATTTCACTGAAAGAAGGAACTCCCAGATAAGGAAGTCTCTCCCACCACAATTTATAGAATCAGCCTAGCAGATACTTAAAGCTAGGATGAGGCCATGAAATCCCCAGATTAGTAGTTCACAGATGAAGTACTAAAGCTTCAGAGTTTAATTCAATGTCACATGGCCATTAAATGTCCAAGGAAGAATTTAAACTTAGGACTTCCTGACTTCCAATCTGTAGCTCAACTTATTGTATTATGCTGCTTAATGGTAGAGAATCTACACAGTTTATGAGTTTGTGAAGACTTTATTTCCTATTGCCTACTTTATCATGAAGTAGCTTTGCTCATTCAAAGGCTTAATCAACACAACATTGTACCAGTATTGATAGATACATTCTCTATAGGCACATAAAAGTTTGCAAAGGCCTTTCCTCACAACAATTTGGGGAAACAGGAAGTTCTAGTATTATTCTCATTTTAAAGAAGGAGAAACTGAGGTTTAGAGAGAAGTTAAGTGATTAGAAGTATTTGAGCCACAATTTCAATTCAATTCCAATTTAAATCAACTCTAAACTCAGCACTCTTTCCAATTTGCCATATTGAGTTCATGAAGTTTTCCAAAATTCCCTTGGGGTCTGCGATTTTGTTTTCCTTCCCTTCCTTTCCCCTCCCCTCCTTCCATCTTTCCCTTCCTTTTTTCTTTTCAATATTTCAATAATTGTATAGTAATATAATTGGTTTCCTGTGTAACCCTATATATTTCAGTTTTTCATTTCAAAATATGATTCCAAGAAGGAATCCATAGTTTTTCCAGACAGTCCAAGAGAGATAGGACATTTAAAAGGTAAAGAATGTCTTCCCTGTAGAGAAGTATTAGAGAATGTCTAAGCATGATACATAATATGGGTAAGCAGAACTCAATTTGTTAAAAGGAAGCCTTTAAGAAATTAGATGATTGGCTATAGAGACATAAAAACAAAAAAGAGAATTCCAAAAGCATGAAAGTTTTTTTTCTCCAACACAAATTATGATTGTTTAGAAATCCTAACTGTCCAGAGTTAGACAGAGAGCTCCAGGAGCTTGACTTACAACCAATTTTGCTGATTGGGCATTGCAAACCCAAGACCTTGGCTACATACCACCTAGTTCCCATTTTCCTGTAGAGTTTCAAGCAAGTAAACTGTTTTTAAAAAGAGGGGCATGGGAAGTAGCAATAGTAATGAATAAAGAAAAGAAAATCAATGAAAGATTTTAAAAATATAAAGAAAGACTAGAAAGAAATTCAGAAACAAAGACAGAAAAAACAGGTATGTTGGTACTATCACCATAAATGCAAAGGGTACTTGGGGAAAAAAATCCCAAACAAGCTCTATGGAAGAGAGTAATAGTTTCCCCATACATTTCTCTCTTTTTAGTCTTTGTACTTAGAAATGTTTATGTTTGTCGATGATTTCCTACTTCATGTCTTTTAGGAGTAAACCTCATTTCTTGAAGGTTTTTTTGGTGGAAGGGAGATCTATGTTTTCTTTCCAACATAACTTTTATGGAAATGTTTTGCATAGCTTCACATGTGCCTTCTTAAAGAGATTGGGAATGGGAGGGAAGGGAGAGACTCTGGAACTCAAAATTTTAAAAACAAATGTAAAAAAATGTTTTACATGTAACTGGGAAAATAAAAATGTATTAAATTAATTAAATAAAAAAATTAAAAATAATTAAATAAATATAAAAGAAGGCTAGAAAAATACAATGATTCAAGCTAATTTCAAAAGACTAATGATGGAAAATGCTATCCACATCCAGAGAAAGAACTATGAAGTCTGAATGCAGATTGAAGCATACTATTTGCACTATTTTGTTCTTTCTCATGGTTTTCTCCTTTTGCTCTGATTCTTCTTTTATAGTGTGACTAATGTGGAAATATGATTAACATGATTGTACATGTGTAGTGTATATCAGATTGCTTGCTGTCTTGGGGAGGGGGGAGGAAGGGAGAGAAAAAAATTTGGAACTCAAAAGTCTTACAAAAATGAATGTTGAAAACTTTCTCTACATATAATTAGGTAAAAAATACCATTAAATGCAAAAAAAAAAAAAAAAAGATGGAACATACAGACCCATCTAAGAAAACCTTATTTGAAAACTTCCTTCTTATTCTTGTTTTCTTTTACTCAATCATTTGCAACAGAGACAAGGAATGCTTTAGGCTTCTGCCCAATATTTTTGAACTTTCTTGACCAAGAGGAATAGCAGGATCATCTCAACAAATTAAGCAAGCATGTAGTAAGTGCCTCCTGTGTGCTGAGTGTTCGATATTAGGGTATACAAGATCCCTAATTGGTGGAGTTGTTAGTCACTCAACAAGCATTTATTAAATATGTACCAGGCAAAGGCAGCTAAGTGGTTTAGTGGAGAGAGTGCCACGGTTATTGCCAGGAATACCTGAGTTTACATCTGGTCTCAGGCACTTACTAGCTGTCCCGTAACCCTATTTGCCTCAGTTTCCTCATTTGTAAAATGAGCTGCAGAAGGAAATGGAAAGCCAATGCAGTGTCTTTGCCAAAATCCATGACTAAGCAACAACAAAGTGCTAGGTATTATGCTAAACTCCAAGGATACAAAGAAAAGTAGAAACAGTCCCTGTCCTCAAAGAGTATACAGTCTATTGAGAGCAGATAACATGTAAATTATTAGGTACTACAAATATACACATTCACACACATAGAGGGGAAGGAACTAGAAGTTGGGAGGAATCTGGAAGGACATCCTGAGCAAGGTGAGATACAAACGCAGTCTTAAAGGAAGCCAGGAACTAGAGGCAAAGAGGCAGAGCAAGACTCCTCAGAAATCGGAAAGGGATTGTTCTGTGTGAAGTTGTCGGTGTGTGTAGACCATAAAGTTAGTGAAGGAGAGTCACATAAAAGAGGTTTAGAAAAGTAGGAGGATGACAAGCTGTGAAGAATCCAGAGGACTTCACAAGTGATCCAGAAGACAACAGGAGCCAGAGTAGAGGGATGAAGTGGGGAGACTTTTGCTTTAGGATAATCACACTGGTAGCTAAGGCGAGGATGGTTTGGTGAGGGGAAAGGCTTGAGTCAGAGAGACTAGTTGGAAGGCTATTGCAATAAGCCAGGAACAAGGTGAGAGGAGCTTACAGGAAAGTGGTGGCTGTGTGGGTGCAGAAAGGAGACTTACATCCCAAAGGTTATGAAGGTAGAAAAGAAGATTTTGGAACAGTCTTTGTGGAGTGAGTGAGAGTAGCAGGTTTGCAAGCCTGAGAAAACGGCAGTGTCTCCATCATAGTTCAAAAAGGAGATATAGGATACTAGCTAGTGAGGAGCAAATCCAACTGAGGGTGTGAAGATGAGGGGAGATGGGTGTCTGTAAGCATCGGAGAAGGAGCCAGGGTGATAGTGGGGTGAGAGTGAGCTCAGGTAGTCTGTGGCACTGTAGGAAGAAAAAAGAGGATTTGGTTTCTTTGCCTTGGAGGAAATTCTCCATTTTTTATCATTTTATTTCCTTGCCTCAATTTGCCAGACACTAACCCCTCAAATTTTATCTGATACGTATTCTTTAACTCCTTCTAAAAGCCATTTAAAAATTAGTTTAATTTAATCCCACCAAAAATGTTTTTTTTTATTGTTATTTTCCCAGACCTGGAATTCATCTGTGTAGAAACTTTGACCAATAGCCAATGGCCTGATTTGCTTAATTTTCAGAGAGAAAACCCACTATGGTGGGTTTCTCATCTGTGAGATACGTATAATAGTGTTTACAACACTACTTGCCTCACAAGATTGTTCTGAAAAAAAATATTCTTGCAAACTGGGGGGAAGCAGTGGGATAAAGGAGAGACTACTGGTCTAGACTCAAAATCTGGCCTCTGATATTTACTGCCCTCAACTCCTGATTCTTCTCTTATCTGTATGATCTCAGTCAAGTGACTTCACCTTTTAGAACCTGAGTTTCCTGATCTTTAAAATGAGGAAATTTGGTTCTGTGGCTTCAAAGGGACTTTCCAGTTCCAAATCCATGATCCTAAACTGTACAGTTTTACAAAGTTGCCTGGGGAACTGGGGTTGTGACTTAGCCAGGTTCACATAGCCAGGTTAGAGGTGAGCTCAGAGGCAGTATTTGAACCCTGCTCTTCCTGACTGCAAGGCTGGCCATTTATCTGTTATAATATACTGGCCTCTCTTCTTCATTTTATCTGTTTCTAAATGTCTCCCATTTAAAACCCTATCACTTCCTTCCACAGTTCTGAGTGACCCTACCTAATACTTATGCCAGTTACAATAGCGTCTTCTCAGGGATGAATATGATGCATTTGCCTCCTATTAAGCCCCACAGGAAAAGGATAAATGGACTTGCTTTAAAAGAATACCCAATGTAAAAGTTTCTTTGATCAAATTTGACAATTTAAAATATTTAATCTTTCATTCTTACTTTGATGTCTGATTTACTCAACTGGCAACTTTTGTGGAATCTTTACCTTGAAATTCTTGTCAGGAGATCTCCCTCTAAACTCACACCAAGAGAAAATGGTACATATTCCTGAAGGTGTCCAAAGGCATACCTCCCCACAGAAACAAGTTATATCCTCAAAATTAGAAACTCCCCACGTATAATGCACAATACATTTCCACATAAAAAAACAAATGTTTAAAGGAAATTAGGCCTGTAGCTTACTTCAAAATCTCCCCTTGAGCCTTAAAGGTCTAAGTCTTAGTTAGGATAAATGAGAGAGAGGAGACCATTCTTTGATCGTCCTAAATAAAAAGCTGATCTGCAGTCAAAATGCTGAAATAGGAGAAAAGCAGAAAGACAACCTTGGATTTGGTTAGATTTCCATTCAAAAGCCCCCTCTGACACTCAGTAACTATGTGATCTTAGGCAAGTCCCCACCTTTCTTGGGTCTAGCTTCCTGAGCTATAAAATGCAGGTAATAAGATCTCGGATCTACCTCCTGGGGTTGTTGGAAAGAGCTAATGCATATAAATTGTTTTGCAAACTTCAAAGTCCTATATACTTCTTGGTTATTATCATTATTTGCCTTTAGTAAATGCCTATTGCTTTCTGCATTCTCTGGCCTCCTGATAACAACCCCAAAGCCCTAATACTACCCTAGATATCCCCCAGAAGCATGCTCCTAATTTAATCAAAGATCTTCAATCCAAACTCGTATTTCCTTCCTGCGGCTATCATCAATGAGTTCTTTGGAAAAAAGCAAAATATATGAATTCACACTAATGTGTGACTGACTGATAGCTTACTCAATCAAAAGATTGCATATTTAGAGTGAAAAATGGCTTTAGAGATAATCCAGCAGAGGAGTTCTTAATCTTTGCCTGGACCCCTTAGATAGTTTGAGGAAGCTCGTGGGCCCCTTTTCAGAATAACGTCTTTATTGCTTTTTTTCTCCAGGCAATTGGGGTTAAGTGACTTGCCCAGGAAGTGTTTAGTATCTAAGGCTGGATTTGAATTCGGGTCCTCCTGACTCCAGGGCCAGTGCTCTATCCATTGCACCATCTAGCTGCCTCCCAGAATAACATTTTTAAATGAATAAAATAAAATACGCAGAATGGTAAAGAGAACTATATTGAAATCATTCATATATTACAAAAATAAATTTGCGGAGCCCAGATTAAGAATTCTAGTTCAATACTCTGACTTTATATGAGGAAACTAAAATGCAGAAAAATAAAATGGCTTAGCCTAGGTCACAGGGAATAAGTGGCAAAGCTGGAAATTTATCCATGAACACCTGTTTTCATGGCACGATGCTCCTTCCTGCAGGTATCTGTATTTGTCTTTCCAAACTTAGGCAAGGATTTCAGGCAATGGTAACAATGAACTTAAAAAGCTCCATTGAAAGCAATGACCTCTGAGGTCACGTTCAATTCTGAGAGTCTATGAGTCAGACCGTGTAGGGGAAGATACTTTGGGGCAACTATTAATAGAGAGGAGAGCTCCACAGGGAGTCTGGACTAGACCTGCAGCTATCCTAAGCTATTCCTGCTTTTATTAATTTCTCCTCTTCCTCTTCTGAACTCACAAGGTCTCTAAAAGCTCACCTGGCTTTTTTTTTATAATGGCTCCCATACAGCTGACCATGGGCAGAGGGCAGAGCTTTAATAGGCTAGAGAGTGACTCTATATTACTTAATAATCCCCAGGGATACATCTTCTGATGCTTTCTAGGGAAAGAATTATGTCTGGGGGGGGGTTAGTTCAGAGGGGAGAGCATTTTCTCCCACATCCCATATAAATACATATGTTGATCCCTAAGCTGGACAGCTTTGCTCTCGGATACTTCATATAAGGTTGTGTCAAGTGCCCAAGTCACTAAAATCTCTGTGTCACCTTTAGCCCCATATCCCAAATTGTAATAATGCATCAACTTCATTACTTCAGCAGGGGCTCAAATATCCTAATGCCAGTGCCCTGGACTATAAGAACCATGTATGTTTGTCTAAAGCAAAGCTTCTTAAACCATTGGTTTCAACCCCATATGGGATCGTGTAACTGAATTTAGGAGTTGCAAAAAAAATTAGTAATAGTAAAAGCTTTCTACATCCTCCAGTATCAAACATTCTGCCAAGATTTAATTCTTTAAGTTAAAAAAAAAAGCAATTAGGGACAGCTAGATGGCATGGTGGATAAAGTACTGATTTTGGAGTCAGGAGGACCAGAGTTCAGATCCAGCCTTAGACACTTAATACTTCTTCGCCTGAGCAAATCACCCAACCCCAATTGCCTTGCCAAAAAAAAAAAAAAAAAGGCAAAACCCAAAGAAACCCCAAAACACAAACATATCCATTTCATTAGTATGCAAATGTGCTTTCAAATTTTAACTAATGGTAAAATTATATGAATATCAAAGAATTTTAAAAATTGATTTATGATTTATTATCAGCAAATGGTTGAGCTGTAAATCTATTTTATATATTTATAGACCCAGAGTCATATAAAAATTTCTTGGGCAAAAAAGGGTCACAAGTGAAAAATGTTAAGAAGTCCTGCTCTAAACTAAGCAGTGAATGACTGTGTATGTTCTTTATATTGGACTTTGGGCATTTATTTCTTGAAACTATGGGGATTCTCTCTGGCGATGAAATGTTTAGGATTAATATGGCTGAGGATGGGCTCAAATATTCCGGAGGTGGTCATCCTAAGGTTGGGTCCCTGTGGGGAGAAGCCTGTTTTGTCCTGATTCAAGTCATTTCTCGGCTAGACTTCCAGGGTCTGGAACTCCAAAACCATGGCTGACTTTTCTGAAAATTCAGTGGAAAATTCGAGCCTTGATGTCATTTGTGTTTTACCAGAAAAACACTAATTTTAACCTGGAAAATTACATACCTATATAGATTTCTCCACATAAAATATTTCCACATTATATTTGACTGGGGTATGTGCCAAATAACAGCCCTGGAAGGCATACACACATAAACTGATTTAAATTTGGCCAAGGACGAGTAAAAATGTGTTGAATAGGCTCCTTCTGTTCCCTAAGATGGCTCAATGAAAGATTGGAAAGAGCCTTAAACAGCTGGACAGCTTTCTTTCTTTTTTTTAATAGAAGAACTAAGAAAATAGCAGGCAGAAAATCAGTAATTCCAGATTTTTTTTGTATTCCATTCATTTCCCATTTAGCATGTACATACTATGTGCCAAGCACTGTGCTAGGCACTGGAGATACAAAGATAAAACAAAAGCATCCCTAAATTTGGGGGTTTGGGAAGGGAAAGAATAAGGTTAGGAGTGAAAAGGAAATAATACACAAACTATTCCTATGGGTCAAAAGTAGAACTCAATGCTACCAAAAAAGATATCATTATAATGCTCGATACATCCTTTTTTCCCCTCTAACCCTTCCCAGCCAAAAGGATTTCTTTCCACGTGATAAAGAAGACTGTAAATGAAAATTAACAAGGCAGGTGGCATTGGAGACTAAAATTTACAAGAAATGCCTGCAGCAAGACATTGGGAGCAGGCAGGAGAGGAGCACAGTGTACCACTTGGATAACCTAGTTAGACACATTGGGAGATGAATTGCTGTTAGTTATTCTCTATGGAGGACCAGATGGGAGTGTGGAGAGAATGAGTGAGAAGGCCTTTATTTGGATGTCTCTCAGGATTTGGTGGAATACCAGCACTGGTAAGAACGCCGTGATGAATCATACCACTACTTCTGGGAAGATGGCAAAGGAGGGGTCCCTTCCACTAAACTTTTACAGAAGGCCATTGCTAACCCGCGCCTTTTTAAAAATGTGTGTAGGCATTAGCCAAGTCCAATGTCATCTCCACTTTGAAGTAAGTCTTGTCTGACACTCCCAGGCAAAATCTCACAGGATCCCAGGTCCCCTTTAAAGAAACCTCAAAAGCCATCTATAGCATAAGATCATAGGGGTCATAGACTCAGCTAAGTGGTGCAGTGTTAAGGCCCTGGTCCTGAGTTCAAATGTGACCTCAGAATGGCAAATCACTTTATCTGTTTGCCTCAGTTTCCTCATCTGTAAAATGTCAATAACAATAGCTCTTACTATTGTTGTGAGGAGCAAATGGGATAATAATTGCAAAGTATTTAGCACAGCGTATAATGCATAAGTACTCTATAAATATTAACCATTATTATTAGTCATTATTATTTATTTACATATTTAACATTTATCTCTATGATGTTTATCTGTTACATCTGCTATTTATCCGTAGGTGCTATTTATCATATATACTATTCATCTCTGCAGATGTACTGTTGTTGGGAGGAGCAAATGGGATTATATTTGTAAAGAATTTAGCATGATGCATAGCACACGGTAAGCACTCACTAAATATTAGCTATTATTAATCATTATTTATTTACATATTTAATATTTATCTCTATGACATTTACCTGTTACCTCTGCTATTTATCATATATACTATTTATGTTTATATATTCACTGTTGTTGTAAGGAGCAAATGGGATAATAATTATAAAGTGTTTAACATAGCGCATAACACATAGTAAGCCCTCTATAAATATTAGCTATTATATTAGTCATTATTATTTATTTATATATTTAATATTTATCTCTATGATATTTATCTGTTATATTTGCTATTTATCAGTACATATTATTTATTATATGTACTATATATGTCTACATATGCTCTCTTGTGAGGAACAAATGGGATAATAATTGTAAAGTGTTTAGCATAGTGCATAACACATAGTAAGCACTCTATAAATATTAGCTATTATTATAGTCATTATTATTTATTTACATATTTAATATTTATGTGTTATATTTGCTATTTATCAGTGTGTACTATTTATTATACATACTATTTATGTCTACATATGCTCTGTTGTAAGGAACAGATGGGATAATAATTGCAAAGAGTTTAGTATAGTGCATAACACATAGTAAGCACTCTATAAATATTACCTATTATTATGAGCCATTATTATTTTTACATATTTAATATTTATCTCTACAGCTGCAATTTATTTCTGTAATGATATTTATCATATATGCTATTTATATCTGTATATATACTTTTAATCTGTAAAAATAGATATATCTACCTATATCTCTATATAATATAATATATAAAACATATAGTAAAATATACTTTATTATATATGCTATTTACCTATGTATTATTTATGCTGTTTTTCTTTCTATGTATAATATATAATGTAGAGTGTAAGTGCTTTGAGGGTAGGAAGCATTCTCATTTTTATCTTTGTAATCTCAGGGCCTGGCACCTGGTAGCCCATAAATGTTACAAACAAATTCTTATTGATCCGAATCAATGAGTTGCTCCTATACAGCAAGTGGGGATTAAATGATTTCTTTTTTGTTAAAGACACATCCTTATTCTCATGACTTTATAAAACAAAAAAAGAATCCCTCTCATTTTATCTATGCTGCATTGTGTGTCTACAATATGCTCCGAAAGAATAAAATAGAGTTTGAAGTGCCAGAAGGTGGTATAAATGGATTCAAATCAATGCAAGCTTTGGGAAGGCAAGCTGCGTATATAAACATGATACAAATTATAAGAGGAGACATAAGAAAATCACAGAGTACAAGGAGATCAGAGGAAAAGGAGCATTTCCCGTAGTATATAAAGGAAGACTTTATAAGAGAGGAGGCATCTGAGTGGGATTGGAGGATAAGGTTTGAACAGGAAGAGATGGAAGAGATGGGATTCCTGATTGATTTCAATCTTTTTTTTTGCCCAAAGAATCCCAGCATCTGCAGGGTCTGGAGGATAAAACTAGCTTCTAAGGCAAGATAAGGAGAAAAAAGTACTTGTTTGTCCCATGGAATTAGGTTCGAAAATCCAAAGTGATTTCTCCTTGAAGGAAGAGAACTGAGGGCCACCCTCCATATCACAAGAAGGCAACTGGTAAGGACTTCAATCCATCTATTCAACATGCAATTATGAAGGACCTACTGTATATTGAACATTATGTAACAGACTAAAAGAGATACAAAGTTTGCAAAAGGCAGTATTTCAATGCTTGCTGAGCTTTACAGACTGACACATATAAAACAATGTAGACATGAGAGGCGTGGGAATAAAGAGAAGAGGTTTCTCTTTACTATTGTTTTTTCTTCATCCTTTGCAACAGAAACACACTTCAGATTTCTAGGTCAATTGTATCTATATTTTTTTCTAATTCAAACAATTCTTTCATTCAGTAAACATTTCACTTTTTACTAAGTGAAAGACTTTGGAGGAAGGGAGGTTTACAAAGATAAAGGAGATACACCATTTGCTCATAAGGTGTTCATATAATCCACAATGTCCTAAATACCACTACAACTAGGATTGTGTATTTGTGGTGGGAAGAGTAGGATGGTGGAAGTTGTGGGAAGACTGCATTTGTGTGTAAGATCAGGGAAGTCTTCATGGAGGAAGTGGAACATGAGTTGGTCCCCTGAAGGAGCAGAATCCCTTTATGACCTCTTTATCCTAACCAATATAATCCTTGGTTATGAACAAGCACAGAACTTGATGGACCCCTTCTCAGAATGAAACTATTAAATGCAAAAAATAAGCTGCATGGGATTACTAATTATATTCAAATATAATTATGAAAAATATACATACTTTAAAATTCCCAAGCCCCAGATTAAGAACTCCTGATCTAGAGCAGGACTTTAGAATCAGAAGATACCTTGGAGAGCATCTAATTTAATAGTTTCATTTCAGAGATAAAGAAAAGGAGTCATTTGCACTCAAGTCTCAAAGTTGGCAGAATCATGTCCAGATTTCAGGATAGAACACTTTTCCTTTATTTTATGCTTCCTCCCGTAGTTCTTATGCTTAAATGCAGCCCAAATCTAACAGAAAGTTATTCCAAAACTGCGGCATGATTTAGGAAACAATCTAAATTCCTTTTTATCCCTCACATACTGGACAAAAGATGATGTGGGGAGGGCCATCTAATGAAGATTGGCTGGGCTCAGAATTTCAGAGTTGGTCTGAAGTATCACCTCACACTTATCACATTGGCTAACGAGACAGAAAAGGGAAATGATAAATGCTGGATAGGATGTGGAAAAATAGGGACATAAATGGAGTTGTGAACTGGTCCAGCCATTCCAGAGAACAATTTGGAACTTTGCCCAAAGGGCTATAAAACTGTGTATACCTTTTGATCCAATGGTGTCACTGCTGGATCTGTACTCCAAAAAGATAAAAAGTAAAGAGAAAGGTCTTATTTGTATAAAAATATTCCTAGCAGTTCTTTCTGTGGTGGTAAAGAATCAGAAATCAAAAGGATGTCCATCAATTGGGGAATGGATGAACAAATTGTGGCATTATGATAGAATACTATTGTGCTATAAAAATGGTTATTATGATTTCAGAAATCTCTGAGAAAACTTCTATGAATTCATCCACAATGAAATGAGCAGAATTGGGAGAACACTGGACACAGTAACAGCAATATTGTAGGGATGACCAACTGTAAAATAATTAGCTACTCTGATCAATACAATGATTCAAGCCAATTCCAAAGAACTCATGATAAAAAATAGTGTCCACCTCCAGAGATAGAACTGATAAATTCTGAGGATACATTGAAGCATACTTTTTCCATTTGCTTTGTTTTTCTTCCTTCTTTTTTGCTTCCCCCCAATATAGCTAATGGAAATATGTTTTGCATGACTTCACATGTACAATTATGATCATGTTGTTTGCCTTCTCAATGGGTAGGTGAAAGAGGGAGAGAGGTTGGAACTTAAATTTTTTTAAATGAATGTTAAACATAATTAGAAAAATGAAATGTTATTCAGAAATAGAAAAAAAAATAAAATAGTAAACCTGGGTTAATGACCCAGCTTTACCCCTGATTAGCTAAATGATTTTGAATACGTCCTTTTCCTTCTCTGAAGTCCTATTTTCTTCACCTGCAAAATAATTATATTTGTATATGACTATGAGATTTGAATAAAATAATGCCACTTGAAGAAAACAAAAAATAAAATTAATGTTAAAAAGAAAAAAATAACTGTACTTAAAAACACATACACCAAAAATTGGTGGTGGGGGGAGAGAAAATCAGAGTTAGGAAATGAGAGGTCATTTAATCCAGTCTGCATCTTAACAAGATTTACAAAATATCCAGTAAGTGGATCTTTGCTCAAAAAATTCAAGTGGTATGAACAGAACATGTCAAGAATGTGGATTTTGAATGAATGAATGTACTTGGAGGTTTTAGAAACTGTGTGGTCAGCAAGGAGGAGGTTACAACAAGACGTCTTAAATAAAACTGTTTATCTTGTAAAGTATAGTGCGTATATGTGTAAAGTATATGTGTGTATATGTGTATGAGAGAGAGAGAGAGTGAGAAAGAGAGAGAGAGAGAGAAAGAGAGAGAGAGAGAGAGAGAGAGAGAGTGAGAGAGAGTGAGAGTGTTAGTTTTTTTAATCCCAGAGAAAGTGCCAAGTGAATAGATTTGGCAAAAAGGGTCAGCATCTGCTTGGGGATTTCATGACTGGGACTGCAGACAGGGAGAAGAATAATAGATATTTTACTACAGTGATAAAGAAATTGGTCAGCATTCCCTAGTGGATAAATAGTCAAAAGATATGAATATAGAACCATAGAATGCGAGAGCTGGAAGAGATTTCAAAGTCATCCACTCCACTCCAACCCACACCCAAATGTACTTGTCTATATAACATAGTGAAAAATAGTCCCCCAGCCTCTGCTTGAGGACGTCCAAGGACGGGAAACCCACCCACCTCTCATGACAATCCATTATATTTTGGGATAGCTCTAATTACTTGAAAGTCTTTCCTAATATCGTGCCAATTTTGCCTCTTTGCATCTTCTACCAGTTCTATCCTCTGAAGTTTATCAGAACTCATCTCCTGCACATGATGCTCTCATATCTATCCTGAGCCTTCTCTTCTCCAGGTTACAGATTCCCAGTTCTTTTAAGCAATTCTCCTACAACACAGACTCAGTGCTTGCGCTATTCTCATTGCCCTTCTCTGGAAACTTGCCAGTTTGCCAGTGCTCATCTGAATTAATGAAGCCTTGCAGAAAGGAACACAATTCTGTCTGATGAGGGCACGGTGCAATGGAACTATACTTTTCCAGCGATTTCAGGAAATTATGTCTTTCCCCTAGCCAAAGATGACATTAAGGTTTTCTTGTTATTTGGCTACTATGTCATCCTGCTGACTCATATTGAGCTTGTGGTCCACTAAAACCTCCAGATTTCTCCCCCCCCCCCGAAATCTTCTATGTGATCATGCTTCCCCCACTCAGTAGTCATGAAATTGATTTTAGACACATTAATAGACTTTTTTGGGAGAACTCCCTGGAAGCACATTATAAGAGTTTTCAAAAATAATCAGATTTTTAAAAAATTTCCCCCGACTAAAAGAATACTCCCCCCATTAGAATATGAGCTCCATAAATGCAGGAATGGTGTTTGTACCCCATGGCGACATGATTTAGACTCCGATGCTGTCTAAGCCCAGGACTGAGAACAGGATTTACCAAATGAGCAACTACTTTCATTACTGATACTATTAGAGGACATTCTGTCCCCCAAGCCTCTTACCTTTCTCAATGTGCTTCTTTTTGGCAACTGAGTAGTTTTGAAAAGTTTAAATTGAGTGGTTCTGGGCTTTGATTTTGTGGGTTCCCAGGGGACCATGAAGTTATTTTAAGAGTGCTCCCAAACACAAGTGCACCTGTGTCTGGCACTTAGTAGGTATAGGGGAAATGTGGCTTAATAAAACTGAATGACCTAATGATTCTATTATAAGGAAAAATACTATGAAAGTGTTACCTAAAAGAAAAAAATATCCCTGTTCAAAGACAGTAGTATTATTTGTAATCACAAAACTTTGGAAACAACCTAAATGTCCAACTGTTAGGAACGGCTGAACAAACTAAAAGGATGGTAATGTTTTGTCAGAAAAAAAAGAGGTTTAGAGCTAGAGAGACCTTGGCGATCATCTAAACTAACCAGATCGTTAAACTAAAGCCTTGCAAGGTAAACTGAGCTGTCCAAGGTCACAGCAAAAATAAACAGTAGAATCGAGGTTCTCTACTACCAAGTCCAGAACTCCTTACAATGCAATTAAGAAAGACAAATAATGAGGAGGTGTATAAAAAAATAATGTGCAGTAAAGATAACAGAACAAGAAGGCCGGTATATACACCTCCCACCTACAAGGAAAGCAAGGGCACAAATTCAGAGGTGACTGCCTAAGCAAAGACAATGGAAGGGAACTCAGAAGAAGGGAGGGAGTTGTGATAAGTTTTTCTAAATCTCTGTGTATTGGAGGCCAACTTTTTATGTTTAAAAATAGTTACAAATGGAAGTGTAATTGGTTTTGTTATTGTTTAAAGTTAGGATCTCAATAAATTACTCATTTAAGAAAACAAAACAAAACACGGAAGCTGTTCTGTAGACCAAGATGACCCAGGATGAGGCTGCACCTGCTGGAGACATGCCTCAGGCAGTGAAAGATTGAGTGGATGGATTTCAGGTTGTTGACGTCTCTTAATTCTCTACCAATACCATAATGGATTTAGCATTGTGTTCTCTTCTTCTGTGTTCCCCATCATCCCATGCCTTAGAGAATTAAGGAGCTGGGATTTACCTAGTTCACAACTATTTTCATTACTGATATTCCTCGGGGACCCTCTGTCCCCCTCCTCAAAGCTTCTTTCTCTGTGTGCTCTTTATTGGCACCTGAACAGTTTTGAAAAGTTTGGACTGTGATGCTGTGAGCTCCAGGAGGCCATGAAGTGATTGTAATGATATTCCCAAACACAACTGCACCAAGAATTGTTATTTTCATAGGATCATTGCTTGAAAGTTTGAAGGGAACTTGGAAGCTATATAATCCACTCTACTTTTTCTACTTTTATTGTTGCTGTTGAGTTATTTCAGTCTTATCTTATTCTCCATGACCCCATTTGGGGTTTTCTTGGCAAGGATACTGAAGTGGTCTGTTATTTCCTTCTCTAGCTAATTTGACAGATGAGGAAACTGAGGTACTCAAGTGTCTGAGGCTAGATATGATGTCAAGTCATCCTGACTTCAGGGTTAGCCCTCTATCCGTTGTGCCACCTAAATACCCCACCTCCCTTTACAGTTGAGTAAACTGAGGCCCAAAGAGGTGAATTAGCTTGTCCAGAATCCCACAGGTGATAAGTTTCAAAGGCAATATTTGAAGCAAGTTCTTCCTGATTTCAAGCCCAGCATTTTATCCACTCTGCCAAGCTATTCTTCTAAATCTAATACATTATAAATTTGAAACAATCTAATACATCTTAGACTAATTATATAATTAGTCTATTTTAATGTTTAACATTTATATAAATGCTGGTGCATTTAATAAAATACAAATGTACTTTTAAAAAAGCATCACTCAAGTCAGAGTAGCATTTTGCCATTAAGTATTATCTGAATTATTGAAGACTACTAACATTTTGTGTGAGTCTATGAAATGTTTTGATGTTAAAATAGATCCTTTTGTATTTATCTCTAGTGGCCCTGAATATGACACCCATATATGTGTGTGCTTCTCTTTCCAAGATGTATGGGGCCATATTATCTCTTGCTAGAAGGGTGACATCTAAAATCTCCAACTCTTTTTAAAGTTTTTAAATTTTTATTGAGAAGCTTCAAACCCTAGGGCACTACTTTTCTGCAATACAGAGAACAGCTGATATTTAGAGCAACTGGGAACAGTGGTCTTCTTCAGAATGATTTAGGCTGCTCTAGACCAGAGCTTCTTAAACTTTTTCCACTTGTGACTGCTTTTCACCTAAGAAATTTTAGCATGATCCTGGGTCTATAAGTATATAAAATAAGTATACATATCAAACATTTATTGATGATAACATCATAATTTTGCAGCCCCCACATTTAATTATGAACTCCATGTGGGATTGTGAACCAAAATTTAAGAAGCTGGGCCCTAGAAGACATAGATAAATGTTCTTATTCTGTGAATATTGCCATCTAGGACTTTTAAAAGTTAGATGTATCTTGAATTTGGGACAAAAATCTCATCTCAGTATTTTCTTATGCGCTAAGTTGTCAGTTTTTGGTATCAGCACATTTAGTGTTTTGAAAAGTATTACATAATAAGTGAACACTGTCAAAATTAAGCAGATTTGTGTCGTGTTAATTTATAAGCATGGAGGATTTACAGAAAGTTATGAAGGACAACCATCCAGGATAAGAAAGCAGTGACAGTAGTTAAGGTGCACCAACATGGAGGCCAGTGATAACTGATGATACATAGCATTTTAAAGTCTGCAAAGCACTTTGTATATGCTGTCTTCTTAAAGATAACACAAGATTATTCACTTTATTAAGTAGCTGTAAGATATTAGTGTGTCCATTTCAGAGATTAGGAAAATCAGGTTTGGGTAGGTTAAATGACTCAGCCATAGTCACATGTAAAATGAGTCTAGGATGCATCACTCAAACACAATTCTTACAAGCTCCCATTCCAGGACTAGGGCCACTATTCTAAACTGCTAGAAGTGTCACTACTAGGTCTATATCCCAAAAAGATCATAAAAGAGGGGAAAGGACCTACATGGGCAAAAATGTTTATAGTAGCTCTTTTTGTGGTTATAAGGAACTGGAAACCCATCAGTTGGAGGACGGCTGAAAAGTTATGGTATATGAATGCTATAGAATATTATTATACTATAAGAAATGATCAGAGTATGATTTTGGCAAGTCCTGGAGAGACTTACATGAACTGATGCAAAATGAAGTGAGCAGAACCAGATCATTGTACATGGTAACAATAAGATTATGCGATGATCAACTATCACAGACTTAACTCCTGTCTGCTGTGTGATTATCAAAGATAGCGCCAAGAGATTTGGGATAGAAAATGCCATCCACATCTAGAGAGCTTTGGAAACTAAATGTGGATGTATCATAGTACTTTCACTTTTTGTTTGTTTGTTTGCTTTTTCTTTCTTGTGTTCTTTTTTTTACCCTTTTGGCCTGATTTTTTTCCAAATCATGTCAAGTATGAAATATGTTTAAAAGTATTGTACATGTATGACTTATATCAGATTGCTTATTGTCACGGGGAAGGGGTAAGAAAGGGAGGAAGAGAGAAAAAAAATTTGAAATGCAAAATCTTACAAAAATGAATGCTAAAAACTCTACATGTGTTTGGAAAAATAAAATATTATTGAGAAAAAATTAACTGCTGGAAAAGGTGGTGGAGAGAAGATAGGCTCAAACTTATGATTAAACCAGTTTCTAAATACAATTTTTGCTGCCATATTTATCTCTCAGTATGACAAAGACCAGAGCTTTCAACATTTGCCATCCTGAGATACCTAATGCCTACATTACTTCATCTCTAAAAGATAAAACAGTCCACATTTCCATTCTATCAGAAGGGAAAAGTTTTTATCAGTTTTCTTTTGTTTTCTTTATTTCTTAAGTTTAATGATCAGGCTCCTGACTGCTATCTAGGTATGATTCATGAGTGACTTGAATCAAGGGAAAGTGATGGTAATGCAAAGAGGGTGGGAGGATAAGGTGTTTAGGAGGGAACTAGGTTAATTTGGAGGAGGAAAAGAAAAATAAGCCAGCAGTAAGGTGTATGCTGCTCCAGTCTTAGGGAATTTATTGTTCTAATAAGCTACACTTGATCTCCAAAAAGTCATGACCTCTGCTTTGAGAAACACCAATACAGAGCACTTTTACTTTGAGGAACTCAAAAGATCAATAAAATACACCTAAAAATAAAGACCATCCTTTGACTTGTTTTAGGTATGGTGTAATTTAATTTTTAAAGAATCTCAAAGAGGTAGAATGATATAGTAGGTAAGGAGTCATTTTTGGAATTAGACTTATACTTGCTGTGTGAGCCTGAGCAAGTGACTTAATCTCTTGATGCCCCAAGCAACCCTTTAAGATTCTATTTTGCAGATTGGGTTAGAGATCTATATTTGCCAGAGAGTTCTTCACCATGAATTCCTTATATCTTTTAATAAATCAAGTAATTAGCATTTCTTAAGGACTTAATATGCATCAAGCACTGGGGAAATAAAGAAAAAAAATTAAAGGGAAAGAAAGGGAAGGGAAGGGAAAAGAAAAATAAGGGAAGGAAGGGAAGGGAAGGGAGAAGAAAAGAAAAGAAAAAGGAAGAAAGGAAGAAAAAAGTAAATCAATTTCAAGTCACATGCTTACTCTCTTCACTTCTCCCATACATATCTATAATATCCAATCTCCACTGGGTTTTCACATCTAAAGCTTCAGTCCTGAGGTTCTAAGAACTTGAGAGCCATAAATTCTGGGAAGTTAGGGTTAGTTCTTTAAGTCATTATTCTTTTCCATGCTGTGGAAGCAGAAGGGCTGTTTCTTCTCTAAAGATGTGACCCAGCTAATGCAAGTCTTGGCTACCATCCAATATCACAACATGAAATATTTAGAAGTTTCATTACCATTGTCTAATATTACTCAGTATGCACAATTCAAATCAATTCAATTCAACAGACATCTATGATGTGCCTACATTAAGCCAAGTACTGGACTAAGCACTAAGGGTACAAAAATGGAAGAAAAAAAAATGACACAATCCATGCCTTCAAAGATCTTACTTATCAGGAGAAATACACTACATATTGCAACTTATACTATAGAAGGGAAAGTAATGAATCAGATAACATATTTAACTTGTATCCCCTGTGTCACTGGGCAAGACTCAAACTCTATGGGTCTCAACTTCCTAAAGAAAAAGAATTTCCAGCTAAATCACTCTAGATAAATTTGAGGGGGAAATGACATCAATTGGGGTGTAGCACTATGCTATGGAGACTAAGGATTGATTAAAGGAATATTTTCTACTTTCTATTCTCAAGCAAATTTTAAAATGAGGATCAGTTACCTGAGCTTCCACTCATTTTAATATAAACTTTTTTTTTTCCCCCAATGGGTTACTTATTTATTTTCAAGATTCTTTCTTTTTAAATTGTGGGTTCCAAATTTCCTCATCCCCTCCCACTACACTGAAAAAGCAGGCAAAAAATATCAATTATAAATAAGACATCATTCAAAAATATTTCTATATTAGCCATATTTCTTTTTTATAATAATAGCTTTTTATTTTTCAAAAGATCGTTTTTAATATTCACCCTTGTGTTCCAAATTTTTCTCCCTCTCTTCCCCCTCTTCTAGACAGCAAGTAATCTAAGTTAAACATATGCACTTCTTCTAAATATTTCCATATTTATCATGCTGCACATGAAAAATCAGATCAAAAAGGAAAAAAAATGAGAAAGAAAAAACAAGCAAGCAAACAACTACAACAAAAAAGGTGAAAATACTATTCTGTGATTCACATTCAGTACACAATTCTCTCTGGGTACAGATGGCTCTCTGCATTACAAGTCTACTGGAATTGGCCCATCACATTGAAAAGAGTGAATGATCATCACATAATCTTGTTGGTGCTGTGTATAATGTTCTCTTGGTTTTACTTTCTTCACTTAGCATTAGTTCATGTGAGTCTCTCCAGGCCTTTCTGAAATCATCCTGCTGATCATTTCTTATACAACAATAATATTCCATTATATTCATATGCCATAACTTATCCAGACATTCCCCAAACAATGGGCAAACCACTCAATTTCCACTTCCTTGCCACTACAAAAAGGGCTGCAACAAGCATTTTGCCTGTATGGTTCCTTTTCCCTTTTTTTAATGATTTCTTTGAGATACAGACCTAGTAGTGGCACTGCTGGATTAAAGGGTATGTGCAATTTGACAGCCCTTTGGGCATAATTCCAAATTTCTGTCCATAATGGTTAAACCAATTCACAATTCTACCAACAATGCATCAGTGTCCCAGTTTTCCTATATCCCCTCCAACATTCCACATTATCTTTTCCTGTCATTTTAGCCAGTCTGAGAGGTGTGAAGTAGTACCACAAAGTAGTCTTAATTTGCATTTCTCTAATCAGTAGTGATTTAGGGCATTTTTCATATGATTAGAAATATTAGCCATTCTTTTTAAAAATAAGAAAAAGAAAGTGAGAAAATTACACTTCAATTTCATGTAACTTTCTTTTAATGTAAATCGTGTCCCCTTTAACCTTTGGGAAGTCCTGCTGTAAACTGCAACCCCCTTTGGGGGGAATTCCTGACTCTCAAACCCTGGGAGGGGCACACCTTTCCTAGACAACACCCTTCCCAAAATAAGTAATCTCATTCAATTGGAAATCTTGGCCAGGGGATAATCACCACCCTCTACTGAATTGGAGATTAGTTCCTCTTGCTTAGGGGCCTGGGCAAACCTCAATAAAGCCTCAGAAGGCTAAAAAAAAAGATGATTATGAACTATGAATCTTTGCCAAATTCCTAATCAGGAGTTTGCCTGCTAAGAAAATTGTCTTCTTAGTGTATCTTCTTAGTGTGCTGTTTTCTTAAACTACCTTTGGTAATTCCTAATCAGGAGCTATTTGCCCTTCTGGATTAGCCTACTGATGAAGATATTTTCTTCTCAGTGTAAACCTACCTTTGCAATAGTCCTAACAGGATCTTGCCCACTAAGAAAGCTGTCTAATTAGCAAGCTGTCTTCTTAGTGCAAAGAAATCCCCTTTTGCCACAGACTTCGAGTTTGCGAAATCTTTCATTTAGCAAGGAATCTGCTGACATCGACCAGAGGGGATCTCTTACCCTCAATTCTCGCACTTCATCCCTTTTGCATATTGTCTTCAAGGCTCAACATATCTGATTAGATCTAGACATGGACATGGCTGAGTATCAGTACAAAAAATAATAAAAACTTATCATCATATAATTTTAAGGTCTGCAAGGAGTTTTTCATGTACTTTCATTTAATCTCCTCAATAATCCTGAGAGCTAAGAGCAGTTACTATTCCCATTCTACTGGGAGATTAAACATTTGTCTAGGTAACACAAGCCGTAATGTCTGAAGCATGATTTGAATCCAGGGTGTCCTGACTCCAAGTCTGGTGCCTATCCATACTGTAACTGTCCCTCATTAGCCTTCACTATCTTAGAAAGTCATCAGGAAATCCTGTTGGGAGGATCTGCAAATGTTGCAGTGCCCCAGCCTGTCTACAAAATTGGTCAATGGGTTAGATAAACTACTCTTAATCATGGAATGATTATGGAAGAATCATAGACAAATTATTCTGGGTTACAGAACCTTCTAGTCCCGGAAAGAAGTATTCTCTAACCATTTGGTTGAGTGGGCTTGAAAACCATTCTTCCATTTTTTTTTAAACCTTTTATCCTCCCTAAGATGGCTTCAGTCCTTCCAGAATTTTTGAGCCTTTTGCATGGGATAGTTTGAAATGCTTTCTGAAAGATTAAAATAAAACTGAACTAAACAGGAGAACCAAAGAAGCCCTGCATAAGACAAAATCCCAAATCACAGCAAAGCATTCAATGGAGACAGTCTTATGTGTGCTGTCACCATCAAGAGAAGGAAAACCTTGGATCTCCCAACCCATTGGCAAACAAAGGAACTCCAATTGTCTGGGCACATTATCTGCCAAGTAAATCACTATTCATTTCTTCTTTCTAACCTGTCGATCTGCTAGAAACACAAACAGAATTGCTGATGAAATTACAGAGCCCAATAAAGGAGTTTGGATTATTTGTTCCTTGACTTTCAAGCCCAGTGAAAGTTCCAAAGTGGAAGCTGTTTTACATTTGTGTTAGCATTTTAAATACCACAAGACACTAAGGGGCAGTGTGTAGAGATTCCTTCCTCCAACCACCAAGGACTTACCAAATAAATTTAGGGAATTGTTAGAGATTAATATGGAGATTCATAGATTTGCCCAGTATTCCACAGGTGGCCAGTATCAGAGACAGGACTTAAGGCCAGGCTTTCCTGACTCCTCATCCAGCATTTTAAATACAGAACTTAAAAATCTCTAATACCAATGTATTATGATTGGTGTCATATAACTGATAAGTATTTTGTGGGATTTTTTAAAACTAGCTTGAATTTTCATTCCAAATTTCAAAAAGGTAAAAAAATACTTTGGGCTAAAATTAAGTAAGTTCAGTTAAATGCTTGTATGTAAGATAACCAAGCTCCTATGGGCTTGTATTTCATTTCAAGCTACTAGGATTTTATTCTTGTATTTGCTAATAATTATATAATTTGGCATTTAAAATATGCCATACATTCAGGGAGATGAAGTGAGTTAACTAGGCAGGCAACATACATGAGAATATAGGTAGATTAGTGTAATATCCTGTGATATAATTGTCCATTCAGAAAATATCCAACTGCTTTGTTGGAAATTACTTAGGACCCTGGACTTGAATATGGAAATGAGAAGTTATCTTGTCTAATTCTTTAATTTTACAGATCAGGAAGGTGAAGACCAGCAAGCCTAAGCTATTTGCTTAATCACACAGTTAATAAGCTTCAGAAACAGCTTATTGTTTCTGATCCATACTGAGGTTGTTCTCCAAGAATAATTATCAATGACTGTCTTTCCTTTGTGCTTTCTTAGTCAAAAGACAATATTTAAATGTACACTTAAATAATATAGAGCAGTGACATGGCGTAGTATATACTGGCTGTAGATCCATGAAGACATGGGTTCAGTAATCTGCAGCCTCTGTGCATAATATTAAGTGACAGTCTCTTAGTGTCCCAAGCAGCTCTCTGAGACTGTATGTTGAAGATGAGTTACTGATAGTTTACATTAGTGGAGAGAATTGTTACACGAGAAGCTCATGGATTTTAAAAAAGGGGGGAAGAAAAAAGGAGGGAAGGAAGGAAGGAAGGAAGAAAGGAAGGAGGGAGGGAGGGAGGGAGAGAGGGAGAGAAGGCAAGAGAGAGGGAAAAAAGAAGGTAAAGAGAGAGGAAAGAAGGGAAGGAGGAAGGGAGGAAGGAAAGAAGGAAGGAATAAAGGAAGGAAAGAAGGAAAATGGAGGAGGCAAGGAAGGAAAGGAGGGAGGAAAAAAGGAAAGGAGGTAGGAAGAAAGAAAGAAAGGAAGGAAGGAAGGAAGGAATGAGGGAGCAAGAAAAGAAGGGAAGGAGGAGAAAGAAGGAAAGGAGAGAGGAAGGAAGAAGGGGAAGGAAGGAAAGGAGGAAGGAAGAAAGGGAAGGAGGAAGGGAGGAAGAAAGGGAGGAAGGAAGGAAGGAAGGGATAAAGGAAGGGAGCAAGGAAGGAAGAGAGAGGGAGGAAGGAAAAAAGAAAAAAGAAGGAAGGAAAAGGGAAGGAAGAAAGGAAAAGAGAGAAAGAAGGGAGGGAAGGAGGGAAGGAGGAGAGAAGAAAGAAAGGAAAGGAGGAAGAAAAGAAATTTAAAATTTAAAGTCCCTAAAATTAAAATAAAATAAAAGCCTCACTTTTTAGAAAACAATAGCTGATTTAAGGCTACAAGGCCTTTGCATATGACTAGACTCTAGTTCAGTTTACAGATAATTTCTCAAAAAGCATTACTTTTCAAAACTTGTGCACTGTACAAATATGCACAGAACTTCATCAGCCCATATTGAGATAAACACACAGTGAGCATATTCAAAAGAACACACATGCACATCTGTAAAAAGAAAGTAAAATCAGTAATGAGCTCACTCCTGGACTGAATGTCATGATTTGATAATATAGTGGTTGCTGGGTTAATCACAACTTTTGCAGGAAGCAGCCCCAGCCCCTATAAGTTTCATTGTATGTATATGTATACATACAAACCTCTGTATATATATGATTGGTTGTTGTCCTTCACTCTTGAAGAGAACCAAAATAACATCACTCTGTCATGATCAATGTACAGTGTGTCCAGCTGAGATTGATCACACCAGTTTGTGTCCAGAAGTCTCTACCACAGATCAGACGCCAGTAGTCCACATAAATATATGCACATATACACATGCATACCTATACATACCTGTACCTATACTCATGTGTATTTATCAGAATATGATTATTTCAGAATAAATCAAATACCTGATAGCTTCATAAGAAGTTCTGATGCTGCTTTGACAGACATATCCCTCCTTAGCCCTTCCTGTGGCTTCATCGTATCCTCGGGGAGGCTGGAGGCTGACACTTCAGATCCCGACCTGAACACGTAGCTGGACTGAGGCAATGTTGAACTTAGAACTTCCTCATCCTTCGGCTCCTCTTTCACTTTCAATGTAAGAGTCATGGGCTCCTTCTGATTTGCCGCTGTTGAGGAAGAGGAGAAAAGTAAAGCTAACAAGTAAACAAATAAAAAGGAAACCCAAAGAAATCTTGGAATTGAATGGGTTGTGCTCATCATTTCTTACTCTACAATATTATTCTGTCACAATCATAATGCCACAATTTGCTCATCCATTCCCCAATTGATGGACCTCCCCTCAATTTCTGATTCTTTGACAATGATAAGAACTGCTGTAAATATTTTTGTATATCTAGGTGTCTTTTCCTTTACTTTGATATCTTTGGGGTATAGATCTAGTAGTGGTATTGTTGGATCAAAGGGTATTCACAGTTTTATAGCCCATTGGACATACTTCTAAACATAGAGCAGTGAGGAACCAGAGGAAGTTAGGACATAATCATAACAGCCAATTATCAGATACAAATGTATAAAATGTTCCATTAATGAAGGGAGTGGGAAGCATTTTTTCATCTTTTGGAGATTTAATAATTCCAAAGTTATTGCCTACTCAAAAAATGGAGGACATGTTCTCTGTGTTTCAGAAGGCTTCTTTCCATTGTATGTTCCTTCTAGTCTTAAAAGTCAAAGACAATGTAGATAATAATCCATATAAGTTATTGTCTGCCTTAAAACATCCTAATATGCTAATGAGGAGGAAATATTAGTAACTATAAAGGAGAGAAGGGCAGTGACATCATAGAGTAATGAATGAATCAGACAGAAAAAGAGAAATAAAATCTCATTTTTTTAAATGTAGAGGGCATTACTGATCCTCAGGAGTCATAGCATCAGTAGGTCATAAAGAACATAAAGGTCATAAAGACTTCCTTCCAGAAGTCATATGGGATCCACTTCTCTTGACTTGGGCCACTTTATAGACAAATATAAACATTGTCAAGGTGTTTAGCTAGAAAAAGTCTCATTTCTCAAATCGTCATTCCCCAATTGATGGAGGATGACCATAAATAAATGGCCATAGATTAAGAATTAGCAATTTTCAGAAAAAGAAACCAAAGCTATCAAATAATTATTGATGAGAGAAATGCAAATTAAAACATCTCTGAAGTACTATCACATGTTTATTAGATTGGTTAACATAACAAAAAAATAAAATGACAAATATTGGATGGAATGTGAAAAATAATAAGGACATTAAATGCACTGCTGGTGAATTTGTGAACTGGTCCGACAATTCTGGAGAACAATTTGGAACTGTGTCCAATGGGCTATAAAACTGTGTATACCCTTTTACCCACCAATACCACTACTAGATCTATACCCCAAAGATATCAAAAAAAAAGGAGAAGAGATCTAGATGCACAAAAATATTTACAGCAGTTCATATTATTGTCAAAGAATTAGAAATTGAGGGGGAGGTTCATCAGTTGGGGAATGGATGAGCAAGTTGTGGTATTATGACTGTGACAATACTATTATGCAATAAGAAATGATGAGCAGAATGGTTTCAGAAATACCTGAAAGACCTATATGAACTCATACAAAGTGAAGTGAGCAGAATCAGGAGAACATTGCACAGTAACAATAATGTTGTAACAATAATTAACATTAAATGACTTAGCTATTCTGATCAATACAAATGATCCAAGATAATTCTAAAGGACTCAGGTTGAAAAATGCTATCCAGAGAGATAACTGATGAACTCTGAGTGGATATTGCAACATAATTTTTTACTTTGTGTTTCTTATTTTTCTTTTTTTGGCAATATAGTTAATTGGAAATATTTTGTGTGACTTCATGTGTATAATTGGTATCATGTTTTTTACCTTCTCAGTGGATAGGATAAAATCACAAGAACAGAATAAAAGTCAGTGAACTTGACTCTGTAGTGTCAGAAATTCCCTGATGTGGTCAATCCCATACAAAGCAGAAAAAAATGGCAAGCAGGTGAAAGGTAAGCAAATCTCTTTTAACTTCATAATATCACTTATTATTTTCAAAGAAATTTTATAGTTGAAAGTGATACAGGCATGGTATAGTAAATGGAAGGCTAACCTTAGAATACATCAGACTTATGTCTAAATCCTTCTTTCTACAAATAATAACTGCATGACTGTGAGCAAATCATATCTTTGTACTATATCTCAGTACCCAAGGTAACTCCCTAGGACTCTAAATTAATGAGAATCTACTCAATCTACTGCACTTGGGGAGTTTTTATACTGAGAAATCATTGCTGTGAACTTCCCAGTTCCACCCTAAACACTTAAAATGGCTATTAGGTAACTTAGAGATGACCTAATCCAACTTGTAAGCATAAACGTCTTCTATGATATCCCTGACAAGAGGCCAATTAGTCCCTGCTCAACTGACCCCTTGTTACAATCAAGATCTTTAAAACATTCTTGATAGTTTTTACTTGGTTTAATAAGACTTGCTTTATTTATTTATTTATTTATTCATTCATTTATTTATTCATTCATTCATCATTTATTTATTTATTTGAGGAAGATGTATTAAGATTTTGGCAGTTCCTGGTAGATTATTCGTTAAGAGCCCCATTCCAGTTTAACAAATTAAGTGAATCATAATTTTTTTTTTATTATAAAGGAAATCAAACCCAATTCTCAGACCCTAAAGCTTAAAAACAGGACTGCAAACTTTTCTTTCTAATTTACTCTCCAAGACTCCCAACATACAGAAACAGAATACTGCTTACCTATCTACTTCTCAAGACCAAATTTCCATGCTGAAATAAAATAAAAGTATTTTAATGAATGAAATGAATAACAGGTTTCTAAACAACCAGGTAAATTCTGGAGATAAACCCCAAATGAATCATAGTAGGGATCATTGGAAATACTTGGAGAAGCCAATATGGACATGATCAAAACTTTCAAGATAAAGCTTGAAGCTTTGTAAAGATGGACAACATAGGACACAAGTCAATTGTCTTTGGAACCACCACATTGCCCATTAGGCTTTATCACTGTTAATGGAAAAGCTGTCAGTAAGCTTCAAGGAGGACACTAGAACCCATCCCTCTAAGCAACAATTTATCAAAGCGATGACTAGGAGGAGAAATATGTCCTATATCTCTCAAATGGGAGTGTCCCTTCTGCAGCTACTTTCTTTCTTGACACTTTTTTGGCCATATGCACCTTCCCAATGTCTGACAAGCAAAATAACAATTAATAATAACATGTATATAGTACTTATTATGTATTAAACACTGTACTAAATATTTTTTATCAACTCATTTAATCTTCAGAACAATTCTGGGAGGTAAGTGGCTATTGTGATCGCCATTTAAGGAAATTGAGGTTAAATGTTTGGGTACTGCTAGTAATTAACTAAGGCCACATTTGAACTCAGGTCTTTGTAACTCAGCATTTAGAACTCCATCCTTTGGGCTACTTAGCTGCCTACTATGATATGGTACAGTGGAAAGAAAGATAGGTCAAAAAACTTGAAATTAAACCCCAATCTGTTATGGACTTACTTGTGTGACAATGGGTAAGCTGTTCAACTTCTCTGGGCCTTAGTTTTCTCATCTCCAAATTAAGGATGCTGCACTAGCTGACCCCTGTCGTTTATTCGTTCTAGCTATAAATCTATAATCTTAAGAACAGTGAAGGACCCTTGCTGACTATCACCTGAATGAAGTACAGCATGTTCTATCAATGGGCTTCATAGAATGGAATCATAGAGCCAAAGATTTAGAACTGTAAGGGACTTCATCCCTAAAACAGTCAATCAATAAGCATTAATTAAGTGCTTTCTATGTATTGGACACTGTGCTAAGTGCTAAGGTTATAAAGAAAAGCAAAATAGCCCTTGCCTTTGAGAAGCTTAAATTCTAGGGGGGAGGACAATATATTATACAAGCTAAATATATAAAGGGTAGATGACAGTCATCTAATATAAAGCTTTCATTTTAGAAATACAGAAAATCAGAAATGCATTGTCCAAAAAATGAAGCTCTTATTTGCCTCCAGATCCATTGACTTAAAAGCCAACATATTTTCAAATAAATAACCCTGCTTTCCCTAATTCCTTCATACTTTAATAGAATTTCAATGAATAAACTCAGAGATGGAATGAAAATGTTTAAAATGGATGTATTTTTTATATTGTCACTTTATCACTCTTGGGGAAAGAGGTTGAGAAGAACAGTGGAAATAGTGAAAAGATGACCCATAGTTTCAAGTCTAGACTACAATTTACTCACTATGTAACTTTGTATAAGTTTCTCTTTCTCTGAACATTACTTTTCTAATTCATGAAATGAGATGTTGGACTACACTGATCCTTCTAATATCCCTTTCAATCCTCTTATTTTGTTTTAGGGTTTTTTTTTTTTTTTGCCAGATTTACCTAAAATTGGAGTAAAAATGTGTATTTAAGTACAACCCTCTGTGGGAATTTGGAATGTTTTATATCTGAAGAAATGTTCCAAATGTTTTAAAAACTAGACTTTCTAAGTATTTGGGTCACTGTATCATTACTCAATCAATTAAACTTACTATGTTCTAGACTTAGGGTGCTAAGTGAAGGGGAAAAAACAGCAAAAACAAAAGCAAAAATGGGCCTGCTCTTTAAGGAGTTAACATTCTAACAAAGGAGACCATATCTAAAATCAGTACCTACAAGATTCATTCAGAGTAGATAATAGGTAATCTTCAAAGGCTTGACAGTAGCAGCTGGGAGGACTGGGGAAGGGCTTCCTGGTGGGATGGTGCTTGAGCTGAGTCTGAAAGCAAGCAGGGGGCTCTAAAAGTTGTATCAAGTGAGAACACTCCATCCATGGGAAAACAGGCAGTGCAAAGTCATGGAGATGTGGAGGTAGAACTTTGTGTGTGAAAACCCCAAAGTAGGCTGATAATATTTCTCTAAAGACTCCGATACCCATAGAAGGAAGTGTCTTGGATAAGATAGAACAAAATCAGCCAAAACTGAATTGTTAAATTTGGAAGGCAGGAAGTACCTGGTTTTCATTCGGATCTGTCAAAGAATCCTTGGGTATAAAACTAGTAACCTACCAGAAAAATGGAGAGAAATCTCAAGATATAACCAGGAAGGATGTTGGAGACTTTTATTTGCCCAGTCTTTAATTCACCACACTACTGCACTTTTGTACTTAATTCACAATTAAAAGGCTAGATGAAAAGTATGAAAATGCACATCTAAAGGCTACCATGCCTGCAAATAGATCTCTAAGTGATCAGAAATATTTATACTGACAGCAGCACTATGAAACCTACACTTTGAAATTAATGACATGACTGCGTAATTGCCAGCTTTTTATTATCCCAGTGTAAAAAAAACCCAAACCCAGAGATGCAGAAATATGTGAAGGGAAAAGCAATTTTCTCTATTTTTTCAGGATTTGCTATGGGAATAGCTATAGACTGTGTGTGGCTCACTGAAGTTGTATGTCTCATTTATTCTCTTCTTACAAATACCTCTTCCCTTCCCTACACACTATCTAGGATGGCTAAAGACCAGTTGATAGGGTTATCTTAAGAACAACTGCTTTGAGCAATTCCAGAGAAGAGGTTTTGGCTATGTGTTGGAGGAAGGGAGAGGAGAGCTGCTCTCTCTTGTCAAAAGAGCATCTGTTTTGCCATCTTCCCTCTCTAACTGAGTTAGACCCTCCCAGCATTGAAGGCATTCTCTGGTCATAAAATGGGATAATCACTAAGGCAGGACTATCATCTTAATAAGAATGAACTTCTTAAAATTATAGGGAGCTAAACTGAAATAAGCAATGGTGTAAAAGTTGGGAAAGGGTTATCCAGAGGGAGAATAGTATTCCATTTTCCAATTCTAAGAGGGTAATTAGTTGTAATTAAGAGACAAATAGACCCTACTTGCTACCATTTGTCACACTGTCCCTGGACACCAAAGTCTATGAGCCTTCTGTGAGGAAATCCCTGTAAACCTTGTTGAAAAACTGTTCTTTTTGCTTAGATGTGGTTTTTTGATTTCTTTACAAAGCAGATTCTAACACTGCAGGACTGAGCAAAGAAGCAATTCAATGCTAACTGAGCACAGATAAAAGCATTGGGGGGATAGGGGGTGAAGTTGAGGGAGTTGGTAAGTTGGTTGCTAAGGTAACTTCTTCCTGAAGGAAATAATCACTGGGTGACTGCAAAGTTTACTGAAAGGAGGAGAGAGAAATGGGATAAAAGAGCTGTAGCATAATTTCTTTTTCCTCTTTTTTAAAAATAAATATTTCTGACCTGAACCAGGAAAGATCAAGGAAAAAGAATTGAAGGGAAGTCTTCCTTGAGATTAACAAAGTAGTTTTCATTAAGAAGAAATAACTGTGTAATAAGAATTAAACATCAGTATGAAGTGACTGCACTATCAACAAATCTGGCTTAAGTAAGTGGTGATAGTAAATGGTCATAACTCCTATCACCCAAACTGCAGGCAATTTTTTAAAAAGACAAGTCAATGGTCAAAAACTTTTCAACACCTGGATGCATTGTAGATAAGAGAAAGTAAAAGATCTGAGAACAGAAAAGCAAATCGAGATTTAATTAAGGAGGGACCGATAAAAGTTAAATAAAAAAGCAAAAGTTTCTTTCATTTTGTACCTAGTTATTTATTTTTTTGTCTTGCATTATATTGTACTTATCCTTTACTATATTTATAATAATAAACTAGATAACACTATTTTGATTTAAAATTATGGAAAATGTAAGAAGCTAAATTGAAAGCCTTAATTTTTCTCTTTGAATAATTCATACTTAGGATTAGTCTAGGGGTGATAGCAAGAAGGAGAGTATCTATGAAATAAAACCTACAACATTACCAATTAACAAATGGTAGCTATCACAGAGACACACTGCCAAGAGACAATCGGACTTCATGAGGCTGGCCTTCCATTTTTCAAACTGATTATGTGAGGGCAAGTAGCATATCCCTCAGAACATAAGAAGTCTGAGCTGAGCTGTGTCTTAAAAGAGTGGTAGGTTTTGAAAGACTGAAGGTAGGGGGAAGAGCGAGTGCATTTGAGGCAAATGACTGATATCAAGAAAAAGGGGTAGGGAACTCATGGAATGTCTGAAGGCCAGGAAACAAGCTAACATGACTGCAGTTGAAATTGGATGCCAGGGAATATTGGGAAATGAGGTTGGATAGAAGTGTGAGATTGGATTATAGATAGCCTAAAAACAGACAAACAACAATAACAAACAAGAAGAAGAGTTTGGACTTGATCTGTAAGGTTTGGGACAGGAAATAATAATGATGAAAGTTTCAGGAAGAACTATGATCTTAGTATTATACAAGATTGAGTGAAATGATATTCCCATTCCAATCAAGGTATGAAAAGATGACTAGCAGAGCAGTAAGAGGAAGAGTAGATATGGATTTGAGTTACTCCTTGTAGTAAAAAAGAAATAGGATTTAATTAACTGACCATAGGAGATTTTAAATAACAAATGAATCAAAAATGACTCTAAAGTTTTGCATTTGGGTGAATAGGAAAATTAATTAATAGGAAAAATAAGCAAAAGCTGTCTGGAGTTGGCAAGGAGAGAAATCTGGATCAAATTTTGTATTTTATTTTGCATTTTAAATTAAATTATTCTCATCTAAAATAAACCACTATTTTTGTTTCTTCTACAACTATTTTTCTTATTTAACAAACTCATTATCAGATGACCATCTCAGGAGGGCACTAGCACTCCTCTTCTCCTAAAAGAACGTTTTTGTGATCTTTTTCTTCTCTGTCTCTGTCTTCCTCCCTCCCTCTCTCTAGTTGTTGCCCACTCTCTTCCTCCCTGTCTCATTGTATGTTTCTTTGTGTGTATCTTCTCTTCTCTCTCTCTTCTCTCTCTCTCTCTCTCTCTCTCTCTCTCTCTCTCTCTCTCTCTCTCTCTCTTTCTCTATGTCTTTATCTCTGTATGCCTGTCTCTCCATATCTGTTTCTGTCTCTCTATTTTTCTCTGTGTCTGTATCTCTCTGTGTGTCTCTACTTCTGTCTCTCTCTTCTATTTTCTCTCTCTCTCCTCAAATTATCTGATGCTTATATAGCTGAATAAATACTGCATTCTCCCAAGAGTAAATAAACAACTTGAGGTCAAGGACTATTTTTCTTTTGTCTTTCCTCCATGAAAGTAGGTGGCACAATGATTAGAGCACTGGGAGTAAGGAAAACCTGAGGTCAAATATGAGTTTAGATAGTTATTAGTTTTGTGATCTTGGGTCAGTCACTTAACTTTTCTGCCTTGGTTTGTTCAACTGACAGGGGAATAAAAAAGGCACCTGCCTCCTTGGGTTGTAATGAGGATCATAGAGGTTATTTGCAAAGTGCTTAGAACACTTGCTAAACGTTGTTCCTTCCTTCCAGTGGCTTGTGTGCTGTTTTGTATGTGGGAGGCACCAGAGGGCAGTGGAAAGAATAGATGGATTTAAAACCTGGGGGAAATGTGGGAGCCTCATTTAATTTCTCTTCATCTCAATTTTTAACTATAAAAATGAGGGGGCTCATTTTCTATTCATTAGATGAACATGGAGATCCCTTTTATAATTAAATCTATAATCCAAAATGCTGATTCAGTTGAATTATTTGATGTTTCTATATGGAAGACATACAAATTATCTTAAAGAAAAAGTCAAAATAAGATTTCACAGATTATGTGGGGAAAAGGCTTAATCTACCACTGCTCAGCCATAAATTGGCACTTCAAGAGATGTTTGTATTTTGGACCCCTCTGTGAGGCAGAGCAGCGCCTACTCTTACAACTTGGAAATTTGTAGCTCACAGAGAGATTAAATGACCCATCCAGGATCACACAGCCAGGGTGGAGTAACATTCAAACCTCAGGTCTTCCTGATTCAGAGATCAGCTGTGGGGATAAAGATCGATTGTCTGGAGCAAGTACTACCTTGGATTATTACTGGCCAGAACACAGTACTAGCAAAATCCCTAGTGGACCTAAAAGCATTCATGATGTTCCTAAGCAAACACATCTAACTTAATATCAAAGAGAAGATGGGGGGCTGAAAAAAATCTGGCCTGGCTTTGTAACAAACAGACAAAACAGCCAGAGCCTGAGTTCTGTGTACACATATTTCTACTCCTTTACTCTGGGAGTCTGGGAGAGGTAACAAAGACTCCATTCATCTGAGGTGTATATACCTCCAACCTCACGCTATTTTTTAATTACTTCTGCCTCTGTATGGCTCAGCTTAGTGCCTTCTTCTTTGTATTTCCCACTACAACTAGTCCGGTGCCTTCACACATGGCTGGGGCTTAGAAAATCTTTGTTCAGTGATGAATGAATGTAGTAGGATATATGTTGGATGACGATGATACACACTCCGCGGAGAAGACTTTCTGAGAATGTCATAAGTCCCTATATTTAGCATATTTCAAAGCAGATTCATAGGATCAGATCTAGAAGTCAAAAGTAGCTGGCTGGCACAGGAAATAGAGTGCTAGACCTGGAGGCAGGAGATCTGAATTCAAATCCAGCCTCAGATCTTGACTGGTTCTGTGAATCTGGGCAAGTCATTTAACTCTGCTTGCCTCAGTGTCCTAGATGGTAAAATGGGGATAATAATGGTACCTACCTCCCAGAGCTGTTGTATCAAATGAGATAGCATTTGTCAAGTACATGGCATAGTGCCTGAAATATAGTACGTGTTTAATAAATGCTTGTTTCTTTCCATTCTCCGTGGAGCTGGAAAAGACTTTAAAGGATCTCAAATGCAGCCTCTTTATTTTATAGAGGAAGAAAATGACTTATGTTAAGTGCCTTGCTTCAGGGACACACAGCCAGGAAATGTCTATAATAGGATTTGAACCCAGCCCTTCCAATGCCCTATGTATTATATCATGTCTCTAGATGGCTCTTCTCACACATAAAGTTTTAGTCACCTAATCAGGGAATGACTATTGCAGAAGCGATATAGCCACAATGAAAGAGAAGCTCTAGCTGAAGGTAGAAGTGGACATTTTTGAGAATCATCCAGTTGGCAGAAGCAGGACCAGAGTGTAGAAATGGAGAGAGTTTTCCCAGTATCTCCCTGAGGTCTGCACAGGTCTCTAGGAAGAAGGCTCCTTCAGAACTGATTCATAGAAAGCCAGAGCACTTCATTGCCCTGCCAGAGAGTTAACATTGTTTAGTGTGACATGACCACAATCTTGTGGTTTTCTCTTTTTCTCCTCCAAAAGCAAAAGCAAAGAAACACCAAGATACTGGTACAGCCATATGCAGTTTGATGCTATTTTAAACTGATTCTAGAAGTCCATGAGCTCTAGAAGGAAGAATTACAAATGAGAGATTTATGTACCACTGAAAGGTTTCTGCATGGAACAAAGACATTCAAAAAAGTCCACCGACTATGAGTAAATCTACAGCTGCATTTTAAATTTAGTTAAATAGTTAAATTTTCCATTCAAACAAAAAAAATCAAATTTCCCAGCACAAGTTGGAGGAGGTCTGTCTAGGCAGCATCTGGTCTGATTTTTGTGGACCACAAACTCAATGACTCAACAATGTGACATGGCTGGGGGAAAAAAGAAAAAGAAAAAAAAAAACTAAACTGATATTTGACTCCTCCATCACGTGAAATAGTGTCCAGGATGAGAAAGGTCATAGTGCCAGGGCAGTGCTCTGCCCTGAAGGGTCACACTGCATCTGTGATCAGCTGGAGACCCAGGACCTTAGGAAGGAAAATGTTAAGCATTTAGAGAGCATCTAGAAAATGGTTACCAAGATGGTAGCCAACAGTCAAGTGAGGTTATGCTATATCAGTATCCTTTGGGAATACTAACAGCAGTTAGTCTGAAAAAAAGGAAAAAAAATTAAAATGGTGGACACTATTGCTGCCTTAAGCTATCTGAAGGTGTCTCCTGTGGAACAATAGTAGATTTGTTCTGTTGGTTCTAGAGAGAAAGGAGAACAATGGATATCGAGACTAATATAGGCAAAATATCAGATTTGTGCTATGCTAAAAGAGATTGGAATGCCTCAGGAGACACCCTCCCCCCCAACAAGCAGAGCTAAATAGCCAATTGTTGCATATTCTTGTACGGGTATGAATTAGATTAGAAAGTTTCCTAGTCGCTTCCCAATTCTGAGATTCTCTGACCACCATTTTGCCTGATCCTTATTTGTTTTGGGGGTTGGGTTATGTTGTTATTCTTGTTTTACCAGACCTGTGATTTCTTTAGTCCTTGGAACAACCCAAAGAAACTCCCTTCAACAATGATCCTAAAGAGTTGCTTGGGGCACTAGGAGCTTTGTGACATGCCCAGGCTGGTATGGATTTGACCTCATGACTGCGTCTATCCAAGGGCAATGCTCTATGCCACAGTTCTCTCACCATTTGCTTTGAAAGCACCATGTTAAAGTTATGTGGCCAAATGTTTGCCCCAAAGAAAAAGGCCATCTTCCCAAATTAAGAAGACTTGAGTCTTCATTTTGTCAAAAATACACAACCTAGAAGATTTAAATCTTTTTTCTTTGTGCCATTTTCCAGATTTAAAATAGCTAAAATCATTTGTTTCTTTCATTTTGGAAAACTGGGAACTAAAAAGCCATTCCAGGCTGACAGTCAAGGTGCCAAGATTCTGTCAACTGCAAAGATACAATTTGGAGAGTGAGAATAAAATTTTATGTCTTGAAAAGCATAGTTTACAAAAAGAGAAATGATAGAAGGTTTTCCAAACACAGTTTTAAATTGACCTCTGCTGACACACCCAACAATTAGGAAGAATTTCTCCACATCTTTTGAACTTTAAAAGATCTTGAACCTTATAATAGACCTTATTGTACCTAACATTCTACTAAAGCCCATCTCAGCCCCTCATGTTGCTTTCTGTGTTGCTGCACAAGGAAGAACATGGGGATCTTGGAGTGTGTCTGTCTCCAGTTGATGCTTATTGTCACCCCAGCCACACTCTCCCATGCATCCTCTCATTAGATATCACTCGGTTCTCTTTTTCCTTCAAACAGAAGAGAGCAGCACTGAACATCCTATTCTGTAAGTGCCATGGAAATACCCTGGGCTTAGAAAGTAGAGTTTCCATTGCTATAATTCATTGGTGAAAAAAGAATTAAGCTTATGCTCACAACTGCATTTTCCAAACTAATTTGGCCCCAGAAAGCACTAAGATTTAAGCACAGAAATGGAAATCAAACCTATTGATACGGTTTCAAGTATGATGTAGTTATGGAACATTCTGAACCAAAAAAAAAAAAAAAGATAGGTTGGGGAAATTTTCAAGCAAAATAAAGAGAATGAAGCCCATTTTCATAGCAAAGTTGGCCGTAGCTACCAGACGTAATTTCCTACTTAATATTTTACAGTACGGGAGAAAATACCAGTAGCATTGAAAGATTCCTTCAGAGCCTTCATTCACATGAGCACCACGAACTAGTAAAGAAAACATTGTTTTACAAGAAAAAGCAATGGCTTATGGGTAGGCACAAAACCATGGTTGTAGCCTGCTTTAAATCCAGCCAGCCACTCATCTCAAGGAAGTCTCTTCCTGCTCTTGCCCCTGCTCTGGAGCTCCTAAGGTAGATTTCAAAGTCAAATACGTGAGGAGACAGTATTGAATTGGGAACACACATCAGATTCTTAAAGGCTCAGTCCTTGTTTCGAGCCACTAGGTCACATTTTTATGAACCTAGAGAAGTGGTGGGGAGGGCAGCAGTGTGGCTATTTCTAGCCTGTCTCAGGTCAGCAAAGAGCAGCTAGGTCTGGAGAATCATTAGTTCTAACAAGCACTATTTTTCTTCCAGGGATGCAGAAGAAAAAGAACTTAATTTGGGTCCAGTTGGGGAAAAGGGCAACTAATGGTGGTTCGGGGAAGGGATTTTATTTGTCTAATCATTGGGACTAAGAAGTCTAAAAATGTGGGAGTTTGGGATCAATTTGGAACAGCTTTCCACGCTGCAATTTTAACCTTATGTGCTGTTCTTAGGTGATATTTTTATTTTGTGCTTCAGTTTAAAACCGAGGAAGAAGGTCATGGCTTACTGCGAGAGAGCCTCCTTCTCTGTCCCCTTGAGTTGGGTGCACTCCTCCCCTCACCCCCTTTAATGGAACAAGTAGGTGTCCGCATGTTTGAATTTGTCACTGTTTTCCAATGTGCACAGACAGTGGTCTGACTGGCACAGCCACTCACAGACTTCTGCAAGCAAACAGCTGCACCCTATAGTGGCAGCAGGTGCACTGGGGGAGCCCAGCTGAAAATTCGGCTGGAGAACAATAGGGCCGTTATGAGGCCAAAGGATGGGGCCCCGCAGAAGGAACAACCAGTCTACTACTTCTGATGGCAAGAAGAGCTGAAGACTCGGGCAGCGGGCCAGGGAAATTTAGCCTCCTGGTCTGGGAAACAGGCATTCACAGAAACTGCCAGGTACCACTCACTGTATTCCACACCTCAATCAGAGCCCTATCGGGAGGCAAAAGCACTACCAACTATGTGGCTGGACGCAAATCCCTCCAGAAAAAACACACTCCTTTCCTTTTAAAGGAGCACCACCTCCCCTGAGGAGCACGGCCACATTCACCAAGTTTCCATTTACATCCAAATATGCGCAAAAAAAAATTACAGATGCATCTCACTCCCCCAGTGACTTTATAACATGTTGCTAGGTAACAGTGCATACAAGTCAGGTTCCTGGACCTCTAGTAAGTCACCATAAAATAACTGCATGGGTCTTTTGCATAAATACTGTGTATTTGTATCTGTTTTCTGATGCCAATAGATCAGTGGGCAAAGACATATCAGTCTGCCGAACTGTAAACAGCTCCCAGTCTGCTGCTAATTGAAAAACATTCGCTTGCGATACAGAGCTTTGGGTAGCAGACCTTCCCCTTCCCCTTCCCCTTCCCTTCCCTCCCTTTCTTCTGACTTTGAGGAGGTTTTTTTTCCCCTTCTGTTTCTCTACACTGAAGTCTACACTCTGAGCAGCCATAACAAGCCCTCTTATCTACTCCTGGCCCCAGCTGAGGTCTGGAGCCACTTATGGCATGACGTCGTGTACCTCTTTGAGAAAAACACATCTGAATTTAGTATGAGCATCACCATGCATTGGTTTTTCATTTCTAGGGATTAGCCTCCCAAATATAAATCTGCCCTTCCAGGAGTTACCCACCCCAACTTTCCTTTACTCCTTATCCTATGGTCCCAGGCCCTATGGAGTCTTCTAAGAAAAGCAAATTTTGCTATTTTCCTAAGCTTGAATCCATAAACAGAAAGTTTCACTGGAATCAGAGGTTTAGAATTGAGGTGAAGGAGTCCAGCTTCCTCTTTTTTATACTGATTTGAATGATTAGCAGGTTTCTGAAGGAGATTTGGATCCAGTTCTTCAAATCCAATTCCAGCTGTGTCCAAGGCAAACAGAAACAGCAGGCGTATGGATTTAGAAACCGACAAATTAACATTATCTATGTCTTACTAAATTTTAATTAATTTTGTTAAACATTTCCCAATTATATTTTAATATGGTTTGCTCCCTGAGTTTGACACCTCTGTGACTTTCCCCTGGGAATAGATTAAGGGAGTAAAAGAAGAACAGCCCTTCTCATGTACCATCAAGTGAAGCTGGTGAAATGGAAACTGAGTTTTTTGTGGGATGAACGGAGACTATGAAAGAAGGACATAAAAGAAGGAGATAGAAAAAGAGTATAAAATAATGGCTGAAAAGCTGGGTTCAAATCCTTCCTCTGACGCATGTCTGTAAGTACTTAAACTTTCAGTGTCCCAGACAACTAAGAATTATTGCAAAATGGTGATCCACATCAGTGGCGTGAACTTCCATACCAGGGGTTACAAACACTGATGAAGTCACAGGTCCAGGTACCACACCCTCCATCCTTCCTTCTTTTCAAATCTGGATGAATTAAAATAATGCATAGCCTTTAAAAAGAACTGCAAATCTTTTTAACTCCATGAGAAAATGTTAAGATATTGACCCCAAACAAATAAAATTAAGTGTGTCTTTAACTCCTTTGGCATCATTAACCTCAAAGGTGGGATGATCCTCAACTCTACTAGGCTTTTGATATATTGCCCTAACTCCTATTCTCTTCCTCCACTTCCTGCCTTGAGTTAAAGAAGTTAACTTGTACTCCATTTCTCACCTTCTTATTCCTTCCAGGATAATCTCAGCACTCTCCTGAGGAGCAAAGATGCAGGGCCATGAGGACATGAAGCCATTTCACAAGACCTGACTGAAGTCTCAGTGAGCAAAGGGATGAGCAGGTGAAAGTGAACCTCCAATTCACCTGGCAGTGACATTTAGTAAAATGCAACTCACATCCCATTTAAAGGAAGGTGGTGACCAATTATTCTCCATTTAAAAGGGTATTGTCAATCTCCAAAGAGCTGAAATGGCATTTGGAAATCATCTTGGGGACTGCCATCTTCATTGAAAGACAGAACCAATTCTCAATCGACCTTTCCCCACCCTCCACATTGCTTTTAAAATTTAAAATCCTACTTTAAAAAAAAACACCTTTATAAGCTGCCATGCAACCCCACCAAGTGTCCCATTGAACCAATTATGTAGTCAGCAAAAACACTGCCCTCTCCCTATCTTGGTACCACTGCTTAACCTCTGAATAATCACAAAACAAGCTGAAGGAGAAAAAAGGATGGTGACAAAGAGAAAAAGAAACCCCTGTATAATTTGCTCCGGGCTAGGGGAGTCAACAAAAAAAGAGTAATGTGCTTTCAGAATTTCTTTGGAAACCGTTCTAGTGTACCCCTAATAGAAAAAAAAAATCTACACTACCTAATGCTAATCTGTGTTTCTTTGTCCTAAGATGGCTTTAAAACTGAGATAGTAAAGAACGGATGAAATCAGATACATTCCACCCAGGCATTTTATAGAACCCAAAGTAGGGAGAAGGTAAATGGGAAACTCAAGGTCACAATGAGCATTTGGCAAGGGACCAAGGTAAAGCTTTGGCTCCCAGTGTCATTATGATCACCTTAAACACACACAGACACACACACAACCCCAAAACAGATAAAGAGCATGCATAAAAGAAAGAAAAATGAAAAAGAAAAACCAAAAATGCTTTTATCAACTGACTAGATCCAAATAACCGAGCACATAGAGGGAAGAGATGGCTGTGTCTTAGAGGAACAACAAGAAAGGAGGCGGGAAGAGAGACAGAGGACAAGCACCCTGCCGGATTACCTGACAGCTTCATGAGAAAGTCCGACGCCATCTTCACGGAGATGTCTTGGCTGAACAACGCCGACGCGGTATTGGCTACGTAGTCTGAGGTGTCTTTCAATTTTGTGTTGTTCAGGGATCTCTCGGAGACATTCAGGGTAAAAGAAGGGGACAGCCCATTATCTTCCTTGGGTTCTTCTTTGACCAACAAAGGTGGAATACCAGCACTGCTCTGGCTAGTCCTTTCTGGAGTTCTAGACAGGACCGGAGTCCCCACTAACTCCGTGCCTGCCCCTTCTCTCTGCTGTCCCAGACAGGCACTCTCGCTGAGCTGTGGGGACCCCTTCACATCTGTTTCGGGGATCTCCTCCTTCACCTTGGCTTCTGTCCTCAGGAAGTGCTGATGGCATCGCATGTGGAGCTTCAGGCTAAAGTGACGGGAGGAGGTAAAAGGACATAGCTGGCACTGGAAGGTCTCGCCTCGGTCCTGGTGTTGATGAACCTGAGGAATGGGTAGGTAGGGTGAGGGGTTCAGGGGGCAGGAAGGGGAGGAACACCCATGACACATTTATAAACTAGGTCTTATCATACATTTCTAAAACATCTACAGATTGTTTTTCTACGATGCAAACAGTAGGATAAAAACCTGAAGCATGTCATAGATGCGATCTTCAAAAGAAGGGCAATAATCCCCGAAAACAAAGTGAGCCCATCGAAGTGAGAGAGCCCATTCATCTAGTCAGGAAGATAGGTTTTTAAGAAACAATTCATTACATGATGCATTATGTTGTTTAGTCACGTTCAACTCTGCCCCTTTGGAACTTGCTATTTCCTTCTTTAGTTCATTTTATACATGAGGAAACTGAGGCAATCAGGTTAACTGAGTTGCCCAGAATCACATAGCTAGTAAGTGTTTCAGGTAGGTCCCCCTTACTTTAGGCCCCATGTTCTACCCACTGAGCCACCTAGCTGCCCCAGAAGCATGATGGAATAATGGGAAAGATTCTGGATTTGAAATCCAGTGACCTGGATTCATAGGATTGTGTTAGAGATGAAAGCTCTGATTCAGCCTGCTCAATTTTCAGATGAGGAAACCAAGACCCATGGGGGTTAAGAGTCTTATTCAAGGCCATATAGGTGAGAAACATCAGAAGTAAGATTTGAATCCAGGTTTTCCACTAATTAAAGAACACAAAGCATATATACTGACTGCAGCATTCTGATTTAAATAACAGTCAGCCACTGTGTGGCCTTGAGCAAGTAACTCCTCTGTAAGCTGAGGAAGTTGGTTTAAATCACTTCTAAGGTTCTTTGCAGTTTTAAATCTAAGCTTCCACCATTTTTTGGCTGGATCTACCCAGCTTTTTAAGCAACTAATCCCCAGCTGGTAATCTTAGAGCAATAAATAATCATAAACCCAACAAACTATCCAATTTACATAATAATTAACTAGGGTCAGCATAGGTACCTCGTCAATTAATTTCCCTGACAACAATAATACTCTGCATTTATGGAACACCTTTCACCCAGAGACTTATGTGCACTTTGCAAATAGAGTCTCATCAATTTTCAAAACACTGCTCATAGTTAACAGCATTGGACCAAGAGTTAAGAGAGCTAGGCTCTAGCCTCAGTTCTTCCCTTAGCTAATCATGGTATCTGGGACTCAGTTTCCCCTTTTGTAAAATCAAGGAATCTAAAAACTTTGTTACATGGGAAAGATCATTGTAACTGAAGGAAAAAGAATCGAAATAAATGTGATGCAGAAGAAGACAAGTTTCAAATAAACTAAAATAAAATCAGAGAGCTAGATTAGATGTTGAATGATCTTAAGGAAGTCTACAAGGAAGAAGCAAATCATTTAGCTTCATTGGGAATCTGTTTCCTCACATGTTCAAGGAGGGGGTGGAGTAGGTGGCCTTTAAGTCTTAAATCTTTGAATCTATGATCTATTCCAACTTTCAAGGAGGTAGAAGTGAAAAAACAACACAGTACAGAGGGCAGAGAGGGCAGCCTGTGAGTCAGAAACATCTGGGTTCAAGGACTGATTGACATGACTATGGTCAAATCATTTGATGTCTCAAGCAGCTCTGGGTGAACACAAGTCACCCATTAGGTGTCACTCTGCAACTCCTATAGAAAAATTTTTCATACTCTGATTTCTCCAGTTGAAGGAAGAAAGGAAGAGGAAAAGGGGAGAGGAGATAAAAGAGAGAAGGAAGGGATGAAGAGAGGAAGGAAGGGAAGGAGGGAAGAAAGCAAAAAAGGGAGAAAGGAAAAAAAGAAGAGAAGGGAAGGAAGGAAGTGAAAGAAGAGAAAAGAGGGAGGGAAGTAAAAAAGAAAAGGAAAGGAAGGAAGAGAAGGAAGGAAGGAAGAAAAAGGGAGGGAGGGAGGAAGAGAAGGAAGGTAAGAGGGAAGGAATGAAGAATAGAAGGAAGGAAAGAAGAAAAAAGGAGGCTAGAAGGAAGGAAAGAGGAAGGAAGGGAGGAAGGAAAGGAAGCTGACAGGAACAGAAGGAGAGGGGGAAGAAAGGAGGAAGGGAAAGAGGAAGGAAAAAGAGAAGGAAGGAGGGAAGGGAAGGAGAGAAGGAGGAAAGTGAGGTGGAGAGAAGAAAGGAGGAAAGAAAGAAGGGAGGGAAGAAAGGCCAAAAAAAAAGGAGGGAAGGATTGGGGGAAACAATATCATTGCAGTATTCCCATTTCATCAAAGGAGAAATTCAGACACAAATTCTGAATTTACACCAAAATCACACTCACAAAAATCCATGTAGAAGGAAACTAAGAAGTCGGGATTTCTGACTCAGAGTCTGTCTCTGCCCATTTATTTTAAATCTCTCACAGAGGCAGACTTTTACAAATGGAGTATAACTAAGCCTCCGACTCCAAAGTGCTGCATATGAATAGAATGCAGACTGCTGCCTCTGATTCTAATCCTCCATGCCTACTACCTGCAGAGGTTCCAGGGAACTTTCCCCCTCTCCTGTCGTGGACAAATTTAGTGCTTGAGAAAGTGAGGAAATAATTGCATTGGCCTGAGCCAGGCTTAATGCTGGCAGGTGCTATGTAAGCTTGTAAGCTCCCCCATTCATCTTTGCCAATGTACTTCAGTCTTGACCTGTAACACCCTTGCTATTTCAGTACTGGCCCTCCCTTGAACAGAAACTGCCAATCGTGGAGATTTGGGCCAAATTGTTTGGGTAGTTGTGTGATCTGGACAAACAAGCAACAGATTGGAATGGAAAAAGAAAACACCAAAAAAAGAAAAAAAAAAAACCCAACTTCTTCTTCTTTTTTTTTTTTTTTTCCAATTTCTGAGCAAAAGGGATTTGAACTTGGGTCTGCAAAGGGTAAAGGCTCATTCTTTAACCCCCTCTGCTACCTGGCCCCTCTGCAGTGAGTTTCCTTCCAAGAGAGCAAGTTTTACTACAGCTGTTTACACATTCTGAATGCAGTCCAAAAGCATTATTCAGCAGCCAAAACATACTTTTAAATAATGTTAAATGACCAACAAAAGCAAAGGAATTAAAAGTTAATGGTGAGATCCTGTCGCTACAGCACCCCACTGTGGCTTTTGGAAAAAAATAGCAGAGGACGCCCAAGTTCCCCCAAACAGGAGTTTAATAACAGAAATAGCCCCGTGAACTGGCCCCACCAGTAGGAGCAATGTTCTGCTAATTAAACGCCAGGCTTTTTCAAACCCCCATGCCTTGTCTTTGTGGGAGGGGCGGCGGCATCTGCCGGAGGATGTTCATACCATCTCGCTTTTCTTTTATGACAATGAGTTCTAAATCCCCATAATTTCCATTGGGTGTCTAACAACGTCTTGAGAATCCAGTTCAATTTCCTCCACCCCGTCCTTGCCGGAGCATCCTCCTCGGAGGCCCCAGGGTCCCGCCTCCCAAAGGCCTCCGACAAAGGCTGCTGGAATCGTGTCCTGAACCGAAGTGGTTAAAGGTCAGGCTGCAGAAAGCTCGCAGTCCCCAGGGGAGTGCCCAGTGGGGCAGATTCCATTTCAGCGGTGTCCGGAGGAGAGAAAAGGAGAAGTGAGCCGAGCCAAGAACAGAGCCCTGAAATCAGCTTCCAGGCGAGGGGGAAACAATATAGAGCTGCTGCGTGTTTAGAAGTCTGGACCGAAAATAGCCAGAGGACACGCATTTTCTAAAAATGGGCTCTTGAGTTTCATAAGTATCTGCTGGGTTCTGTTCTGCCTCTAGTTAGGTTTGAGAAATAAAGGATTGGGTGACTTTTTAGGACTTCAGTGAACTGTGGGTAAAAATCTGCCCTCTCCACGGAGAGGTGGGAGACTACAGTTGTGGACTAAGGCATACCACGTGTCATGCTCAGCCGTACCCCTGCTCAGAGCTAGAGGAAGCGTCATTGATGTAAAAAAGGGTATCAATAAAGCACTCGTTTGATTATTTGACAAAAGAAATGGCTTCTTGAAAAATGTGAAGTGCTCTGACCTTCGGAGCTGACTGCTTCTCACCTACTAAGTCTCCCATTTCCTCTCGAAATGACTTTGAATTACCTTGGGCATCCTGAACTGTAGACATTTTTGTATTTCTTTCCCCAAGCCCTTCTCTGCAGAAGACAAGTTCTTGGGGGATCTTTGGAGTTCCCTCACCCGGCCTAGGATTGCCACCCAATAGGTAGGTGCTAGCCGAGTTGAACTTTTTTTCCCAAAGTGGGGAGAGGAGGTGGGGTAAGGTCAGGGATCTCATGTTGTGTTTGGCCTTTGACTTAAAGGAATAAATCACTGCTTCTGAAGCTCTCTGGGCCTGTCGCTGCAAAGCAGAGGCTGCCTAAAACCTTTTCTTCCTTCTGACTCAATCTGTACGGCCTCTTTTCCTTTCTTCAGAGTGCTGGTCATTTTTCTGAACAGCAAATACCACACATCAAAAGGGGTTAGGAACAAGAGGGACCTCTGCAATCAATGAGTCCACCTCCCGGCCAAGACAGGGCTTCATAGCTTTCGGCTGCTATGTCCAGAGACTCATACTGTGGGGAAGTTGAAAGGAACCTCAGAGACCATCTAATATAAGTGCCTCGTTTTACCAGCGAGGAAAACTGACACACAGAGAGGTTAAGTGACTGTGACTTAGCTTGGCCATAAAAGCTGTCTGTCTTCAGGTACTGAAGAGCTGTACAGTGGAAAGGGGACTGGCCGTGTTCTGGACTCTGGGATGATGAAGTTGTGACAATTACATCAAGAACAAAACCAATGTCCGGTTAATGTTTTAGAATTTACAAAATGCTTTCCACACCTTATCTCCATTAATCTGCACAAGAACTCTGGGAGGTAGGTAGTCTCTTCATTTTATAGATTTCCAGGGAACAGAAACTCAGTACTTACCCAGGGATACGCAGCTAGTTTGGTGACAGAGCTAAATCTAGAACCCAGCCCTTCTAAGTCTAGAACCTAGAACTTCTGAAAACTGCTTTTCCCATTGTACCAATGTCTCACTTACTTTCTGTTTCCTCAACTGCAAAGTGAGGATTGAAAACGGCTCCTCCATCTCGGAGGGGTGTTGTAAGGATCACATGAGATAATCTGAGCATGCTATCTTTCAGACTTTAGCTTGATATAAATTAATGCGTGCATGAACATATAAATGTATGTATATATGTATACACATACATACACATTTACCTGTATATATGTATGTTGTGAATCTGTGTCTATATATATTTGGATGTATATATTATATATGTGGTAGATATACATGCGTATATGTATATATGAATGTGCATATGTATGTAATGTACATATGCATACACATATACACATCCATGTGTGTGTATTGTGCACATATGGGTACACTGTATATACATGGGTGTGTATGTGTACATGCACACATGACATGTATGTGTGCACATGTATGTATTCACATGAAATGTGTATATATGTGCATGTGGTGTGTGTATATGGCTTGTATAGTGGGTGTGTGTATGTGTTTCTGTGTTGCACATGGTTGTACATATACATACGAACATGTATGTGGATGTGTGAGTATGCTTTGTGCACGTGTGTGCACATGTGGTGTGCATGCATATGTGGGTGTGTTTGTGTGTGAATGTATATTTGCATATACATGCATGCGCATGTGTGCATGTATGTGCAGGCTGTATGTGTGTACATGCATATTTATGATGTGCACATGTGTGCGTGCATGTGTGGGTGTGTGCGTGCGCACATATGTGTATGTGCATGCAAATGTGTGCAGTGCGTACTGCACTGTGTGCATGCATGTTTATGGTGTGTGTGCATATGTGGATGCACACACACCATGTGTGGTATACATGTATATACATGTATGCACTGGATTGTATGTATGCGTGTGTTTGTGTATGTATGATGTGTATATGTGTACACATATGTGTGTATTGTATATATGTGTGTGGAATATGTCCATATACAATATACACAGGTACACACAGGATTATCTCTGTGGCTCTCCCTTTATTGGGTTCAGCTTTAACTTAGGAGACTATAAAGTTGCTTGCCTTGAATCCATTCATCTAGGAAGGTTGTAAACACATTTAATGAAGATAGGAAATAACCCCAAGAAAACTAGAAATATTGCTAAATATATACTTCCAATGGTATCCAGGAGAGGGATAGGGAGCAGGGGAAGGGGAGACTCTCCCATTTTATGAAAGTAAATTTACATGCCCGCTTATCAAAAGCTTAAATGAGTGTTGCCTGATAGATTAAGAGACCATGAGTTTGAATAAAGTAGGAGTTTCACGTGACCGCTTTATTGTACCAGTTATCGATTTGTTCTGAGAGTGCTCTGAGTCCCCATGACCTACACAGACCCTGCTGCTTTCAGCTGCAACTCTCCATAGCCTGGAGTGTGTGTTGGATCATCAAGGCGTCCAACACACCTTCCTCTAGTCTCAAGGTCAATAATCCTTTCTTTTAAAACTCCGGCTTTATAAATAGGCTGGTTAAGTGACCTTGGGCTGAGGCAAGGCTCCCAGGTTGCTGGGCCAGAGTCAAGCTTCCTGCTTAACCAATGCTTTAAATGAGCTAGATCCCACTTCCAAGTACAACATACTATAGACAGCATCTAAAAGGACTTTTTGTGATAATGGGCACTTCTTGCAAGCCAGTTCTTTCTAATTCAATCCTCACTGTGCACAAATCTGAGCTCTATTGCTTTGAAGAGGAATGGGAATTTGCACTGTGAAGAACAATATAAGTCAACTTCTACTCAAGTCCCCTATTAACCACATGCAGGAGGGGAAGAGAACCTCACTTTTAGGAAAAATAAGCAAGAGGTTAAAAACCAAGCTCACATTTGGAGTTCACTTCTTAGAACAATAGCTTCCAAGGTACATCACAAAATTTCAGACTCTCAGGGATCTCAGACATTATCTAGTCTTAAGCTCTTTAGTGTCCCAATCTCCAGGAAGTCTGGTGAAGTCCATGGACTCCTTCTTAGAAAACTGTTTTTAAATTATTGAAATAAATGTTAAATTTCAGTTAAAGGTTAGTAAAAACAAAGATATTTTTTCCTCCCATTCAAGTTCCTGAACCCACTATCAGAAGTTGAAATCTATCAACTTCATCCTCTGGAGGTCCCAGGACCCCAGGGAACAGAACCCTTTCTCAGTGAAACACCTGCACTTGGATTAGAATCCCCCACAAAAGAGATCAGAAATGAAGGCCTCAAGTGAAGAGGAACTTCCCACAACAATTCATTCCACCTTTGGGCAGGAAAGTTTTGCTTTCTATCAAGACTACATCTGTCTCTTGACAGCTTTCACACACCACTCACTGTCTGGTTCAAGGAGAACAAGATTATCTTTTCTTCCACCAGGAAACCCTTCAGATACTTGAAAACAGCTCTCCTGCCTAGAGTCCCTAAGTCAGTGGTTCTCAAACTTTTGTTTTCAGTATGTTTATCCTATTTAAAAATTATTGAGGATCTCTCCAAAGTGTTTTTGCTTATCTAGATTATATTTATAGACATTTACCATATTGGAAATAAAAACTATTTTTGAATTTGTAGACCCTCTAAAAGGGTTTCAGAGGTCCTCAGGATTCTCTAGACCATACTTTGAGAACCACTGCCCTAAGTCTTCTCTTTTCCAGGACATAAACTTGGTTTGATTATATTCAATTCAAAAGGCATCAAGCACCTACTATGTGCTAAGTACTATCATGTTAGATACTAGGGACATTAAAAAAAATTGACTCTGTCATCCTGCCATCCTATGAAAAATACTCAGACATATTATCAATGTCCTTATAAAATATGAGTGTTTTACTCCATATATGCCAGCAGGAATATCATCAGCTTACTCCTAGAGATTATGACCTTCTTGTTAACATAATGTACAATCACATTAGCCATTTGGGGGCTGTAGTGTCATAGTATTGACTAATGTTGAAACAACAGTTCATAAAACCCAGACCATTTCCTGAGGAACTATTTTCTAACTATGATTCCTCTGTGTTGTAGTTATCAAGAGTTTTTTGGATTCTGTCACTGATCCATTACCTAGGCTTCCAAATTGATATAGGCAAATCTGATAAGCTTGCCATCTATACTTTCACCTAAGTCACTGTTAAAATTGCTAACTAGCATAAGTTAATAACAGATACCTGGCAAACTTCACTGAAGACTTCCTCCCAAGCTGGTTTTAAACCATTAACATTGAAACTTTGAATCTAGCAACTCATCCCTTTCCAAATCTACCTAACTTTACTATGGTAGTCCACCAGAGACCCATCAAATACTTGGCTCAAAGCATAGGAAACTATGTCTACAATGCTCACAAATGTCATAGGGTCTGTGCTCATTCAGTACCTTTCATAGTGTCAGGATTATTCTAGTACTCTGCGCTACTATATACTAGTATTCAGAGTGATAATTCTAAGGTCCTACTGGATCTTAAGTCAATGATTTCGTTATATTCTAATATATTATGCTTATTGAGGCAGGGCAACAGATTTATGAACATATGAAAGATGTTCAACAAGAAAACCTGAAGCAAAGAGGTTTTCTAAAAATAAAAGATTTAGAAAAACGCTCAGAGATCACCTCATTTCTTGTCCTTAATTTTTAGGAAATTAAGGCTCAGAGGTTAAGAACTTCACCTACAATTAGAACACAGGTTTCTTTCTTCTTAGCCTAGGATTCTTTACCTTGCATCATACTACACTTTTGAGATATCCAGAAAATTAATGTAATCACAATATCCCTGTAAATTTTAATTAGAGAGAACTCAACCATATCCCTACTGCTGAATAGTAATCATTATCATTATCAAAAATGATCTGCGTTAGATTGAACTGGGTCTAGTTAACTAGCCTTGCTAAATCATGCACCTGAATAGAACAGGACTGAATTCAGTTCTGGGCAGCTTTTCCATGGACACCATGACAGAATTACTAATACCCTATGACTAGGTGATTCCTACTAGATCATTTGCTCCTTGAGGGAGCAACTTCTCAAAACTGTGTACCCAGGGCATCTGAGAAATGTTGGTTGTGGCGATGGTTACTGATGGATCCCAAAGATATCTCTGACCATTAGGGAGACTCACTTCCAACAGGAAGAAAAGCAAACTAACTGCATCCCCACAGGCTCATAAGAAAAGACTTCTCAGATGCCACTGTCCAATATTCAGTCATTTCAGTCATGTCTAACTCTTTGTGATCCCATTTTGGATTTTCTTGGTAGGGTCAGTGGAGTGATTGGCCATTTCCATCTCCAGATCATTTTACAGATGAGGAAACTGAGAGAAACAGGGTTAATTGAGTTGACCCGAACCACACAGATAGTAAGGGTCTGAGGCGAGTCTTTCTGACTTTTGACCTGGCACATTATTCACTGCACCACCTAGTCCCCCCAAAATTGTTGTTGTGCAGTCATATATGATTTTATGACCCTGTGAATCATAACATATCAATGACCATCCATGGGGTTTTCTTGGCAAAGATATTGAAATGTTTTTTTGCCATTTCCTTCTCCAGCTCATTTTACAGATGAGGAAACTGAGGCAAACAGTTAAATGACTTACCTGGGGTCACACAGCCAGTAAACACTTGAGGCCAAATATAAACTCAGTTCTTCTTTACTCCAGGTCCAGTGTCCTATCCACTGAGCTATCTTGCTGCTTCCTCTCTCCAAGAGACATTCAATAAGCCCAGCTCCTGACAGTCCCTCCTTTACTACACTCTTTGATCCTTACTCAGGGATTCTGCCTCTTAAACGATAAGAGCAATAGGTGAAATTGGCAAATTCCCAAATGAAAAGCTCTCTCTTTGATCCTCCACTGGGAGAACTCTTGAATTTGGACTGTTTGTTTGCCTGTTCTTCCCCAACCTTGCCCACTCTAGTGCTTTGGGTGTCTGTCCTTCTTCCAGACCACCCTTGCTATGAAATAAGGCCATTGGAGATCATTGTCTCTGTTGTGGGAAAAGATCGGTATGATGTGATTTGCAAGATATTTATTGTCTTGGAAATAGTGGCTTTAAAAATGGATTTTTTTCTTTTTTAAACCTTACAGAGTTTGAACATCCTTATTTTTTTTCCTATTTTACCTTTTTGTATTTGTGTGTGATAGTTTATTAAATCTGCTTTTCCTTCATTTGAAAAATGCCTATCCTACTAAGGCAAGACAGACAGTTCAATAAATTTTACTTAGTTCCCATGGTTAATCTGAGGACAGTTGGGTAGTATAGTGAATAGAGTACTAGACACAGACTAAGGAAGATTCATCTCTTTGAGTTCAAATCTGCCCTTAGATACTTTAGCTATATGATCCTGGACAAGTCACTTAACTCTAAATTTCCTGAGAAGAAAATGGCAAATCTCTTCAGTATCTTTGCTAAGAAAACTCTAAATGGGGTCATGAAGAGTCAGATATGATGAAATAACTGAACAACAGCAAACATGATTAATCTATCAGAAAGGATCTGATGGGTGTGTGTTCCTGGAGGCATCCCCCACCACTTCCCCACCGTGCGGTCCTGTTAAAGAAGGGCTTACCTTCATATGGGATTTGAGATTGTCCTTGCGGGCACACCGGAATGGACAGAGAGGGCACTGGTGACTTTTTAAACCGGTGTGAATCACCATGTGCCGCTTCCAGTAACTCTTCCGTTTTATAACCAAACCACATATCGGGCACTGGAAAGGTTTTCCTCCTTCTTCTTCTGGGGCTTAGAAGAGGGAGAAAGAAAAAAAAATGGTGGGGGAATAAATGAAAGGCATTCATTGCTGTTCTACTTTCAGCAAGTTATAAATAAAAAACCCCAAATGAATTGTTCTTTTCTTGCCATTTCATAAACTTGATCCACATTGAGATTTCATCATGGATTATTTTAGTGTGTTCATTCAGTGGCCTCCTGTCTGGTTCCATCTTCTCACCCTATGATCATCCTGTCTTTATGAAAAAATTCCTGCCCCCACATCTGGCCCCCAAGGACTGTCATTAGCTATGTTGACCAGCTTGGAGCATATGTGCTTTGTCTCGCCTGCCCTTGACTCCTGGCCGGTGATCTACACGAATCTGGAGATTCCAAATTCTACTACTGCCTAGCCCCCTGAGCATTGTCGAAGTAGCATCTCAGAGGAAACAGGTGATACAGAGGTCATGTCTAAATTCTTGTTTAAGGGTAATGAGGAAAGAAAATAAAAATCAGATTGAACCCACAAAACCATCTGCGGCTCTTAATGCACAACAAAGCACATGGCGTCACTAGTCTCACATGCCGAACTCCAGTGGAGAATGATTCCAGAACCCCTGCTGTCATGCTTGTTTGGGTATGGCTGGAGCAGATGCTGCTGCCACGTTAGCCATCAGGGGGTCCCTGGGTCAGGCCTTGCTTCCCCCCTCTTATTTCTGTTCCTCTGTTTGCCCCTAGAGACAACAGGCTGCCCTCTCAGGCATACAGACTCGCAGCTTGGGCCCCTTTTAGGCAAGGAGGCACCTAGCCTTGTCCTTTGGCACATACCAGCCACTCGATAAGTATCTGTGGAATGTCCAGATGAAAAGTTATGCAAGGCAAATGGTGAGTGCTTCCATTTCCCAGGAAGAACTAACTGCCTCTGTGGGTCAAAATGGGAGAAACTATCCCCCTCAAAGGGAAAATCAGGATTGTGTCTGCCATTGCTTCATTCAGCTAAGTAGCAGTCACATCAAATCATGTTGTTCAGTGCCACAGTTGACCTTACATTATCGGGGTATTGGAAATGAAAAAAGTCTCTGCGTTTTCTCTGTTAATTACCAGGAATCAGTAATATTTCCCAAGTGCCTAATTATAAATTACCTCATTACTTATTTATCATTTTCAACCATTAGTCTCTACCTGCAAAGAACTATTCAAATTGCAAGGTCTCCAGTGAAAGGAAAGGAGCTGATAAGGGCTCAAAGATAATGGGGAAGCATTCCAAAATGCCACTGTATTCCCTGGCTGCGTGGAGATGTCAGCGATCACACCTTTTCCGGTTTAAGCAGGCCGACTTAGGTGAGGCCATGGCTAGACAACGAGTGTGCTTTCTAAGAGTGCACTGATCAAGACTGCCCTGACTTCTTCAAAGATGGGCTCTCCTTCTCCTTGCCTAACAGATGACCAGAGAAAATATCAGTGTTACTACTCACTAAAATCAAGCAAGTTGAAAAAGAGACATTACAGAAACTTTCCCTTAATCCAGTCATTATTTTTCTCCCATTTCCTCTTCCCTTACTTTCTCCTATCTGTCTTCTAGGAAAGTTCTGCTTCCAGATCTCACTGAGGAAAGGAGACGGCCCAAAGGATTCTAGGGCTATGCCTGGAGAATGCAGTCTCTGGGGAGTCCCAATGCTCTGAGAAGGATTCAAATACGGACCCCGTCATACATAGACTCCAAGGGAGAAGTGGCTTATGAGGGTGGGTTCAATCCCTTCATTTTACAGATGAGGAAATTGAGACCAAGATTGGTTATGCTACTTGCCCAAAGCCAGTATAAATGAGAAGGAGGAGGATGAAAGCACTTATATAGTGCTTTAAGATTTGAAAATCACTTTATAAACATTACCTTATTTGATTCTCACAGCAACCCTAGGAAGCAGGATTTTTTACAAGTGAGGAAACTGAGGCAGACAGAGATTAAGTGATCTGAAGTCACATAGTTGGGAAGTATCTGAGGCTGAATTTGAACTCAGGACTTCCAGATTCTAGATCCATTGCACCACCTAGCTGTCTCTGTGTCAAGTAAGTGGCAGAGTTGGGGATCCGAGCTCTAAATGCGCACTCATAGATTAAGGGATCCGGAAGGGATCTTATAAGTCATGTAGCTTAATGTCTTTATCTTACAATTGAGGAAACTGAGTCCCCAGTAATTTAAGTACCATGCTCAAGATTACTCAGATGGAAGTAGCAGAGCTAGAGTTTGAATTAAAGCCCTCCTAATTCCAAGGGGCAACTAGGTGGTACCATTGTGCACAGAGTACTGGGCTTGGAATAAGGAAGACTCCATCTTCCTGAGTTCAAAGCCAGCCTCAAACACTTACAAGCTGTATGATTCTGGGCAAGTCATTTAATCCTGTGTGCCTCAATTTTCTCATCTAAAAATGAACTAGAGTGGGAAATAGGCAAATTACTCCAGTATCTCTGCCAAGAAAACCCAAAATGGGGTCACCAAAGAGTTGGACATAACGGAAAAACAACTGAACAAACCTCCGATACCAAATCCAACAAACTTCCCACTGCCCCACATTGCCTCCTACAGATGATAGATTGTGTTTCTATTACCAGAGGTCCAGGTTAACTCAATTTGGAGAGTTTCATTAAGAAATTTTGAGGAACAGACAACTTACAAAGACAATCCAGTAAAGCACAAAAGAGTTAGAATATTTGCATGTGATGAAAAAAAAGGAATTAAAAATATTAATGAATTTCTGTACTAATTGTTCTGACAGAATTTTAAAAATACACATCCCACTATACCTCCTATTTTCTACCCTTCATTGATGGTGTAAGACTGACCTTCAGATTGGACATTCAGAATGATATAAAATGAGTCCCTTCATGGCCTAGTGGACAGAGAGCTAAGCTTGGGGTTAGAAAGTTCAACTCCGGCCTCAGACTCATACTACAGAACTCTGAGCTGGTACCTTAATCTCCACTTGCCTCAAATGCTTCAAATGTAAAATGGGTCTCAGTTTTCTAATCTAAATATGTGAGCATCAAGCTAGATAACTTCTAGAGCCTCTCCTTGTTCCACATCTATAATCTCTAGGACCCCTTTTTCTCCCCCTTGATTCTTTCACAATCTTTTTGATACCTCACATGCGTCATAGCTGAACACAATTGAATTTACTTTATCTTCTATGATTAGATTTAGGGAGGGCCACTTGGATTCCATTTAAAATAAACTGTTTGCATGTAGTACACAAATTAGGCTACATCTTGATAGTCTGGGTAATTTTAATAGACAGGAACTTCCTTCGAACACTAAAATAAGGTCAGGTTGTATGGGATGACATTGCCCAACACAGCAAGACCAGAAAGGAAGGTGACAATGTCCAGATCAATAAAGGTTAATGATGCAATGATCTGAGCCAAACTTTCATATGCATATGAATTCTTCTAGAAGACTTGAGGTTTCAGCTTGCCAAAACTAGTTCTGAGGGCAAGGGACCGGTTCTATTCAAGTCATTAATTCTTCCAGCATCCAGAACTGCTCTCTATATTACTTCCTACTAACTTCTGAGCCTGAGGCAATGTGACCACTTATTCAGAACTGACATTTGTTCTGGATGTTGGATATCTGAAGTTGGCAGTGAGTGTTCATTTAAAAAAAAAAAAAAAGACTGACAGGTGGTTTACCTTGTTAAACAAGTACATAAAATATGTTGTTCCCCAGTAGGCTTCATTAAACTATATCATTACTTGGCAGATAAGGAGGCCTGGCCTTCAAGATTTACTAGCTCTGTGTCATCATAGAACAGGTTTGTCAAATTCTCCAAATTAAAGTGATTTTCCTAAAGTAGGTCCGATCACGTCAACCCTCTCTCGTCCAATAAACTCCCATGGCTCCCCATTTCCCCTAGAATCAGATATAAATTCTTCTCTTTGGCATTTAAAGTTCTTCACAAACTATCTTCCTATTCCATCTTAACTCTCCAAATCTCTTAAACATTATCTCCCTCCTGAGACTTTTCAATCTTGCCATATTGGCTTGCCTGCTATTGTTCACACATGGTGCTCCATTTCCCACCTCTAAGCTTTTCTACTGGCAGTAGCCCACACCTGAGCTGCTCTTCCTTCTCACCTCTGCCTCTTGAATAGTTTCAAAACTCAGTTCAAGTGCTTCTTCAAGACCTCACTGCAGGGAGGGTCCTGGAATTGGGTTTTGAAGGAAGTTAGTGAACTGATTATGAGAAGCAGCTGTGGTAAGGAGCTTGTTAAAGCACTTTGCTAACTAAGGATTCTATTTAAGAGTACTAGAAGTAGTATAAATGTCCATCATCATCATCATCATCATCATTATTATTATTATTACCAGTGTTGTCAAGTCAGATTGCAGCAAATAAAAAGGAATTTACAAACACATCTCATGATATATATATACACACACACACAATATATATATACACAACACATATATACACACTATATATATACATACTATATATATACACACACAACATATATATATATACATAATATATATATATATATATATATATATATATATACACACACACACACACTATATATATATATATATATATATATATATATAAAAGAGTTTTCCTGGTCCTGCAACTGCAGTATCTTCTGCTCTAGCGTTACTTTGTGTCTGCTTCATATTTGCAGGCTGTGTGGGTGTTTGTGTATATAAACACACAGACACACTACTGAGCTAGTTACTGTTTTGTATAATATCATATCCATGTTTTGTATCCTTATGAATGTACAAATGGACACACATGCATATACACATATATACACACTGTCTCCTCCATTAGGATGTAAGCTCCCTGAGAACTAGAACTGTCCACTTTGACCTGTGTATCTTCCTAGACTAGCACATGATAAGTGTTTATTAATTTCCAGCTTGGTAGATTGAACCTTGGTTTCTTCATTTGTGAAATGAGAATTATAAGATCTACACTATCTTTTTCCTGGGATTGTTGTGAGGTACAAACCTGATACCCAATTCAATTCAGCAAATCTTTATGGAACTTCTGGTAGCTGGTGAGGATACAAAATAAATTAAAAGAAACAGTTCCTTCCTTTAATGAGTGTATACTTACTTATTGAGGGTATAAGGTATGTACAAATATGTATATCTACAAATACATATCTATACACAGATACTCATATAACAATAAAGTTCTTTTAAGAGCTAAAAAAACCCCCACTAAAAACTGTTTTTTTTTTGTTCTTAAAATACTTTTTATCAAGTTCTTTCCACTAAATCCACTAAAAACTGGAAGGACGATCAGTGAAGATCTCACTGCAGGGAGGATACTGGAATTGGATTTTAAAGAAAGTTAGTGAATTGGTTATGAGAGACAGCTGTGGTAAGGAGTGTGTTAAAGCATTTTGCTAATTAAGGATTCTATTTAAGAGAAATAAAAGTAGTATAAATGTCCATCATCATCATCATCATTATTATTATTACCAGTGTTTTCAAGTCAGATTGCAGCAAATAAAAAGAAATTTACAAATACATCTCATAATATATATATATATATATATATATATATATATATACAAACATATATACAAATATAAATATATAGGTATGTGTGTATATATATATATATACATATATATATATATATAATAGGGCATGTATACACACATATTCATGTATCCATCCATACCCACAAATAACCTCAGTCTGGATGGCTTCACCTGGATGGTGAATACTGGCATGAAGCTCCAGTTTGGTCTGGGCTCTCAGGGCTCTCAGAGTTATGACTTATCATCACAGCAGAATATACCTTGGCAATGGCCATAAGTCCCCCAGGCATTCATTCTTTGTTCCATCAGAATAAAGGCTCCCCTTTATACACTGCCTTATGATTTACAAAGGACTTTCCTCGAGACAACTTGGTTTGTTCAGTGGGTACGGGTTAATAAGCATTCTCTTTTTATAGAGCATGGGACTGTCTGGCCCTCCCTCAGCTGAAGGGACCCTGCGTTAGGGCCAGGCCTCAAATGTCAGCTTTCAGATAGTGAAGCGGGGACTTATTATATCATCCAGTATCTCATTATGTCAGATGGACACTACCAAAGGTCTAAAGGGGTCTAAAGGAGCAGTGTGGTACAGGGGAAATCGCACACCCTCTCAAACTGAGGAAGTGAGCTCAAAGTTGTGTCATTAGTACATATTCCTTCTGTGATCTCAGGCCAATGTCTCCTCTATATTATAAAGGGTCCAATTTTAAATAAAGCCTGTCAGGTGCCTTCCAGTTCTAAAGGTCGGAGCCCAAGAAGGCAAGAATAAGAATGGTAGACCCCATCAATCTCTTATGTCAGAGAGAGGTGTCTTCAGTCAAGACTAAGGCAAACTTAAGTCTGACCACATCACTCCTCCCATCCTTCCACTCCCCCCCATATATACTCAATAAATCCCAGTGGTTCTCTGTTAACTCTAGAATCAAATATAAAATCATCTGTTTGGTGTTCAAACCTTTCCTAACCTACTCCCCCCACCTTTCTAGTCTAACGATTTAGTCTGAGGTCCAGTGACAGTGGCTGCTTTATTGTTCTACAAGATACTCTATTACTCAACTCCAGACATTTTCACTGGCAGTCCCTCATCCCTGGAATGCTCTCCCTATTCAGTTTTGCTCCTAGCTTCCCAAGCTTCCCTTTAAGATAAATATAAAATCCCACCTTCTATACAAAGCCTTTCCTGATGCCCCTTTCCCTCTGGTGATTATGTCCAATTTATCCTATATGGAGCTTATTTGTATAAAGTTGTCTGTGTGTTCTCTCTTCCACTGGAATGTGAGTTTCCTGATAGAAAGAACTTCCTTTTGTCTCTCTTTGTATCCCCAGACCTTAGCATAGTGGCTGGTACATGGTAGGTGATCGTATAATGGGTGTTTACTGACTGCCAAGACAATGCGTAGTTTCAAGTAGGAGGGGAAAGAGCCAGTTTGAAAAAAGGGAAAGCAGCATACTGTGATGAAAGAACACTGGACTTTAGGTCAGGGACTGGATGCCCATATCTGACTGCTATTTACCTGTTGTAAGTGTTATTGTGGCTGAGTCACTTTTGGAATTTGGGTTTCTCTTTTGCAAGTTGTAGATAATATTTTGTCCTACCTACCTGCCGGGGCTATTGTGAGAAAGATACTTTATAAATATTTACCATTCTAGAAATATTATTAAATGTTATATTAATTAGGTTATAGAAATATGATTAATATAAACCTAGAATTTCAAATGAAGGAAAAGGGTTGTAACAGTTTGATAAGTCTCAGAGGAAGTGAGAATGCCTACAAAAGTGCACAAGATTGTGTGTGAATCAAATTTATGTTGACGCCCACAAAAAGAGCCCAACCTGTTTGCACACTGACAGATAGGACTTGCCTACACACAGAGAGGAATTTGATTCATAGCTTAAGGAGACATTTTTTAAAAGTACTTTTGCTGGGATTCAAAAACAATTAAATTCATTTTTAAAAAACATTGTTACTGAATCAGCAGACAGTGAGTTATAAAACAATGTGTCGGTGACTACAACAATGTAAATGGAAGTACAAAAAACCTGAAATTGGACGCTTGTGATTATCATACTGAGAAGTTTATGCCTGTAGTATAGTCAAGAAAATGAACTTTCTTCCCTTCTTTCTTCCTGCTTCCTTTTCATGTTGTTTCCTTCATTAAGATGTGACTAGGAGCTGTCTTGCTTTATCCCCTATGCTTAGCACACCATAAGTATTTTATAAATGCTTTTCCAATCCATTTACAAATGGGAAGGGAGGAGGAGGACTTATGAGTGAGGAACATTGTATATTTGCAAGAGTCAGGTGACATGCTAGTTGGTGTTTGGACATGAAATTGATAAAATAACAAAAGATATAAATACTCAAAAAATTTAGAAGAAGAAAACTGAATGAGGATAAATGGACCAAAAAATCACAATGGGGACTCAGAGTAGCTGAAAAGTTATTATGACACTTCATATGTTGAAATACATTTAAATCTAAATAGTTATTAACCTAGTGGAGTTGGCTGGACTCATATTCCGGATGGGTTTGGGGGCGAGTAGGAGGGCATTTGATCCACACTAAGGATTTCATCCATGTAGAGAATTTCAGAATTATTTCTCCCAATGCAAATCAGCCACTGTTGTGCCATTTAAAATCCTAGCGTATTGCCTGGGTCACTAAGAGGTCAAATGACTTGCCAGGGTTACCAAGCACAATATGAACTTAATTCTTCCTGACTCTAGAGGCCAGCTCTCTATTTCTCACACCATGGTGTCTCCCCAATATTGTTCTTCACAAAACATTGGCTGGGGGTGGGGAGGTAGAAGAACTATATAAACAGGAATGAATAAGACCATGAGATTTAGAACTAAAGATTAGAACTGAGATTCTCTAACTCAATCCCTTTATTTTACAGAAGAGGAAACTGAGGCCCAAGAAGGAATGTGACCTCTTCAAAATGAATCAGGTGATAGAATTAGATCTGAACTCAAGTCTTGTGCCTATGAAATTTAGGGTTCTTTTCACCATACCTTAAAGTCCAATCTCACTTCACAGATAAGTAAAGTCCCAAATAGGGTCAGCTAACTGGCACAGAGGATAGAGTGCTTGAAGTTAGGAGGACCATTTGTGAAATCAAATCCACCTTCAGAGAGTTACTCCCTATGTAACTCCAGGCAAGTTACTTAATCTTATTTGCTTTAGTCTCTCATCTCTAAAATAAAAAAGGGTAAAGGATCCACATGTGCAAAAATGTTTGTGGCAGCCCTTTTTGTAGTGGCAAGGGGCTGGAAACACAGTAGATGTCCATCAGTTGGAGAATGGCTGAATAAGTTGTGGTACATGTATGTTATAGAATATTATTGTTCTATAAGAAATAATGAGCAGGCTGATTTCAGAAAAGCCTGGAAAGATTTACATAAACAGATGTGAGTAAAGTGAGAAGAATCAGGACTATATGATGTGCAGTAACAAGAAGATTATATGATAATCGACTATGATAGACATATATTCTCATCAACACAGTAATCAAGACAATTCCAATAGCCTTGGGATGGAAAATGCTACCTACATTCACAGAGAGAATTATGGAGATGGAATGTGAATCAAAGCATTGTATTTTCATCTTTTTGCTTGACTTTCTTTCTCATGGCTTCTTTCCCTTTTGGTCTAATTTTTCTTGCATAATGTGAAAAATATGGAAATATGTTTAAAAGGATTGCACATATTTAGCCTATATCAAATTACTTCTTGTTGAAGTAATTTTTTTGGGGGGGAGGAGTAAGAGAGGAAGAGAGAAAAATTGGGGACACAAAGTCTTAAAAATGAATGTTAAAACTATTTTTACATGAATTTGAAAAAATAAAATACTACTGAGGGAGGGGGAAGATGATCTAAAGAAGGAAATGGCAAAGCACTGCAGTTTCTTTGCCAAGAAAACCCCAAATGGAATCATAAAAAATTAGACCCAAGTGAAAAACAAGTGAAGAACAACAAAGTTCTAAGAGATTTAGCAACCTACTGAATAGGTAAGTTACATAAGTTATTCAATGTTCAAAACAAACTTCTCAAAGTTACAAGAGCTATATTCTATTCTTAACTCCCACTCTAGTATTTTCCATTATATAAAATATTAGCTCCATTTGGACTTCTGGGAGTCAAGATGATAGAGTAATCAGTACATTACTGTAATTTCCCCATGTTCACCTCCAGGCAACCATAGAACAGTGCTTCAAGATAGATCCTGGAACAACATAACCAGCAAGGAGACAGAGTGAAACAATCTTTTAGGCCAGGAAACTTGGAAGATCAGCAGGAGAGGTCCGTCTTACTTAGATAAAAGGATAAGATAGGAAGTTTCTCAATGACTCAGCAGCAAGTCTCATCTCAGCAAAACAGAAAAAGATCCAAAATCCCAGTATGATGGAGCAGGCAAACACCAACATCAGGGTCTACATGTGTCTTAGCATAGCCTGGAGAGCCATCAGACTCCAGCTCTGGGAACCACTACATGCTTTGAATGAAGCCCCTGGAGAAATGCAGAAACACCCTACTGGGTAGCACACTCTTGAAACCAGCACTAGGACCCCAGATAAGAAGCAGGTAAGCTATCAGACTACAGCTCCCAGCAGTACCACATTCCCTTCCACCCACTCAGTGCAGCACCAGACAAGAGTCCCCTCTGGGCATCAGAGCAACATCAGTGCAGCCTTAGGCAAACGCTAGAGCCTGCAGCCACTAGCACAAGAAGCCTGAGACAGTGCTTCCTTCCCCCTAGGGAACAGAGCTCAAATTTAAATGAAAAGGAAAAGAAAAAAAAGATCAGCAAAAAACAACAACAACACACACAAAAAAAGAATCTGACTATAGAAAGTTGCTATGATGATAGAGAAGACCAAGGAACTAACCCAGAAGAGAACAATAATGTCAACACCTACAGACATTAAAACCTCAAAGAAAAATGGGAAGTGATCTCAAGGCCAAAAAACCCCCAAACTCATGAAAGAATTCAAAAAGGAACTTTAAAAAATCATATAAGAGAAGTAGAAGAAAAATTGGAAAAAGAAATGAGAGTGATGTGAGAATATTATGAAAAAAGTGTCAACAACTTGGAATACCGATTAAAAAGTAAAATTGGCCAAATGGAGAAAGATATACAAAAATCCAATGAAGAAAACAACTCTTTAAAGAGTATAATTGGCCAGATGGAAAAAGAAAGTATAAAAACTAATTGAAGAAAATAAATGCTTAGAAGTTAGAATCGGGCAAATGGAAGCTAATGACTCTATTAGACATCAATAAATTCTTAAAAAAAAAAAAAAAGGAAAGAAAATAAAAGAAAAAATGGAAGAAAATATAAAATACCTCATGGAAAAAACAAATGACCTGGAAAAATAGATCCAGGAGAGACCATGTCAGAATCATTAGACTATCTGGATGTCATTATCAAAAGAAGGACCTGGACAATATCTTTCAAGAAATTATCAAGGAAAATGTTCCCCCATGTTAGAGGGCAAAGTGGGTGTTGAAAGAAACTCAGGAAAGAAATCCTAAAATAAAAATTCCAAGAAACATTATAATCAAATTTCAAAACTATCAGCTCAAAGAAAAAATGTTGCAAAAATGTACAGAAAGAAATAATTCAAATATTGGGGAGTCATGATCAGGATTAAACAGGACTTAGCACTTTCAACATTAAAGGATTGGAGGTCATGGAACATAATATTTCAAAAGGCAAAGGAGCCAGAACTACAACTAAGAATTACTTACCTGGAAAAATTAAACATAATGCATCGGTGGGGGTGGGGGGGAAATGGTCATTTAATGAAATAGAAGGATTTCAAGCTTTCATAAGGAGAAGGCCAGAAGTAAACCAAAAAAAGGCCTCCAATAACAAGACCTAAGAGAAGAATAAACAAGCAAAAAGGGGGAAAGAAATAGAGTTAAACTGTTTACATCCCTACATGGGAAGACAATACTTTCAATCAATGCTAACGTGCATTACGTTCAAATGATGCTCCTCACCTATCCTCCCATCTTCCCTTTCACTGTAATAGGTCTTTTGCACCTCTTCATATGAAATAACTTATACCCTTCCACCTCTCCTTTTCTTTAGCACTCAATGTACTCCTTTCTCATTCCTTAGTTTTTTTCTTTCCCTCAAATTCACCTCATACCTATACCCTCTGCCTATATATATTTCTTCTAGTTGTACTATTTATGATACTGGTTTTTTCCCTTTATGTATTATGTTTAATTTTGCCAGGGAAATGATTCTTAATTGTAATCCTAGCTCCTTTGCCTTTCAAAATATCATGTTCCAGGATCTCCAATCCTTTAATGTTGAAAGTGTCAAGTCCTGTGTAATCCTTATTGTGACTCCCTGAAATCTGAATTGTTTCTTTCTGGTCACTTGCAATATTTTTCTTTGACTTGATTGTTTTGACATTTGGTTACCCTATTCCTTGGACTTTTTAATATAGGGATTTCTTTCTTCAAGTGATCACTGAGTCTTTCAATGTCTATTTTGTCCACTGGTTCTAGGACATGAGAGCAATTTTCCTTGATAATTTCTTGAAAGATGTTATACAAATCCTCTTTTTGATTATGGCCTTCAGGTAGTCCAATAATTCTGATACTCTCTCTTCAAAAGAATTGGATTAGTTACAACTCCACAAATAGCATATTAGTGTCCCAATTTTTCTCACTTCCTCTCCAACATTTATCATTTTCATTTTTTGTCACATTAGCAATCTGATAGCTGTGAGGTGGTACCTCGGAATTGTTTTAATTTGTCTTTCTCTATTCAAAAGTACTTTTGAGTACTTCTTTATATGCCTGTGGAGAGCTTTCATTTCTTCATCTGAATACTGCTCATGTCCTTTGAGGAATGGCTTATATTCTTATAAACTTGGCTCAGTTCTCTATATATTTGAGAACTGAGTGACTTACCAAAGACATTTGCTGTAAAGATTGTTTCCCAGTTTTCTGTTTTTCTTCTAATCTTGGTTGCATTGGTTTTGTTTATACCAGTTTTTAAACTTAATATAATCAAAACGATCTATTTTGCATTTTTGTAATACTCTCTGTTTTTTGCCATGAATTCTTCTCCTCCCCATAGATCTGACAGAGAGGCTATTTCTTGCTCTTCTAATTTGCACATTCAGCCTTATGGTTACTATCTTTGTGTTTCCTTCCATCCTATTTTTCCTCCTGGTTGTTCTCTTTCATTTTATCCTTTCTCTCCTCACCAATGTTTTGCTTCTGTCTACCCTGATCTGTCCTCTCTTCAATAAGTCCCTATACTGGTTTACTCAATCGCCTCCCCTCTTAGTTCCCAGTCAGGTAAGATAGATAGCTATTTTCAACTGATTATGTATATTATTCTATCTTTCTGACAAAATAACTCACTTTTTAAAACTTTATCATACAAACAAACCACTTTCATTGACTGTTCACACAAACACCTTCCCATTAATAATTATTTTAATTCATCAGTTTTTTAATCAACAAGTGTTTTTAGTGGATCACCTATATTTTATTTTTAATGCCTGATTTAAGTTTTCTTCTATGTTTAGAAATGCTCATCTTCTTTGGGTGGATGAGTGGGTAAAGTTAATACTAGCACCTACCTCAGAATAATTGTGAAAAATAAAAGATAATACAGGCAAAGTGTTTTGCAAACATGTTAACTGCTATTATTGTTTATTTTTTCAGAAGGCCCAAACAAATATTTTCTGTATAAAATCCTAACACACACAAGGAGATCTAGAAATCTAGATCCCAATACTCTGTCCCTCTGAACAATAATGACCTGCCCCTCTCCCTTCAACTTCATCGTGGAATATGCCAGTGATATGATGAATGGAAAGAACAATGGATATAGAATCACAAGATTGAGGGCTCTAAGAGAGTAGTTTAAGGAGCTTAGAAATTATTTGGTTCAAATACTACATTTTTCAGATGAAGAAACTGCGGATTGGGTGGGAAGATTTCCCCATCCTCAAACTCAATATTCTCTCCTACAGAAAAGGCTCAATTATCAGAATGGCTAATCCTTCTAACAATCATGCCTTCTGAGACAACTCTAGTTGGCTCAATGGATACAACGATGCTGCTGCTTGAGCTGAAGTCAGTAAGAATTGAGGTCAAATCCAGACATTGACTAGTGGTGTAAGACTTTAAGCGAATCACTTGACTTCTGCCTTGACTTGCTCACTTGTAAAATGGGGATAATAATAGCACCTATGTCACAGGTTCATCATGAGGATCAACTGTGTTAATATATTGTAAAATGCTGTCACCTAGTAGGTTGTTTAATAAATGTGTGTTTCCTTCCTTCCTTTTTCCATTTCTCTATCCTAGGAAATTTTTTCATGTTTACTTTGCTTAGAATTTGTACTTATCTTCCTTTTTGTCTTTGTATCTCTTATCTTCCACCATGGCCCAGTATGGTATGTTTAGAAATACTCATTGAGTCCCTTTGAATTGAATGTTGCAGTGCTGGAGATGAAGCCTTAGCCCTCCTCAAACCCCAAGTTCTTTCCAGTACCCAAGAGTTGCCTAGAATTTGGGTCCCCATTCTATCACTTACTATGGGAAGAGGAAAATGTCATGTCACAGACCAGACCTTCAGTCTTCTCATCTGTAAAATGGAATAAAAAATAAGGACTGGATTTGAATGATATCTCGGATGCTGTTTTTCTAAAATGGGGGTTGGGGACCTTACATCTAGAAGGGGCCTTGGAGAATATCTAGCAAACCGCCACATCATCATCAATTTACAAATATCCACTTGTTTTTCAGATATGTCCTACTCTATGTGACCCCATTGGGGATTTCTTGGTAGAGAGAGAGTACTTTTGCCATTTCCTTCTCCAGCTCATTTTACAGATGAAGCAACTGAAGCAAATAGGGTAAAGTAACTTGCTCAAGGTCACACAGTTATAGGGAGTTTCTGAGATTGGATTTGAACTCAGGAACTTGAGTCTTTCTGACTATAGGCTTAATACTCTACCCACTGTGCACATAACTGCTCATTTTACAAATGAGGAATTAATATTAACCCAGACTCTGATTTTAAATCCAGTGTCCTTTCCTGCTCCATCATACAACTTCCATTACCTACTCCTACCATAAGCTTATTGAGAGGTCAGAGCTCTATAAATTAAAAAAAGTGCCATGAAAGTGAGCTTCTATTATGCCAGTGGTCAGAAATGGTGGTGGTGGGGGTTTAAAGCTATGTTGGAAAAACCAAAGGATCAAAGAAGGAATAGGATTCCCACTTAGGAATATAGGATGGTACAAACAATAGAGAGAAAGCCAAATTATTCAACTTCTATTTTGTTTCCATTTTCTCAGCCAAAGAAAATAATCCTTCAACTAGAAAGAACAGGGGGGGAAATTATGAATCACAGGTTAAAAGCCCAAAATGAGTAGTGAAATAGAAAGAAAGCACCTAGCTGCTCTTGATGAGTCCAGGTCACCAGCCCCAGACAAACTATCCTCCAGGGCACTGAATGAACTGGCTCAGATGAGACTGCTGATCTTGGAAAGATCTTAGAAGAGAGGAGAGTGAACCAATGGAGGGCAAATATTGTCCCAATTTTTTTCTAGTAAAGAAATAAAGTAGAATTTGCCAATTTAGAGGTTAATGAGTTTGGCTTTGAATTATTACAGAGATATAGGAAAGGAATCAGTGATCACACATTATAGTATTTCATCATTTGAGATTCAAGGCTTCTTGGTTGCCTGACAAAGTGCCTGACATACTTCCTGAAAACTTGCTGATTGATTGATCAAACAACAGCATATTCCAGTCTATCATCCCTTTCTTCGTTAACAAGATTATTAAACTAGTAGATCAATAATTTGCCAAGATTTTGTCAAGTATTTCATATTAAACTTGCAGGCAAGATAGAGATGTAGACTAGAAAAAAGCACAGTTAAATGGAATGAACAAGGACTAAATGGCTTATGCCAAAGAAATAGTGTAGTGTTTGGTTTTCAATTTGTAAAGTGGTCCCTAGTAAAGTGAGGCAGCCAGGTAGGTGCAGTGGATAGAATGCCTAGCCTAAAATCAGAAGGATTTATCTTTCTGAGTTTGAATCCAGACCCTTACTTAGCTGTGTGACTCTGAGTAAGTCACTCAACTCTGTTTGCCTCAGTTTCCTTATTTGCAAACTGAATTGGAGAAGAAAATGACAAATCACTCCAGTTTCTTTGCCAGAAAAAAAAATCTCAAATAGGGTCATAGAAATTTGGAACCAATTGAACAACAATCCTATTAGAATCTGTCCTTGGTCCTGTGTTGTCTCAACCTTTTTTTTTTTTTTTTTTTTTTTTAATCAATGACTCAGATAAAGGTACAGATAAAGGTTCCTATTTGCGAGTGAGGCAAAACTGTAAGGAATAATTAACAAGTTGGACCACAGGGTCAGGATCCAAAATGATCTTGAAAGTCTAGAATGGTGGATTAAACATAAGGATAAAATGTAAAATCTTACTCAGGTTCAAAAAATCAATTTTATAGTAAAAAAATGGGGGAGGCATAGATAGAAAGCAATTCATATGAAAAAAGTTTCTGAATAATTTAATGGACAGTATACTCAATATGAAGCAGCAGAGTAATATGGCAGCCAAAAAAAGCTAATGGAATCTTAAACTATATTAAGAGAGGCTTATTAATAGAAGTAGTCTGCAGCACTTCGCCCTGGTCAGACCACATCGGGAGTCTGGGGAAACCAGATTTTAGGAAGGACACAGATAAACTGGCAAGTTCAGAGGAGAGTCACCTGTGAAAGGTTTCCTGCCATGTTGTATGAGAATCAATTGAAAAAAGTAAGGATGTCTGGAGATGGGCGGGAAGATGGTAGCTGATTTTAAGTATAGAAAGAAGTGTCCTATGAAAAAAGAAATTTGTCTTCTTCTGCCTGGTCCTAGATTAGTGATTAAAAGTTATAAATTTTGGTTTCAAATAAAGAAAAGCTTCCTGAATAATGACTTGATATGCAATGGACTACTTAGTGTATAATGAATTCCCCCTTGTTAGACATTGCAAGGAAAAGCTGGATGATGAAAAGTTGTGGGAGATGTTGTGGTTCTCGGACAGACGTCATTTCCATAACATGACATAGCAATATCTTCCAAATGTGACATCCTATGATTCTCTTTGATGTTTCAAAGGAGTTATTAGGATATTCTTCTCTTGCCCTTCTCTGATGCCTTTCTGTGAAGGTAGAGGTGATCCTGGGTCCTCTAAGGATTCAGAGAAGGAATGAAAGCCCTTGCAGGTCTTACTCAGACTGAAAGGATTTGAGGAACAGCCAGAGAATATCCAAATATTTATGGACTGAGTAATAGCCCTTACTAAATTTAGAAAGGTTCATCACCAAACTGACTCCCAAACCATGTGGCTATCTAGTCACATCATCCTCATCATCATAGCTAACATTTATAAAGTGCTATGTGCTAAACACTTTACAGTTATTATCTCTTTTGATCCTCCCATCAACCATAGGAGGTAAGTATTATTATCATTCTCCTTTATCAGATGAAGAAACTGAGGCACATGGAGGTCAAGTACATTGTCCAGGGTCACACACCTAGTAAGCACCCAGATGCCCCTATTTATGAAGATCATCTACTTTGATGTGAACAGTGATACTTGGGCTGAGTATAAAAAATTCACAGATCATTTATGTAATCAAGCTATGTGAAATACTCAAATCACACCTTTTTCTTTTAGGTGTGAGGAGGAATTTATTTTTTAAATTCATTTCATTTATTTATTTATTTCATTTTATTACTTATAACTACAAAGGAAATATTTTTACTTAGGTTTGAAACTGCAGTTTAACTGATGTCTGGAACTTTCAGTGTGCAAACTCTCTTCACCAGTACGGATCACTAAATTATCTGTAATTTATAGCTCTAGAGCATCCATAAGGTCAAAGATTGAAAGCTGAAGGAGGTTTAGAGGTCATTTTACAGACTAAAAAAAGTGGGGGCCTAGAGATTAAGTGACCTCATCCTACTATTATCAGTGATGAGTGGCAAATGACAAGAGGACTTAGGCCCTCAGATTTTAAACCCAGCACCTTTTCCACTCCAAACAGGAATTTAAAGTAACAAAGGGAGCATTTACAAAGTTAAAGAAACCCGATTGGTTAATCTTCCACTGATCTCTTAAAGGCCCAGATGTCTAGGTCTTTCTAGGACTTAATCTTTAGGAATTCCTTCTTTTTCATTCAACTGAAACCCTACTTCTACATCTCACTTCTGGAACTGAATCAGCAGAGATAGTTTCACCTGGGCTGGATGTTGGAGTAAGGGCGAAGGTTGAAGAACCTATCTCAGGCAGCTAGGGAGAATGAGTGGATAGTTCTGGGCCTACAGTCAGGAAGATGTAATTCATCTTCCTGAGTTCAAATCTGGCCTCAGACACTTAGTAGCTGTGTGACTCAGGATAAGTCACTTCACTCTGCTTACCTCGGTTTCCTCATCTGTAAAATGAGTTGGAGAAGGAAATGGCAAAGTACCCCAGTTACCTGTGCTACGAAAACCCCAAATGGGGTTGGTCATGAAGAGTTAGACACAGCTAGAAACAATTGCATAACAAACATCCCTATTTCAGCACTTCTAAAACCTGATACTCCAGTCTTAGCTGCAGGCACCAGAATCCCCAATTTAAGGCAGGCACTTTATTCTCATCCTGACCAGCTTCTACTCCAATCTTCCCCCTGGGTTTCAAGATCATGAAATGACTTCCCCTGCTTTCTCTGACTCAGTAGCTATGGGCCTTGCATAATTCACTTCCAAAACAATAACCAACTATGTTATTGGCAGCTATAAGCAGGTTGATTCAAAAGTCTATCAGTAACTACGACATTTTCACTTTAATGTGAAACTAGAAAGCCACGAAGTCATAGTGAAACTTCAGAGTTAAACTATAAAGATCCAGAAATAAGATACACACAACTAATATTTGTTCAGTTATACTTAGCCAGGGATTTAACACTGGTGGAAAGGTCAGAGGATAATAGGAGAATTGATTTAGAAATGGAAGGATATGAGAGGTGATCTAGCCCAAATCTCTTCTTTTATAGTTGAGGAAATTAAGAGCCAAAGAATTAAGTGATTTTCCTGTGGTCATGCTGGTAGGAATGGCAAAGCCAGAATTTGAACTCATATCTCTGGCTTCAAGTCCAGCACTATGGGCACCTCCTGATGAATGGGAAACTAGAATTCTTCATTTTGCAGTGAAATCAGAGGATCAGAGATCAAGAGCTGGAAAGGACCTTCTAAATTACAGAATGTCAGAGTTAGAAGAAATTTCAGCAACCACCTCTTTCGACCTTCCACTTAAAGACCTCTAGAGATAGGGAGCCCACTGACTGCCATCCCACTTTTGGACAACTCATTCTAAGGGAGTTTTTTCCTTAAATTAATATCCTCTCCACAGCAACTGGGTCAGTCCCCTGGGGCCAATGAAAACAAATCTAATCCCATTTCCTCAAGATAACCCTTCAAAAAGTTGGATCTGACTATCATATCTTATCTTCTCTAGGCCAGAAAGCTTCTGAACCAGGAAAATAAAACAGTTACTAAAGTTATCTAGTACTCCCTAAAACATACTCTTCGATCTGATGACACTGACCTGGCTGTTCCACAAACAAGACACTCCAACTCAGTTCTGGGCATTCTCTCTGGCTGTCCCCCAGGTCTAGAATGCCATCACTCCTCTTCCCCGATTACTGACCTCCCTAGCTTCCTTTCAATCCCGACTAAAATCTCACCCTCAACAGGAAGCCTTCCCCTCTCTATTCCAATGCTTTGCTTCTTTTAATTATCCTTGATTTATTCTATTTGTAAGATTTATCCTATATTATATCCTAATGTATATCATACACATACTATATCCTATATTACATATAGATTATCTCATACAATATATTTATTTGCATGCTATTCCCCCTTTAGACTGTAAAGTTCTTGAGAACAGGGATGTATTTTGCCTCTTTCTGTACCCCCTTCACTTAGCACAATGCCTGACACATCATCATTGTTATTATTCAGTTTTTTCAGTCTTGTCTTCATGACCCTATTTGGAGTTTTCTTGGCAAAGAGACTAGAGTGATTGCCATCTTCTTCTCCAACTTATTTTACAGATGAGGAAACTGAGGAAAATAGGTTAAATGACTTGTCCAGAGTCACACAGCCACTAAAGATCTGAGATCAAGTTTATAGACTTTTTTGAGAGATGATGAGACTTGTCCCAGATTATAGAATAGTAAAACCAAGATTGTAACATAGCCCACAATTTCCCAACCCTGTTCACCATGAAATAATAACAACAATAATACCTAACATTTATAAATTTCTAAAGTATTTTACAAATATTATCTCTTTTGAACCTCACACCAACCCAAGTGCATAGGTGCTCTTATTATACCTATTTTCCAGATGAGGAACCTGAGCCAAAGAGAAAGAAGCTAAATAATTTGTCCAGAGTCATACAGCTAGTGTCTGAGGCCAGACATTTTTTCCTGAGCTCAAATCAAATGCTTTTCCCACTTCACTGCCCTTATGAGTACTGTCATTCCCATTTTCAGAATCCAGGAACCAAAAACTTGGTAGTAACAGAAACAGCAGAAGCAACTTCAGTTCTTGGACTTAAAAAAAATACTTGTATTTCCATGCTGACAAAGTCACAACCGTGCCCTCAGCAATTATCTGAGTTAATACTCCTAGCAGTGGACTGCAAATTTAAGTTGCACTTAGGGAAAAAGCCATTTTAGGGGGAATGATAATGCTCTGAAATCCTGTTGCCTTCAGGGCCTACTCAGTTACCAGGCATCCTGAAAAGTTTACCAGCCTTCTTTTTCCCCCAGAGTTCAAACCTGCCCTTAAATTTTTTTTTAACTCTTCCATTTATATTCTTAAGTTTCCACAGAATAGCAGGTTCAAAGAGAACCGAATCAATGTGTGACATTTATCTTGAGAGCAAATGGACATAATCTTCCCAACCCCATCAACTTTTAGAGGAACAGGCTGGCGGACACCAAGAACACAGGATCACATTAAAGTAACCTCTCCTACAAGGGGCACAGAGCTCTCGGTGGAGGAGAGAGGGACAGCTGCAAAGCTGCAGAGGCTTCAAGCAAAATTAAACATACAATGACCTGGCAAAATGAATCATGTCCCAGAGTCCATATGGACTAAAAATCATTTTCTTTTCTTTTTCCTGCTCTGAACCTCCCTTGACCTCCAAAAGGTAAAAAGGTCATGGAGCTGCTTCTGTCTAAATGACCAAGCCCAAGGTCAGCTCATTCCCAGCATGTCCCACACTGGCTGTAACTCTTTCAGGCTTCCTTTACATGTTTTCGGCAACATTTAAATAAATACCTCAAAAATTCTAATCCTACGTGTCATCATTTTGGTTCGTTGCTTCTCTCTGGGGTTTTTATTTTTTGGTTGCTTTTTTTTTTTAAAGGAAGATGTGGGAGACAAACTGATTTCCCACTGCTGGCTGCCATCATTATCTTGAACAATCTGGAAAGGCAGGGCCAAGTTTGTAAACAAGGAAGTGGGCATGATTGGGGCCAAAGAAAGGTAGCATAACCCAGGGTAAGAATCCTGAACTTGGAGCCCAAACAGCCCGGGGTTCAAATTTCACCCCTGACATTAAATGGTGCTGGTAACTAACTACAGGTAGTTATTTGAACCGTGAGCAAATCACGTGATTATGCCAAGTTTCAGCTCTCCTATGGAATATTGAGATAATTAAACTGGTGCTAAATCCCTCAGGGGATTGTGAGGTTCAAATGAAAGAAGGTATATAAAGATCTTTGTAAACTTAAAATATTATATTTAATATTATTACTATTTCCAGAGAGTCTAACCCATGAAGCAATGGGAGGCTTATTATAACAACAATAATAGTTGCAGTTAAATTTATACGATGCTTTAAGGTTTATAAAATGTTTTAGAAATATAATAAAAATAGCTAACGTTTTTGGTAGTGCTTACCATATGCCAGGCACTGTGCTAAGTGCTTTACAATTTTTATCTCATATGATCCTAGGAGGTAGGTGCTAATTATTATCCCTATTTTACAGATGAAGAAATTGAGGCAGATAGAGATTAAGTGATTTGTCCAGGGGCATACAACAAGATAAATGTTTGAGGCTAGTTTTGGAATTAAGAAACTTGGCATTTAAATTTTGAATCTGATATATACTAGCTCTTGTAACTAAAGGCAAGCCACTGAGCCTCTGGGTGTTTCAAACAAGCTAATATTAGTGCTGTTTCTGATGAGTTCTTGATCTGCATCCGCGTTCTGAGTTTTCACATTCAGGATTCCCTATATGGATAACATCAGAAGCCTTCCAACTCCTTCTCCCCACCCCCACTCCACCAAGTTGATTTTTGAAAAAAACGATAAAGTTGAATCAGACCTATACCTAAGGCTTTCCCACAGATTCTATTTCATTTGAGAATGAGTCAGTGCCTGAACAAAATGGAGAAACGGAGAATGAGAGCAGATTTCCCCCACCCCCTTCTCTGATCTGCTTATGCTTGGTCAATGGTGGTGATATTTCTATCACTATCATCTTATAATTCTGTATTATGAAGATGAATAACAAAAATTAAATGTGTTTTTGTTTGCAGCTTGACCAACTGAAAGCTCACCAAGTGAGGGAAAATGGAGACGGGGGAAACTTGGTTTTCCAGAAAATAGCCTTAACATGCTTTGTTGTCATTCTAGGTAAATGACTAGATTTATCATCAGATGGCTAGAAATCACTCAACAAACTGAAAAACTTTCCATTCAGACTATGTCTATAAAGGCAAGGCAAAATGGAAACGGGAATTTACTGTCAAGGGTAATAGGTCATCAAGTTGCCAATGTTTTCTCTCTAGGAATCTTTCCCTCTAAGTTTCTCGATAAAGACTTTCCCTCAGGTCCCTTATATGGGACCAAGACAAAAAGTGACAGATCCTGGGCAAAATAGGAAAAATGTGTCCCCACATTTAGTGTTGAAGGTCCAAGATACCAATCTTGATGGATTATTGCTACCTGTTTAGGCGCCACCTAACCTAAGAGATCTAAGTTCCCTCATCAGATGGGACAAAGATGGCTTAAAGAAGTTCCTGCCTCCTCTGAATCCTGGTTCTGTGATCTCTCCAAGTCCATGTTTTAATAACTTTTCTAATACAAGTCTTTAATAAAAGTTTGCTTTAGTATAGAAGAGTTGAAAAAATTAGACATTTATAAGAAAAACCAGCTCTTTGGATGCTGGGGAGATCGAGTCTGAAAGCCTCCTTCTCTACATTTTCAACTGGAGAATTCTTTTTCTTAATAATATTGAATTAAATGTTTTATTAATACTTTAACATTGAATGTCAATATAACCCATTAAATTGGGTTAGTAAGTATGTTCATCTAATGTATTTCATTTCAAAGCATAAAAATGATAACAATTTTTCAGTTACCTCCTCTAAAAAATTGGAGAACTCGCTTGACTTTTTTTCTTTTTGGCCAGAGGAGGGGAAAATATTGGATTCAATTTTTTAAAACAGATTTTCTATGAATCTTTCATGTTAAAGTTTGCTCACCAGCCTAGTGGACTGCTGGAATAACCAATGTATATATATAAATGAAAGGACACACCCTTTGGCTATGTCGATTGAGAGGGAGAGAGAAGAGGGAAGGAGGGAGGAAGGGAGGGAGGGAGAGAGAGAGAGAGAGAGAGAGAGAGAGAGAGAGAGAGAGAGAGAGAGAGAGAGAGAGAGAGAGAGAGAGAGAGAGAGAGAGAGAGAGAGAGAGGAGAAGAAGAAGGGAGGAGACAGAGGAGGAAGAAAGAAGAAGAAGAGAAGTAGGGGAATTTGGGAAGGGAGAGAGAGAGGGGAGAGAGACACAGAGAGAAAAAAGGAGAAAAAGGAGGAGGAGGAAGGGAAGGAGAAAGAAAAAGAGAGAATGAGAAGAAAGAGGAGGAGGAGGAAGAGAGAGACACACACAGAGAGAGAGAGAGACAGAATCAGAGAGACACAGAGAGAGACAGAGAAGAGAGAGAGAGAGAGAGAGAGACAGAGACAGAGACAGAGAGACAGAGAGAGACAGAGACAGAGAGAGAGAAAAGAAAGCAGCCTGCACTGTAAGGGCTAACTTGTGACACCTTTGTCATCTTAAAGTAAAGTAATTCACTGCTATTTAACAGTTTCTGTTTATTCTGAGGCAACTCAGTGGTACAGTGGATAGAGAGCACCTTGCCTGGAGTGAAGAGGAACTGAGTTCAAATGCAGCCTCAGATACTTTCTAGCCTTGTGGCCCTGAGCAAATCACTTGACCTCTGTTTACCTCAATTTCCTCATCTGCAAAATGAGGGTAAAAGACCACTTACCTCCTAGGGATTGTGGGGATCAAATGAGATAATAATAGTAAAGCACTTAGCCCAGTGCTTGGCAAATTCTTGTTATTCAGTCACTAGCCATATGTAACTCTTCATGATCCTATGGACCATACTGTCCATGGGATTTTCCTGGCAAAGACACTGGAGTGGGACGGCCATTTCCTTCTCTAGGGTATTAAGGCAAAGAGGAGTAAATGAGATGCTCAGGCTTACACAGTTGATAAATGTGAGAGGCCACATATGAATTCAGGTCTCCCTGCGCCAGTGAGCTACCTCTTACCTGGCCCATAGTGAGGGCTATATAAATACTAGCTGTTATTATTCTCTCTGTAGCATCTTATGTCATTCAAGGGTTTTTGGTAAACCTTCAGCTAGGTGGAATCTATTATGATCAAAAGGCAGCTTCTTTGTCCAAATCTTGTAGAAATGAATTTTCACATAAATTCCAATTGCCCAATGTATTCCGAAAATAGATAGCAAGGGTACATTGTGCCTCTGACAGTGATCATGGGCAAGACACCTACCTCTCTATAGAATGCTCACTATTCTTAGCTCTATGAGCCTCAGTGTCCACATCTGTAAAATGGAACTAGTAATAATTAGTGTAATACCCCCTCAGAGGCTGGTTGTGAGGCCCAAATGAGAATGGAGAATGCTTTTCAACATTTAAAGCATGAGTTGGTATCAGCTACTAGTAGGAGTAAAAGGAGAAACTGCAGTAGCAAACATATGTGAACTGTGCCTTTCTAACCTCATCTTTCCTAAAAATTTTTGGTCCAACCATTGATTATTCAGAGGCTGTATCCAGTATGTAAGACTGCTTATCTACCACAGTCAGCTAGGTGAAGAAGATATGAATTCAAATCCTGCCTCTGATACTAGCTGTGTGATCCTGAGTAAATCATTTAAACCTCTATTTATCTCAGTTTCTTCATGTGGATGCTGGGAATAATAACATCAACCTGATTCCCAGGGTTTTTCTGACTTCAATGTGATAATATTTGTCAAGTATTTTGCAAACTTTGAGGACCATGTAAATGCTAGGTTATTTATCATCCAAACCTACCACTTTTTTTTTCTGACTTGCCTGAATTTTTGTATTTCCTCCCAATAAGATCATAGATTTAGAACTGGAAGGAGCCTTAGAGGCCATTGAGTCCAACCACCCAATTTTAAAACTGAGGCTCAGAGGTGGTAATTTGCCTATAGTATCAGAAGGAACACATGGGAGGAAGATGATTCGCACTCAAATCCTGTGACTTCAAAGTCAGGGCTCTTTCCACTGTACCAACATCTTCTTTTGTCATACAGCAGGTAAGAAAAGGAAAAGAAATAAAAGCAACTCCATTCATCTCAGATGTGACTACCTGAGCATTTGGACTGCTTCCTTAAGAAAAAAATTTTTAAAAGGAGGGGGGAGCAGCTAATTGGTGCAGTGGATAGAGCACCAGTCCTGAAGTCAGTAGGACCTAAGTTCGAATCAGGCCTTAGACACTTAATATTTCCTACCTGTGTGACCCTGGGCAAGTCACTTACCCCCAATTGCCTCAGGGGGGGAAAAAAAACTCTGTAAAGAACATTTGTTATTAATGAGGTACAACTCTAGGATAAATAATGATAAATAATTTTGAAGATAATTACTAACCAGCTTATAATCAAATAGTAGTTTAAATAAAAATCATGTTAAGCATAATGGTTATAGCATAATTTTGAAGATAATTTTTTTTGATAAATAATTTTGAAGATAATTGCCAACCAGCTTATAATCAAATAGTTTAAATAAAAATTATAATAAGCATAATGGATATAGCAGCATTGGTTGGAAAGAGTTAATTAGTCACTGTTTTGAATAATCCATATGAATGATTCCTCTAAATTACCAAAAGGAAGCTTGCCACACAAAGATGTCTTTTGCAATGATAAAAATATCTTTATGTCCCACTTCCTTTTCCCAAGGTTTTATTCTCCAGAAAAGCTATGTTGGACTGGTCTAGAAAGTCATTCATTTAAGGGAGAAGCTTAGTCACTAGTGTGACCTCCGGGTAGCTATATCATCTCTCTTCTGGTTTTGTTTATAAGTGCGTGAATTGTATACTCAGGTTTCCAGGGGAGTATGTATAGAGCTTAAGTGGGGTTTTTTTGTTGGGAATATTCCTATTATTTGGGTCACATCTTTACTGATTTTATACATAAACTCTTTGGGGACCTCAACTTCCAGGGACTTCATAGGTTCCAGTTTCTTGCATCTACTTTGACATATTAACTGGGACTAAGGAATATGGCTGAGTTCTTCCGACGCTCTGGGAGGCAAATGACCATTTAATAAATGCATGATGACAGTGACAGTGATATTTCCTTTCTAAGGATCCCATAACCCCTGATATAATCACCTTCCCACCACTACCTACTCCAACCTTCCCAATCAAGGTTTCCCCAGGGAATAGTGGATAATTTCAAGGATAACAGGGTAACAGATTCCTAGTTGGAGATCACCAGGATCAACCTCATTTAGAAATTTTAGAAGTTTAAGGAATTGTCCAGAATCCTTTCTGAGATTGAATTCAAAGCAAGTTCTTCCTAACTTCTGCATTAGTGTTTCCATTTATTAGAATGGGAGCTAATTGAGAATAGGGCCTGTCTTACTTTCCATTTTTTATATTCCCTGACCTTAGCATAGTGATTTTTAACACAGCACTGAATAAATAGTTGTTTGTTGTTTAATTAATTCCTTAAAGCTGGGTCTTGATTTAGGCAGAAAAGAGGGAGGAGAGGAGTTCCAGAGGGAAAAATAATGTCCAGGACTAACTGGATACTCTTTATCTAAAAACCTCAGGCCTCTTGCTGTCTCTCCCAACACACTAAACTTTCACATAGATACACAACAAAGTCGTCTATAAACACCAGATTCCTCCCATTGCACTGATCTGTCACCAGGGTTTTAACTGTGTCTCTTGCTATGCAAATGGTCAACAAATTCATTCAACTTACAGGTTATCACACTAAGAGGAGTGCAAAAAAGCCTTTGGGCTCTCTGTTTTTAGCTACCGACAGCCTCAGACAGGCTGGTTCTCTCATTAGGGCTCCTACCAGCCACTGACTATTTCATGGGGTAGGTGGAGGTAGGAAGCCCTACCTCAATTTCCTGCCTCTGTGACTTTGTGACACACAAGGACTTTCTAAGAAAGCCTAATTTGGGGATTGCTCCTGCAGGCTGTTCTCTGAGTAACTCTGAGTAGTGTATGTACTATCATTCCTTGTTCAAAGTCCAAACACAGCTGATTTTTGATCCCCAAGTGCATTACTTCTATTACTTCCTCCCTCTACTCAACTTACCCAAACCACCTGAAAATGAGCTAACATCTTTTTCTTGACTTTTGTTTTGTCACTTGACTCTGATAAGTCTGGAGGAGATAGTAAGGCTGATGATTGTTGTCTCACTTAAATCCAATTCACATGCAAGTCAAAACACCATTCTCCTGAAGTCATGAGTCCACTACGATGAGCAACAACATGAACTTCCTTTTCCAATTTGGCAGAATATTCTTGATAAAAACTTAAAAAAAACTCACTTAAATTCGATATATACTTCCATGGAAACCCGAGCATACAATTCATGCCATTTCTAAACAAAACCAGAAAAGAGATG